>NC_139218.1:257964871-258317371 GCF_055691185.1 Crinia signifera
GGACACTAGGAGGCTTACAATATGAATAGCAAATTCTCAAATTTTCAAGAAAATTTCAAACACTGATTTTTTTAGGGACCAGTTCAGTTCTGATGTGACTTTGAGGGACTTGTATGTGAGACACCCCCATAAATGATGCCATTTCAAAAACTGCACCCCTCACAGTATTCAAAACAGCATTTTGGAAGTTTGTTAACCCTTTAGGTGTTTCACAGGAATTAAAACAAAGTGTAGGTGAAATTTCAAAATTTCATTTTTTTTGCAGATTTGCAATTTTAATACATTTTTCTAAGGAACACAGTAGATTTTACTAGAGAAATGTGACTAAAAATTGATTCCCCCAATTCTTTTGTTTTCATAAATATCCTATATGTGGCCCTAGTGTGCACGTTGACCAAACCACAGGCTTCATAATAGAAGGAGCACCTACTTGATTTTGGAGCCTCCTTTTTATGAGATTATTTTTTAGGCACCATGTAGGTTTCTAGGCACCATAAGATGCTAAAATTTAGGAACCCCCCCACAAGTGACCCCATTTTGCAAACTACACCCCTCAGGGAATTCATCTAGGGGTATAGTGTACATTTCAAACCCCCAGGGGTTTCACCAATTGTGGTACAACTGGGCAGTGAAAATGAAAAATAAAATTTTTTACACAAAAATGCAGTTCTGGCTCAAAATTTTTCATTTTCACAAGGAATGAAAGAGACAAAGCACCCCAAAATCTGTGCCCCAATTCCTCCCGAGTACGGCAATGCCTCACATGTGACCAAAAAATACCATTTGGGTGCATGGCAGGACTCAGAAGGGAAGGAGTGATTTTTGGATTTTGCAGCTCAGATTCTGGTGGAATGTTGGTGGGTGCTATGTCGCATTAGCAAGACCCCCCAAGCACCAATACAGTGGAACCCCCCCACAAGTGACCCCATTTTGCAAACTACACCCCTCAGGGAATTCATCTAGGGCTGGGGTAGCCAACCCTAGTCCTCGAGAGCTACCAACAGTACATGTTTTGCAGGTCTCCTCACAGAATCACAAGTGAGCTAATTAGCTCCATCTGTGGATCTTTTAAAATGTGTCAGTGATTAATGAGTGCAGCTGTGCAGCAGCTAGGTTGTCTGGAAAATGTGAACTGTTGGTAGCTCTCGAGGGCTAGGGTTGGCTACCACTGATCTAGGGGTATAGTGTACATTTCAAACCCCCAGGGGTTTCACCAATTTTGATACAACTGGGCAGTGAAAATGAAAAATTACATTTTTTTACACAAAAATGCAGTTCTGGCTCAAAATTTTTCATTTTCAGAAGGTATGAAGGAGAAAAAGCACCCCAAAATCTGTGCCCCAATTTCTCCCGAGTACGGCAATGCCTCACATGTGACCAAAAAATACCATTTGGGTGCATGGCAGGACTCAGAAGGGAAGGAGTGATTTTTGGATTTTGCAGCTCAGATTCTGGTGGAATGTTGGTGGGTGCTATGTCGCATTAGCAAGACCCCCCAAGCACCAATACAGTGGAACCCCCCCACAAGTGACCCCATTTTGCAAACTACACCCCTCAGGGAATTCATCTAGGGGTATAGTGTACATTTCAAACCCCCAGGGGTTTCACCAATTTTGATACAACTGGGCAGTGAAAATGAAAAATTAAATTTTTTTACACAAAAATGCAGTTCTGGCTCAAAATTTTTCATTTTCAGAAGGTATGAAGGAGAAAAAGCACCCCAAAATCTGTGCCCCAATTTCTCCCGAGTACGGCAATGCCTCATGTGTGACCAAAAAGTGGCAGGACTCAGAAGGGAAGGAGTGATATTTGGATTTTGCAGCACAGATTCTGGTGGAATGTTGGTGGGTGCTATGTCGCATTAGCAAGACCCCCCAAGCACCAATACAGTGGAAACCCCCCACAAGTGACCCCATTTTGCAAACTACACCCCTCAGGGAATTCATCTAGGGGTATAGTGTACATTTCAAACCCCCAGGGGTTTCACCAATTTTGATACAACTGGGCAGTGAAAATGAAAAATTACATTTTTTTACACAAAAATGCAGTTCTGGCTCAAAATTTTTCATTTTCAGAAGGTATGAAGGAGAAAAAGCACCCCAAAATCTGTGCCCCAATTTCTCCCGAGTACGGCAATGCCTCATGTGTGACCAAAAAGTGGCAGGACTCAGAAGGGAAGGAGTGATATTTGGATTTTGCAGCACAGATTCTGTTGGAATGTTGGTGGGTGCTATGTCGCATTAGCAAGACCCCCAAAGCACCAATACAGTGGAACCCCCCCACAAGTGACCCCATTTTGCAAACTACACCCCTCAGGGAATTCATCTAGGGGTATAGTGTACATTTCAAACCCCCAGGGGTTTCACCAATTTTGATACAACTGGGAAGTGAAAATGAAAAATTACATTTTTTTACACAAAAATGCAGTTCTGGCTCAATATTTTTCATTTTCAGAAGGTATGAAGGAGAAAAAGCACCCCAAAATCTGTGCCCCAATTTCTCCCGAGTATGGCAATGCCTCATATGTGACCAAAAAATACCAGTTGGGTGCATGGCAGGACTCAGAAGGGAAGGAGTGATTTTTGGATTTTGCAGCTCAGATTCTGGTGGAATGAATGGTGGGTGCTATGTGGCATTAGCAAGACCCCCGAAGCACGGTGAAATGATGAACCTAATAATCCATAGATGTGTGGTATATTTTAAAACACTCCTTTATACATAGGCCGGGTTTGTCGGGGCAAGTTTCACAGTGGAAAATAGTATCCTTTCTTATTCCCTTTTTATAGCAAACTTTGCACCTTTTTTGTGTCCTGCCCTTTCTTGCAGTGGAGGGGATTTCGTTAGGAAAATGCTGCCCTGGTACAATACGGGGGCCAGTACTAGAAGTACTGGGGCCCTCTGCCTGCTGGTTCCCAAATATTAGGCCCTTTATGACTTCCTCTTGAAAGTGCATAAATGTCCCCCTCTGGCTGGTAGAACGGAATAGCACGTAAGCGTTATACAGTGCCATCTGGATGATATACACGGCCAGCTTCTTGTACCAGATTTTTGTTTTCCGCAGGGCACTGTACGGCTTCAGTACCTGATCTGAAAGATCCACTCCGCCCATGTACCTATTGTAATCTAGGATACAATTAGGTTTTGAGGTGTGGGTACTGGTACCTCGTACAGGGATGGAGGTGGTACTGTCTCCATGAATTGTTGTCAGTATAAGGACATCCCTCTTGTCCTTATATTTGACCAACAACATATTTTCGGTGCATATTCCCCTGCTTTCACCCCTTCTCATTACTTGGGCAATGTGCGTTTTTGGGAGGCCTCTTTGGTTCTTACGCACAGTACCGCAAGCTGCTGTACCTCTTGAACCAAGGGCCTTAAACAGGGGGATGCTAGTGTAAAAGTTATCCACATAGAGGTGATAACCTTTATCCAGGAAGGGGTGCACTAAATCCCAGACAATTTTTCCACTAACACCTACGAGGGAGGGGGGGCATTCTGGCGGTTCAATTCTTGAATCCTTCCCTTCATATACCCTAAACCTGTGGGTGTACCCTGAGGTGCTTTCACACAGCTTATACATTTTTATGCCATACCTTGCCCTCTTACTGGGAAGGTACTGGCGGAATTTAACCCTTCCTTTAAAATGTATAAGGGACTCGTCAATACAAATAAATTTTTCAGGGATGTACATCTCTGCAAATTTGGCACTGAAATGATCAATGACCGGCCTGACTTTGAATAGCCGGTCAAAGGTGGGATCATCTCTGGGTGGGCACAGTGTATTATCGGTGTAATGTAAAAATTTAAGGATTATCTCAAAACGAGCCCGAGTCATGGCCATACGGTAAAATGGGGTGCTGTACAGAACATCTGTACTCCAATATTGCCTAATTTCTGGCTTTTTTACTATGCCCATATGAAACACCAGACCCCAAAACGTCATCATCTCTACTGCATCTACAGGGGTCCACCTAGCAAATGATGACGTGGGGTTTTGAGCAATAAACTGCTGGGCATATAAATTACTTTGGTCCACCATTAAATTTATAAAATCATCAGAGAAAAATAATTTGAAAAAGTCAATTTCTCTGAGACCTGCTGAATCAAATTGGATTCCTGGGATGGCCAAAAACTCAGGAACCTGGGGCTCAAAATTGTCTGGTGGTGGGGTCCATACGGGATCAATCATTTGGGGGGGGTCTCAGCTGCTCTACGGGGGCATCTTTGAGGGGGTCCCTCATCAGCAGAGGAGGAAGAGGAGCTTAAGGCGAATCCTTCAAATTCCCCGCTTGCATCACTGGCTGTGTCAGAGTCAGAGTCAGAGGCAAGCATGGCATATGCCTCCTCCGCTGAATACATTCTTCTGGATGACTGGGATGACATTTGGGATGACATTTGGGATGCCATTTTTATTTTTGTGTTTCTGTAAGTGTAATGTTTCAACACGTGTATAGTGTAGGGGGGGTACAAACTTTATTTCAACACGGGGGGTATGTAGTGTGTAGTGTGTATGTAGTGCAGAAAAAAAAATACTTTATACAGGAATTTGATCCCAATAAAAAAAAAAAAAAATTGAAGGGGTAAAAAAAAAAAAAAAAAAAGGTCCTGCGCCAAAAATTGAGCACAGATGTTGGTCAGTAACGTCCGTCACTGAACAGCGCTCAAAGGCAACAGGACACCCACAAAAACAACGTGGGTGTGAAAACAAAAAAAAACAATTTAAAAAAAAAAATGATATCAACCTGTGCCAAAAATGCTGTTCAGTGATTGTACGTCACTGATCAGCGGCCACAGGACACCCACAAAAGCAACGTGGGTGTAAAAACAATTTAAAAAAAATTTCCACAGCACTCTCCAAAAAAAAAACAATTTAAAAAAACTGCAGAAAAAAAAATGATATCAACCCTGTGCCAAAAATGCTGTTCAGTGATTGTACGTCACTGATCAGCGCTCAGCGGCCACAGGACACCCACACAAGCAACGTGGGTGTAAAAACAAAACCCCACTGCACTCTCCAAAAAAAACAAAAACTGCAGATCAGTGATGCAGTGATGCAACACTGATTAGCAGTGAGGGGCAGCAGACACACAACCTGACAGGGTATATATATATAAAAAAAAAACCTGGACCCCCAAAAAGTTGCTGATTAATTAATTTAAACTGACCAGCACAAAAGGGGGGGCAGCAGGGGGGGCAGCAGTCAGTTGCACACGCAGCACAACCTTTGGTGCAACTGACAGGTATATATATATAAAAAAAAAAAACCCTGGACCCCCAAAAAGTTGCTGATCAGTTAATTAATCAGCACAATCAGCACAAAAGGGGGGGCAGCAGGGGGGGGGGGCAGCAGTCAGTTGCACAGGCAGTACAACCTTTGCTGCAACTGACAGGTATATATATAAAAAAAAAACCTCTGCACCCCCAAAAAGTTGCTGATCACCTCAGATATAGTGATCAGCACAAAAGGGGGTGCAGCAGACACAAAATATAGCACTCTCTATCACTCTCTATCACTCTCTATCACTCTCTATCACTCTCTGTCACTATCTGTCCCTATCTCTCACGATCTGTGACTCTATGACACTGCAGCAGCAGCACACACAGAAGTCACAAGATCCAGGAAGTATCCAGCTGCTGGCAGCACGCTACCAGCGGTGATCAGCGGTGATCAGGTAAGTTTCAGGCAAGGATCAGGTATGTATCACGACAGATTGGCACGGTGACCGCTCTGCACGCAATTCCAGACCGGAATGGCGTCTGCAGTGCAGTCACCGTTAGTTTAAATCACGCGCCTTGGCTGTGATTGGTCCGTGGGTCCCACGGACCAATCACAGCCTTGGGGGCAGGTGGGGTGAGGTGTCGTCGTCACCGATGACCCCCTCATGCCCCCTGACGCCCGGCGGTGATTGACACCTGTGTTACTGAGCGTCTGATTCACCGGTAACACAGGAAAACGCTGTGAATGGCTGTTCACACTGAACAGCCAATCACAGCGATCGCCGACGGGGGGGCGGCATCGCAGCCCCCCCTGGGCATGCAGGGACATGTCTGCTGTCAGGGACAGCAGACATCGTCCCTCTGTCCCCGCGTCTATAGACGCGGGGACAGTTTAAAGTCATGACGTATATATACGTCATGTGTCGGGAAGTACATCCCGGCCATGACGTATATATACGTCAAATGTCGGGAAGGGGTTAAATGATGACAACAATAGCACTGGTATATAAGATGATAAATAGAGCTATCACCATATCATGCAGTGCAAGGGACAGAGCAGAGCTGCTGCACATGCCTAGTGTACCAGCTTCTTCTACCACATTTACTGTATGTGTGGATATGAGCCCTCAAACATTGCAATGGACCAGAGAGCAGCTGCCAGGAGGAAGAGACAGGAGCCTTACCATGAAGTGGGAGATTGTGAGCTTAGAAAGTGCAGTACTGGTTCTATTATGTTTATGTATTTATTTATTATGACATGTTTAACCTTTTCCTGACCACTTATCTTATTTAAATGTTTGAAACAGGTATACTGTAGATCATATATACTGTTAAATATTAATACTGTATTCCCTGCAGTATCTAGTGTATAAAAAGATTCATTTTCAGGGCTGTTACCGCTCCCCCAGACTCCTGTACTTACTCGAATGCGCTGAAGAGAGGGAGATTTTGGATTACATTTGTAAACCCCCCTCTAAAAATCCTGCATTTGCCACTGTTATGATCCAGGATGTGAACCCCAAAGCCATAACTGCTGTTTAGGAAGATCACAGAGAGCCCCTACTCTACCTCTGTTGCATCTACCTAGGGACAACAAGATCCTATGATGCTAAGCTTCACCTTTAATAACCACATTTGAAGGGGCGGATTAGGTCTGCACCAACTCCAATGCCACCAGGTGTTACGTGGTACAAGAACATAGAAATCCCTTGAGGTAGGCAGGAGGGGAACTAGCTAATATACTACCTGCGAAAGGTAACAACAAAATGACCAGCAACCTTGTCGCAAACAACTAAATCACCTGGGATCTCATTGCAAACAACAGAATAACCTCAAGTACCCCCAACAGTGCACATTTTCCAGGTCTCCACACAGAATCACAGGCAAAAGAATTAGCTCCGGCTGTGGATCTTTTAAAATGTGACTGAATAATGAGTGCACCTGCTGGTTGACCTGGAAAACGTGCACTGTTGGGGGTACTTGAGGACCAGGGTTGGGAACCACTGTCTTAGCCCATTCCTTTCTGCCAGAGATAGTTTGTTTGCAGTAACTCTGCATGCTTGTTGGCCTCTGTTCAGATACTCTGAAACCTCTGGAAATATCTGATAATTTATACTAGCTTAAGAAGTCTTGTCTTCAGTCTGCACACAGTTACAGTCTTTTCCTGGATTATTCACAGATCTGGCCTGCAATCTTCCAGCTTCTGCAATATTAACACATGAATATCCATTACAGCTCTCCTGCATTCTCCCAACACCTACACCAATGACTTCATACAGCTAACCTGCAATCCTCCAGCTTCTGCAATGCCAATACAAGAATATCCCTCTGGGCTGGCCTGCATTCTCACAGTGCCTGCGCCAATTATCTATTATTATTTTGCCCTCCCATACTCTAGTGCCCAGTCAAATGCCAAAATATCAGTGACATATTTAGTGGTAAGATGTTTACACTGTAATGGTAAGCCTTGATCGCACTGGATTTGCCACAGTATGTGAACTAATGCCAGACGAAACTAAATGCAAACGTAAAAACATAGATCTGTGAACTTTTTCCAAATCCTATGTGTATTCACACCGGATATTTTTTTGGTAGGTAATTGAATTACCTCATAAACACCAACCTCATCCAGTTTTTAATATATATATATATATATATACACATACAGAGTACCACAACACTCGCCATCCCTGCGAATGGGGTGCAAGCAGCACTCGCCATTCCCAGGTTGGGGTGAAGTGGCCTGTGACCACATGCTCTAATAAATACAAATACAGGGACTCAACACTCTCCATAATGAACTAACTCACCTTAGTATAAAATTAATCAAATAAACAATGGGGTTTTAGTTCATGAATTGATCAATGCATTTAAGCTTGCAGCCCATCGCCAAGGGACCCCATTTCACTGCAAGTCCTACACTAAAAATTGTCTCTCAAGAGCCTGCCAACTGCTGACACATAGCTAAAGTGGACATGTGTTTTTTCATGGTTTAAAGCTCACCTGCCAAGTGCCTTATGGCTTTTAAAGATGAGGCAGTCACCTAACACTACACCTGACTTAGAATTAAAGGGGCAGCTGTCACAGGTTACAGATAAATTAGCTCATCTGGGGTGAAAGAGAAAGCTATGATCACAGTAACAAAGGTTAATTAAAAATCAACCCACATATATACACATACAGAGTACCACAACACTCGCCATCCCTGCGAATGGGGTGCAAGCAGCACTCGCCATTCCCAGGTTGGGGTGAAGTGGCCTGTGACCACATGCTCTAATAAATACAAATACAGGGACTCAACACTCTCCATAATGAACTAACTCACCTTAGTATAAAATTAATCAAATAAACAATGGGGTTTTAGTTCATGAATTGATCAATGCATTTAAGCTTGCAGCCCATCGCCAAGGGACCCCATTTCACTGCAAGTCCTACACTAAAAATTGTCTCTCAAGAGCCTGCCAACTGCTGACACATAGCTAAAGTGGACATGTGTTTTTTCATGGTTTAAAGCTCACCTGCCAAGTGCCTTATGGCTTTTAAAGATGAGGCAGTCACCTAACACTACACCTGACTTAGAATTAAAGGGGCAGCTGTCACAGGTTACAGATAAATTAGCTCATCTGGGGTGAAAGAGAAAGCTATGATCACAGTAACAAAGGTTAATTAAAAATCAACCCACATATATACACATACAGAGTACCACAACACTCGCCATCCCTGCGAATGGGGTGCAAGCAGCACTCGCCATTCCCAGGTTGGGGTGAAGTGGCCTGTGACCACATGCTCTAATAAATACAAATACAGGGACTCAACACTCTCCATAATGAACTAACTCACCTTAGTATAAAATTAATCAAATAAACAATGGGGTTTTAGTTCATGAATTGATCAATGCATTTAAGCTTGCAGCCCATCGCCAAGGGACCCCATTTCACTGCAAGTCCTACACTAAAAATTGTCTCTCAAGAGCCTGCCAACTGCTGACACATAGCTATTTTTAGTGTAGGACTTGCAGTGAAATGGGGTCCCTTGGCGATGGGCTGCAAGCTTAAATGCATTGATCAATTCATGAACTAAAACCCCATTGTTTATTTGATTAATTTTATACTAAGGTGAGTTAGTTCATTATGGAGAGTGTTGAGTCCCTGTATTTGTATTTATTAGAGCATGTGGTCACAGGCCACTTCACCCCAACCTGGGAATGGCGAGTGCTGCTTGCACCCCATTCGCAGGGATGGCGAGTGTTGTGGTACTCTGTATGTGTATATATGTGGGTTGATTTTTAATTAACCTTTGTTACTGTGATCATAGCTTTCTCTTTCACCCCAGATGAGCTAATTTATCTGTAACCTGTGACAGCTGCCCCTTTAATTCTAAGTCAGGTGTAGTGTTAGGTGACTGCCTCATCTTTAAAAGCCATAAGGCACTTGGCAGGTGAGCTTTAAACCATGAAAAAACACATGTCCACTTTAGCTATGTGTCAGCAGTTGGCAGGCTCTTGAGAGACAATTTTTAGTGTAGGACTTGCAGTGAAATGGGGTCCCTTGGCGATGGGCTGCAAGCTTAAATGCATTGATCAATTCATGAACTAAAACCCCATTGTTTATTTGATTAATTTTATACTAAGGTGAGTTAGTTCATTATGGAGAGTGTTGAGTCCCTGTATTTGTATTTATTAGAGCATGTGGTCACAGGCCACTTCACCCCAACCTGGGAATGGCGAGTGCTGCTTGCACCCCATTCGCAGGGATGGCGAGTGTTGTGGTACTCTGTATGTGTATATATGTGGGTTGATTTTTAATTAACCTTTGTTACTGTGATCATAGCTTTCTCTTTCACCCCAGATGAGCTAATTTATCTGTAACCTGTGACAGCTGCCCCTTTAATTCTAAGTCAGGTGTAGTGTTAGGTGACTGCCTCATCTTTAAAAGCCATAAGGCACTTGGCAGGTGAGCTTTAAACCATGAAAAAACACATGTCCACTTTAGCTATGTGTCAGCAGTTGGCAGGCTCTTGAGAGACAATTTTTAGTGTAGGACTTGCAGTGAAATGGGGTCCCTTGGCGATGGGCTGCAAGCTTAAATGCATTGATCAATTCATGAACTAAAACCCCATTGTTTATTTGATTAATTTTATACTAAGGTGAGTTAGTTCATTATGGAGAGTGTTGAGTCCCTGTATTTGTGTATATATATATATATATATATATATATATATATATATATATATATATATATAATAAACAATACAGGACACATAAAAGCAGTTTGCCTCACTTTATGGTATTAATATTGTATAACATCTTTAATGGTAATGAAAGCAATTAGTCCTCAAGACTAATTATCTCTGTAATTAGTAGTAAGAATAATTTTCTGTGAAAAAACACTCAACCACAATACTCACATCCAGAGAGAAAAGAGTTAATTCAATGTAAGTTAGCATGTTTCAATGCTAACTTACATTGGATGAACTCTTTTTTCATCCCCACTGTTTTGCTGGAAGTTCACCATTGCATCTACTAATTGTAGAAAATAACATCTACTTATAATCAATAGCTAATTAGTCAAATGTGTATCTAGGCTCTAAGAAACAAATTCACAGGGTATAAAATCAACTCTTGCTTTTTCCTCTCCTGAACACATTGATCCAAACCTAGCAGAAGGTCAAAAGCAATATGAAAACAGACCTTTTGCAGCACATAAACAATATGAATC
The DNA here is from genome assembly GCF_055691185.1 of Crinia signifera. Lineage (NCBI taxonomy): Eukaryota > Metazoa > Chordata > Amphibia > Anura > Myobatrachidae > Crinia > Crinia signifera. Next base: position 257,975,806 of record NC_139218.1, read on the forward strand.
AGGTTACTGAGCTTTGGCAAAACAGAGAACAAAATATTCTGGTTCTTTACATGACTAGTAAACTATAATAATTTAAAGATATTTAAAAAATGCTTGGTTGGTCAAATGCCAAAGGTAGGATGATAAGGCTGAAGTAATTATTGTAGGTACAGCCAGTGGTGTGATTCAGCTGGTTCGCACTGGTTCTGCAGAACCATTTGCTAATGAGCACCATGGCTGACGCCTACATGGCTCGTTTGCTGACTGCTAATTGCCGCCGGGAAGGTTCCGCCAGGGACCAGCTCATCATTGGTGTTTTTAATGCTCATCATTGGTGTTTCATGACAGTTTCAGTGTGACTGTTCTGTCCGTCTGTGTGGCTCCATCCCCTGTCACGGCGGACTTGCAGTGTGGGCAGTATCAGCCGGGTTTAACAAAGAAAAAAGGTAGCACTAATGTACCAATGAGCCTTAAATCATAAAACATTTATTGTGCACTTCATAAATCAAGAAACTAATAAAATATGCATAATTGTGGATTAAAAGCATCAGTATAAAGCCATTGGCATCTGAAAACAATAGCTAGATGAGCAACCGTTCCTAGTTATGTCGCCTCTTAGCATATGCACAGTCTTTGGTGGGTTTTCTTTGATATATAAAGTATAGTTACCAGACAATGTCCTCCAGGGGAACTGATCCACTTAGGAAAGAATAGCAGCTGTATCCTCCTGGGAGATGTTACAAGAAAGCAAAGTCCCACTTGATGACAAAGGTGGCTGTGGCTAGATCCCACAGGGTGAATGGTCCGGATGACAAAGTGCAAGTGCTGTGCAAAGATGGCAATGGCAAAGTGGCTGGCCTGCAGCCGCTGACGCATTTCCCTGTCTATAGGACAGCTTTTTCAAAGGTACTTTTGAAAAAGTTGTCCTATAGACAATATATATATATATATATATATCTTTTGGGTCGTCGGCACTCTTGGTACTGGGGTTGTAGATCAAAAGTGTGCCGGGTGCCTTCTCCAATGTCAATTTGGATACGTGTGGCTGTGCGGGCGGCACTCTCGGTCCTTGATACGGCGATGGCTATTAAAGAATTGAGCCAACTGCCAGGCGGTGATACAACATTTCGATTTATTATCGTCTACAGGTACCTGAAGACGATAATAAATCGAAATGTTGTATCACCGCCTGGCAGTTGGCTCAATTCTTTAATAGCCATCGCCGTATCAAGGACCGAGAGTGCCGCCCGCACAGCCACACATATATATATGTCCCGGTCACAAGTGGTCTCTGATCAATGTTTCGGTTTTACACCTTTTTCAAGATCAAACAAATAATTGAAAAATTAACTTTATATCCCCACCCGGTGCTAGCGTCCCACCGCCATCTTTCGGGACCATCCCCATCATCTGCACGCAACTTCTGGGGTGTGCGCCTAATGGTGACATCACACACTAGCCCGCAGACGGAGATCCAGCCCCTTCTGACTGGCAGCGGGTTGCCTAGGTAAACAAACAATCAACAGTGAATATAAAAAATAAAAATACACATACCCAATAATGCAACAAATGTAACAACAAATATACTCCAAGGCTACTGAGAAAACGATACATACAAAGATAGAGAGATGTAAAGAAGACTATGGGTGAAATTGAATAGGATGAGAGATTCAGAAAGTGAGAGATTTGGTGAGAAATCTCCAGGTTTTTTAAAGCGGCAATCATTTACACTGCAAAATCAGACTGATTTATTTTATCATGGTTGCTTTTAGATTTGGTAACTACTACTACTACTGTATGATTAAAAGTTCTTTGTCTTCTTGCTATAGGAAGTTTATTGAATAGTTTCATTAATAGGTAAATAGATGTACATCAGTTATTGTTTTGTTCTAATCTTCAAGTTATTGTGCATCCAGTTGTCTTTTAGATTGGAAAAGGTATTTCTTATCCCCTCCACTGCAGATATCGAGGGACTTGTCCTCTAATGCAATAAAACTTTTGACTATAAGTCTCAATTTACATTCACAGTACTGGGGGAGTATAAAGAAATTACCAGTGGGGATCCTCAGTCAGTGTGGAATGGACCTGGGGAGAACTCAGAAGTATTGCAGTTGATACAATGGGAAATAGGGTAACAGAGTCACTTGTGTAAAAAATAAATTGCTTTAACCTCTTTTTGCTGTCAGTTTTCCCAGCTGAGGTCAGTTTTTTCACATTTGTGCCCGCCACATCTTCAATAGCAATGATATTTTTGTGGCAAACATGCATTTATACAGTACCTTTTTTCCAGGAGACTGTACTTTCAGAACATTTATTTTATTTTATTTATTACCAGGTTCTTATATAGTGCATACATATTCCGCTGTGCTTCACAGAGAATATTTGAACATCAGTCCCTGCCCCAGTGTATCTTCAATCTATATTCCCTACCACATTTATACGCCGGGGTTGCCGACTTTTTCAGTCTCCTCTCCAGGAGAAGCCCAGAGAGGAGACTTCCAGCAGCAGTTCTGGGACAGTGCTTGAGCGTAATGTCATTAAGCCCCGCCCCCAGGATGTAAAATAATCTAATTCACGGATCTCCATGGATGAGGCGGGGCTAAAATGACACTATTGTGGACATTTTAGCTCCGCCCCCTCCTCTGAGACCCACGGAATGTGGCATTTAAATTCAGAGGTCAAGAGGAAGACCCCGTGATCGGGGGGTGGACTGGGGGTCCCCCAGAATCCGGGAGGGTTGCCCACCTTTCCGGAGGGCCAGGAGGAGGACCCGATTTTCAGGATCCTCCCGGCCATTCCAGGAGGGTAGGCAACCCTGGTATACGCAAACACAGATATTTTGGATTGTGGGAGGAAACCGGAGTACCCAGAGGAAACCCACACAAGTACGGGGAGAATATACACAGTTAGGGCCATGGTGGGATTCGAACCCATGACCTCAGTGCTGTGAGGCAGTAATGCTAACAATTACACCGACCCTACTGCCCCAAACATACCATCAGTCTTTTTTCTTATAAAATTTAACCCAAATTTATTTAGCCAAAAAGCATTGGTGTTTTTTACTGAAAATTCAAGAAAGACAACATACAGCAATTTTTTTCTGACTTATACACACCACCAAGAAATTCTTTGCAGTTCTTGGGCATACCTGGCGACTTCTGCAAACTCCACTCCGGGAGAAGCCCGGAGAGGAGTGAAAGGGGGCGGGAAGAGGCTTCGTTTTGAGGGCAGGGCAAGGCTGATGTCACCAAGTCCCGCCCCCATGTCAGACAGCCGCATCTATTTTCGGGTCCTTGGATGGGGGGAGGGGCTAAAATGACGCGAAATGACGCAAATCGTGTAATTTTAGCCACGCCCCCTCCCCACAGACCCGCAAAATTCTTATTTTTTATAGGGGGGAGCAGGGGCTGTGGGGAAAATGCAGGAGACTTGATCCAAAATCCATCTACATATTGCATACATATACAATTGTCAAATGCTGGAGATCCCTTTTGAACTACAGGTGTAAGGGTGTGGATTAGCCCACAGACAATGTGTAAGAAGACCATCGATAGGTTGACACAAAAAGGTCAACATTGTCAAAAGTTTAACATTGGAAAAAGGTTGACACGATTAAAATGTCAATATGGAAAAGGTTGACACATGAAAACAATATATAATATATATAGTGTGTGTAGACGTGGGGGGGTACCAACATTTGTAATGCCTCCGGGTGACTGTAGCAAACTTACGCCATTGCATACCCTTGCATGGCTCGGGAATGCAAGGCTTCAGGCCCAATCAGAGACCACATCTATGGTTAAACATGGACAAGTCCAAAAGATTTGAAAAATCGTGAAAAATTCATATGGAAAGTTTCATGTGTTGACCATTGTCATGTCGACCTTTTGCTTCTGTCAGTCTAGTAAATGTTGACATTTATTCATTATTGACATACTGCTCATCAACCTTTTGTCAGCATCATCAAAAACAGCCGTCACTGGAGGGTAATTTCTGTGGGGGATTTTGTTTGCTTGTTTTTTCTGCTTTTAAGGCTTGTAGATTGGTGTAAAGTGTTTCTGGTAGCCCCATAAATGGGCTATATTAAGATTTAGAAGTTATGCTTTTTAAATTATTTTATTATTTTCTGCACTGTATATATAATTTGTAGATACTTAAATAGCCACTAGGTGGCAGCAGATCTCTGTTGTCAAGGACACTGATATTGATGCTCTACACTACAGCTTCACAAAGAACTGGACTTCATTCAAATGCTATGCCAATGATTTTGCAGATGAGCAATTATTGTCCAACTGCCCATGGATCCTATTTGAGCTGCGCTCATGTCAAAGTTGCTCCCAGTGATGATTGTTTGACAGGAACTAATTGTTTGGGGGGTGGTAATGGTGAGTGGCAGCAAAAATGCAGACATGTCACATACCCTCCAACATGACCCATTCCATTAGGTACAAAATGCTCTGTTCCTGGACTTCCCTGCCAGTGGCAGTTACAGATGTGAGCCTGCAGCACAGTCCAATATTCAAAAAGGGGAGCCACACCAGCTGCCATCCCAAACATCACTGAGAGTTGATGTGACCCCCCTCTTTGAATATTGGACTGTGCTGTAGGCTCACATCTGTAACTGTCACTGGCAGGGAAGTCCAGGAACAGAGCATTTTGTACCTAATGGGATGGGTCATGTTGGAGGGTATGTTGTCATGGCTGTATTCAGTTGATGCCTGTGTCTGCAATCCTGTATATGCATTAAGGATGGCTCAGACATCTCAGTATACATGGCCATTCTGAGTGACCATAGGGTTCCTCAAAAAGTTGGTTATGGAATGATACAGATATGTCTTTATGCATTATGGCTCATGCCAAACAACCCCTCTCGGTGTACCAGGTCCCGTGAAACTGTGCTCGCACCAGGCATATTTTTTGCATCTCTATTGCCCAAAAATGCCTTTTAGTTGAAACATGTGTGCACGCATCCCCATGGCAACCACAGCCGCCTGACTAATGTCAGGACTGATCTGCTCCGGCCAGTGGCAGAGAGAATGGGCAAAATAATGTAACTGTACCAGCAGCATGGAGCTCTGTCAGGTATCTGAAAGCATAGAAATCCTGATAGTCAGCAGCACCTCTATGTCACTAGCTCTTTCACTAGGATTTGTCTAACTAATCATTTTCTTTAGAACTGTACCGATAGATCCAGGGGCTGATTACAGTGTTCTTCTTCACTGCTTACCTATCCAACTCCTACAAAATGGCTACTTCCACCTAGTACAAAATGCTCTGCTCATGTACTTCCCACTATTTTTATAACTGTAGCCACCTGTGTTTCAGTGCAGGTGTCTGCAATCATATATTACGCGAGTGTCTAGGAGCAGAGCATTTACCTCTGTTTAAGAGGCCATGTTGGAGGATATGTTGTACTATTTATAGCAGTGAGGTTTACATTTGCTTTGCACTTCATTCCTGCACTTAACTGCTCCCAAATCAGTTAAAGCAGAGGTTACCACAGTGGTCAAACATTATACACACAAACAAGGAGACACTTGAGTAAATAATGCACTTATTCATACCTCCCAACTGTCCCAATTACAGCAGGACAGTCCTGCTAATTGGAGACTGTCCTACCGGGGTTGGACTGGCCCACAGAGGTACAGTGGAATCCCCCAGTGGGCAACGCCTCCAGGGGCCTATCCTCCTTTTGGGACTATAGTGTATTTTCCACGTGCATTGCCATTATGATCTGGTACATTATCAAGTGTAAAGTATTTAGTATATACACTGCTCAAAAAAATGAAGGCCAAACACTAGCATAACACATCCTAGATCTGAATTAATGAAATATTCTTATTAAATACTTGTTCTTTACATAGTTGAATGTGCTGACAACAAAATCACACAAAACTTATCAATGGAAATCAAATTTATTAACCCATGGAGGTCTGGATTTGGAGTCACTCTCAAAATTAAAGTGGAAAAACACACTGCAGGCTGATCCAACTTTGATGTAATGTCCTTAAAACAAGTCAAAATGAGGCTCAGTAGTGTGTGTGGCCTCCACGTGCCTGTGTGACATCCCTACAGCGCCTGGGCATGCTCCTGATGAGGTGGCGGATGGTCTCCTAAGGGATCTCCTCCCAGACCTGGACTAAAGCATCCGCCCGCTCCTGAACAGTCTGTGATGCAACGTGGCGTTGGTGGATGGAGCGAGACATGATGTCCCAGATGTGCTCAATTGGATTTAGGTCTGGGGAATGGGCGGGTCAGTCCATAGCATCAATGCCTTCATCTTGCAGGAACTGCTGACACACTCCAGCCACATGAGGTCTAGCATTGTCTTGTATTAGGAGGAACCCAGGGCCAACCGCACTAGCATATGGTGTCACAAGGGGGCTGAGGATCTCATCTCGGTACCTTATTGCAGTTAGACTACCACTGGCGAGCACATGGAGGGCTGTGCGGCCCCTCAAAGAAATGCCACCCCACACCATTACTGACCCACTGCCAAACCGGTCAAGCTGGAGGATTTTGCAGGCAGCAGAACATTCTCCTTGGCATCTCCAGACTCTGTCATGTCTGTCACGTGCTCAATGTGAACCTGCTTTCATCTGTGAAGAGCACAGGGTGCCAGTGGCGAATTTGCCAAACTTGATGTTTTCTGGCAAATGCCAAATGTCTTGCACGGTGATGGGCTGTGAGCACAACCCCCACCTGTGGATGTTGGGCCCTCATACCACCCTCATGGAGTCTGTTTCTGACCGTTTGAGTAGACACATGCACATTTGTAGCCTGCTGGAGGTAATTTTGCAGGGCTCTGGCAGTGCTCCTCCTGTTCCTCCTTGCACAAAGGCGGAGGTAGCGGTCCTTCAGCTGGGTTGTTGCCCTTCTACGGCCTCCTCCCTGTTTCCTGATGTACTGGCCTGTCTCCTGGTAGCGCCTCCATGCTCTGGAGACTACGCTGACAGACACAGCAAACCTTCTTGCCACAGCTCACATTGATGTGCCATCCTGGATGAGCTGCATTAAATGAGCCACTTGTGTGGGTTGTAGACTCCATCTCATGCTACCACTAGAGTGAAGGCACCGCCAGCTTTCAAAAGTGACAAAACATCAGCCAGAAAGCATAGGAGCTGAGAAGTGGTCTGTGGTCACCACCTGCAGAACAACTCATTTATTGGAGGTGTCTTGCTTATTGCCTTTAATTTCCACCTGTTGTCTATTCCATTTGCACAACAGCATGCAAAATTGATTGTCAATCAGTGTCTTCCTAAGTGGACAGTTTGATTTAACAGAAGTGTGATTGACTTGGAGTTACATTGTGTTGTTTAAGTGTTCCCTTTATTTTTTTGAGCAGTGTATATACTTATTAAGGGGCACTCTCTAATGGTTTGCCAAACCTCTGTGGCAACACTTCTTTAGACTAGTCACACCCATAACAAGGGCCTCGATCAATGCTGTCCCCCCGTCGACCGTTCATGCCCCAGTTCAACACTCTGTCCATCTATTCAAAGCGGGGAAGGAGCCAAGGGAAACATCAGCTCACATCAGCCTCTGGTGTCCATTTATTGAGTGCCTCCGTCTATGGATATGTTACAGTAGTGCCGGCACATGTTGACCTACTTATCGGAAGGCACCGCATATTGAATTATTGTGGACTCTTATTGCTACAGCTCTATGGGAGTGCCGCTGTCCGCTGGACAGGCCGCAAGCGTGTTGGAGATGCTTGGGCGCCCCATTCTCTGCTATGGATATGCAAGCGTGTGAGGTGCTTGCGCGTCCACGTCTGCCCCCTCCCCCTCCGCCAGCAGCCGCCAGATACGGAATACCAATACCAAATATTGATTTGATCTAGAGTTCTCTTCTGTTCATTCACTTTGCTTTTTTTAATTGATAAAAATAAACTATTAACCACTTCTATTTTTACAGCATTCAAACTGCAGCATTTTTTCGCACACCACCTGCCTAAAACCTTACATAGGTTTCATTATTTTAGCATGTACACTATAACTGCAGGTGCGCTAGGATTACTGTTGATATAAGGAACATGAATATCTGAGCAGAGACAGTAAACAAAACATTTCATAGACACTTTCTGTTACACACACCCATGTCAGATGCAGGTATAAAGTAGCCTGAACAAACAACTACCAAGATTCTGCCATTGGAATAGCAGTAGAAGTAACAATGGGCCTTGGGCCTCAGGCTGTTTACATATGCCTTGTGTTGTTGACTAACTGTTGTTGGCCACTCGGTTCAAACTTGTGTTGCCGCCTGGACTGCAGCTCTTTCCCTCTGTTTCTGTGTACATTTATTACATACTGTATGTACACTGACTTACAGGCGAGGATTGCTGCCAGGAACAGGTGTTTCATTTAAACCTGCTTTTAAGTTGTAGGAGGGAGCAAACGGCCTGGAGGACTTACTGGAGTCATATGCGAATGTATCTTTTGAGTGACAAGATGTTTGGGATATAAGAGAGCCCAAGTAAATGGATTGTTAGCAAATTAAGTGCAACTGATTTAGAATCCCACTTTCTTCATTTTCCTGAAACCAAGTGACTACATAGGTATGTTATATATTTAGAGTTATTTCTATGGTTTAAAATAGTTTTTATTTCAATGATGCATAATGTTTTGGAACTTGCATCTACATGTGTAAATAACAATAAGTACATTTGAAATGTATTTAGCATGGCCATTTAAACCATTTTGATGCCATATGAAGTTAGCTATTATATATATATATATATATATATATATATATATTTTTTTTTTACAGCAAGTTCTCATACAGTACATACAGTATAGCAAATATTTCTATTACAGTATCTGCAGCTGCCATAGTAACTTAGAACTGACTGTGTGCCTCCCTCCAACCACCATGATTGTCTCACTTTGCTTTACTTTGTCAGGATAGTGATATTTGTATTATGCGAATAGCATATGCTACTTGTATATACTTCATGTGGCATGTGCAGATCATTGTGTAAATACATTCACAGTTCTAATTATTACCTCTAAACAAAATATATGCATAGAAACTGTTTATGATCATATAGAATTGATATCAGTGGCCACAGTTTCTGATTATGTTCACTAAGCCTGGCACAACCTAGGAGAGGAGCAAAGACGCTACCAGGAGATGGGCAGGACACAGGGATAACTAGTACCAGGAACAGAGATTTGGTTTAGAACCTCACATACGCACAGTGGCTTAGACACAGGTATAAGGTTTTGGAGCCTATTTTCTGGCACTTTTCAAAGCTCAGACACAAATTTTTATAGTGGGGTGCCAAACATAATGTCACATTTTGCATACGTCACCCATTAAATGTAAGACAGAGTTGGCACGCATCCTCATGGCAGCCACAGTCTCCTGCCAATTGCCAGGATTGATCTGCTGCAGCCAGTGGTAGAGGGAATGGGTAAAAAAGTAAACAGACACCAGACAGGCTCCAGTGACCAAGCTTGTAGTGTCCGTTCCGGGGTTGCCTGTCTTGGTGGTGTCCCGTCGGGTGGGGTGCCTGTTACACCTGAGAGAGACAGGGAGATAGAGATTGCAGCCTTCTACTATGGTCCAGGGATGTAGAAAAACTGTAATGGTTTGGACTATACTTGCCTACCCTCCTGGAATTGCTGAGAGACTCCCGAAAATCGGATCCCCCTCCCGGCCCCCAGGAAGGTGGGCAATCTCCTGCATGATTCCTGTAGCTCCTGTACCACCCTCCATGCCGGAGAGATGCAAATTGTGGACATTTTGTGAAAAGGGGCAGGGCTTAGTGACCTGTCATCTCTTCTGCTATACACTACATTAGCAGTAAAATTGCTGTGTAATACACTCTAAATTAACAAAAAATTATCATTCCGTTTTATTTGTCTCGGTCTATTTTTTAATCCCAATAATTATATACAGTTACATTTGAATTTTATACAATAGTTCAAGAACATTACACCATTTAATTATTTATTTATTTTTCTTCTTTCTTCTTCTTCTTCTTCTTCTTCTTCTTCTTCTTCTTCTTCTTCTTCTTCCTCCTCTCTCTCTCTCTCTCTCTCTCTCTTTTTGTTAATAGCCATTACATTTTGTGGCAGATTGTAACAGATCTGTAACAGCTAACACTGAGGACTGAGCATGGAAACAAATACAACTGTTCAAATGCCTTTTAAGAGTTCAGAGGCAGACAATGTCCAGAGTCTCTCACTGGATATAAATAGTCATCCTGAAATAAAGAAAGAGATTCATTTAGACAATAAAAGTTCCAAGAACATATTTATGGAAAAGAATGTGCAAGAGAACTCGAGTCACCAGGAAAGAATGAAAATGGCGCCTAAATACAGAATAGGAGGCTCAGTAGAAAGTATATTTTCTCAAGTGTCAATCCAAAGCCCTGGATGGACAATGCTGAAATCAAGCAAATCCCAAGATTTCATGGAGTCTAAAGCAAGCTTTATACGGAATCAAAAATGGCCATGTCAGCAAAATGAACTCAAAAGCCCAGAAATTATTGATGATATTGTGGGAGATGAGATGACTTTCAAATTACCCAGACAGCAAGTACAAAAGAAAAGCATAGATTGCATGGTCAACATTTCTAATGTTCCTCACTACTTATCCCACAGTGATTTGTCAACTTCCAAAATGTCAGCATCAGAGCTTTCACCAGGGGCTGAAATCGGAGCGTATCACTGGAAACCAGCCACAGACCTCAGTCCTGTCCCATCCGAGGAAACGGAATCAGAACATTCTCAGGTAATACATTCCCCCAGGATGGTTTGAGACATGGTGATGGATGTATTAAAGCTGAGGTAATCTGGAAACAACTTTAGCATATAGTTAATGCCTTAACACACCAATTTACTAAGCTACAGTATGAAAAACTTATACAGGTTGAGTATCCCTTATCCAAAATGCTCGGGACCAGGAGAATTTTGGATAACGGATTATTCCGTATTTCGGATTATTTTAATATTTCAATGATGTATTTTGAAGTATCTTGCATTTATGCTGTATAAACACATAATATACACACAAATATATTTTATTACCACATAAAATACACACAAATATATTTTATTTGTTCAAAAAACAAGGTTTCAAAATGTGAAACAAAATTTGTGTACTATCTCAGCACTGAATTTGAATGCCAAGCAATCATTGTCTTGCACATATATAGTGCCAGATACATATCATGTCCCCAGTGATGCTGCTACAAATGTCCCCAGTGAGTTTTTAGCAAAAAAAATTTTTTTTTTCACTTTCTGGAATGTCTGGTTTTCGGAATAATTCGGATAGCGGATATTCGGATACGGGATACTCGACCTGTACCTGATAGTTAACAGTAATAACATCTTCAGATAGTGCTAACTCTCCTTACACTATGGGGAGAACAATGTTGGAGGGGGATCTTCTGATGTCTTCCTGGAAGGCTTAAAGCTTGTAGTGCATCCCAATTATCACAAAAACTATGTACATGCCTAGTGTCAGTACCTGGCAGCAAGGTTACAGTAATGGCTACATACATTAACTGACTTTTGGTATGGAAAGGCTCTTTTCAGAGACACTGTTTAATAAATTGCACTAAAAAATCATCTGTTATCGCTATGAATAGCGGTGTTGACAGATAACATTTATCATGGCCATTTTCTGTAGAGCATCCAGGCCCGCAACTAGCAAAGTGTCATTGTGGCTGTATCCAGTCACTGTTCAAATTATAAAATCTTTAAAAAATCTTCAATACAAATCATATAATTACACAACCTAGGCTGCACCTGTCATAATGTGACATAAGTATGCGGCCGACTCTTTCAAACGTCTGGGAAAGCCCCAAAAATGTGGAACTTTCGTAGATATTCCAAGAGCGTTGGCCAGCTTGATGTTTTTTGTTTTTAAAGGAACATCCAATGATTGGAGTATGTATTTAGTTTGAGTTTACTGAAATCTATTTCCAGTCAAAACAAAAAGGTTGCCAGCGAGGATTCTAACACTGCTGTTTCTCTATATATTCAAAAATATCTAGAATACAGTGTGGCAATATGTATGGATTCAGGTAAGTCTCTGCCACTAATGTATATGGGACCTAAGGGGGTTATTCAGACCTCATCGTTCCTGGCAATTTTGCAGTGCCTAACCCAACCAGTACAAGTCTCCGAATGACTGTCAAATGACTGTCAAATGTTGATTGGCTGCCAGCTGCAAATCCATTCACAACTCACTCACCATCAAATGATTTTTACAGTCTGTGCAAGTGAGAGTACACTGACCCTTCCACACCTCTGCAACAGAGACAGGCAGATCGAGGCCGAATCTGATGTCATACACCCTCCCTGAATACGCTTTGGCATGCCTGCATTTTTTTTCTGAAACTCACAGAAAACAGCAGGTTGCCATCCATATAAGGCGGCTTTTCTTTACACTATTTGGCCTTGCGCATGTGAACTGCCAACCATACGCATGCACATTCATTTTATAGTCGATCGCTGCACAAATTGGCACAACAGCAATAACCCCCTAAATTTGCAGTGCCTGGTTATTCTAGGCCCCAGCCAATTGTATTCTGAAGTAGCACTACAGAGCATAGTGGAACAAAGACATTACAAGCATGCTGAACGAGTGCCTAATTTAGACTGGATCACAGGACATGTTCTCAAAATGGGCAAAACCATGTGCACTGCAGGTGGGACAAATATAATATGTGAAAGTTAAGGCACATACAAAATGAGCTGAAAGCAACTCAGTTTTGCCATTTGAGCTGTTTTCAGCTCAAAAGCCACCCAGGGTGCTGTGGGTACAGCTGTCCCGAGCCCCGGCCTCTGGAAGGGCCTGGACAGCTCATTTTGCCCACCGCAAACTCCCCGACTGCCTCCGCTGTGCTGCCTGCTTCTTCAGTGCAGGACACCAGCGGCCAATTAAAATGCTGCACTGTCTTTTGAGCCAATCAGAGCTTGTGTACCGTTAGCCAATAAGAGCGGCTCTGGTACTCGAACTCTTATTGGCTCACCAGCCGGTGGTGCATTTTAATTGGCCGCCGGCGTCCTGCATTGAAGAAGCCTGTGGTTCAATACTTGCAGCAGGAGTTGGGTGGTAAGTCAAGGGGGGGGGGGGTGAGGGGTGGGGGAGATGGGGAGGGGGGCCTGGACTGGGAAAATCGATAGGATGGGCGAAAATTGATAGTTGTTCATGCACTGAGCAATTTTCAGCCCAGCGATTTTCCCCATCACCACTCTGCATAAACTCTGCATACACGCTGGACAAAATTGTTCAGAATGTATACACTTTTAGATTTGAGTTATTTTGTTTCTAGGTGGAGTAAATCCCGGCTGCTTTCTTATTACACTGCAATTTACATTTCAGTTTGAACACCCCCACCCACATCTAATGGTGTGTACACACGGTGCAATTTACACTTCAATTTTGACTATAAAGTCAATATCCAATCAGTATCATAGACATCATATGGAGATAGAACATGGGTACCTGTGTAGTTTCACGGCGCCAGCATGGCGCCGTGCTACTTCCGGTTTGTACGCTCGGCAAACTATCTAAAATAAACTAACTTAACTCCATGCCAACATGGATAGTTCATACCCCCACTATCCATGTTGGCATGGAGTTGATTTTAGATAGCGTGGCGAGCCACCGAACCTGCAGCGTGGGTGAGCGAAGCGAGCCCCGCAAGGGGACTTAGACGCATGGCGCCATGCTGGCGCCGTGAAACTTCACAAGTACCAGAACATGTTTTCAAACTTTCTATCTTAATTCGATGCCGCCCCGGAATGCCCACTGCCTGCGATCAGGTCTGAATTAGGCCCAGAGATTGTTTACACTGCGCAAGGCCGACAATGGCCCTTATTCTGGTTGGTGCGGCCAGAGCCGCACACGGGGCTCCGGCCGCACAAACCAATCCCCGCCCACCCTACGGATCGCCACGGCCGTCCGTACACGGACGGCTGGCGATCCGCATAAAAATGGTGGAGGCGTACGCCTCCACCATGGTGGGAGCTGCCCCCTGCATTCGATGGTCGTCGACCATCGAAGGCAGGTCCGCACGCCCCGGCAGCTCCCGCAAGCTGAGACCACACGGACAATCGTCCGTGTGGTAGCTTGTATGGGGGCTGAAAGCTGACATCCGGCGACGTCAGCTTTCCGCCCCCATGAGTTGCGTCATGCCCTCATTACCATGCATACGCCCCGCGTTTGCATGGGAACGCCCATGAAACGCGGGGCGTACACATAGGGAAATGAGGGCATGAAGCCTCTCACGCCCCTATACGCCCCCTTTGCGGCGGACGAAATACGTCTGCGGCGAAGGGGGCTGCACATGCGCAGATTGACCTCTGCGCATGTGCAGAGTAAAAACATCGGCGGTACGGCCGCACGCGGGCCGTACCGCACGAAACAGAATAAGGGCAAGTGTGCAAAAAAAGAATAGTTTTTTTGCAACCTGCGATTATATATCTGAGGAGAACTGAGACTGATCTTCTCAGATTTACAAATATCCTAGCTGTAGACATCATATACAGGGAATGTGTATACAATGTCACAATTAATACTACTGTACTATGAAACAATTGAGAAATATAATAACTTACATATCTGACAGGTTTATATTTTAGAGCCAGATGTTATGAATTCTGAGTTCAGCGGCAGTGTAAATGATTGCCTTGTAAATGAATGTCCCCCAAAAAATGTCCGCGTTCAGCTGGCATCCTGAAAACATCAGGTTTCCTTCCCCAAACACCAGCTTCCTGTCAGTCAAACTGCAAGAGGACTGCATTTATGATCCATTTCTGTTCTGCATTTTCTGTTGCTATTTCCCCTTGGGCATGCATGAAACATACGATACACATTCGGTCATTTGATGATCACTCAATTTGCGAATTCGCTGATTAGCAACCCATGCTGAATTATGGCATATTCTGTAATTTGCGGGTCTACGCTGAGAGAGCAAGGCTGAAAACATGCGATCTGGATCATTTTTGCATGCCCCCTCTATGTAGACCCGTGAATGCTAGTATTTGATCAGCAGGGTAGGATGATGCAGAGGTGGGCATGCAGGAGGATTGCCCACTGTTCCAACGAACCCAATTTTCGAGGGGATACAGTCATTGGGTCTACAGCAAGTTGGTCAACAATCATTAGGTCGACATGGGGATATGTCGACATGAGTCTAGGTCGACATGGGGTTTAGGTCGACATGGGTTTAGGTCGACAGGTCATTATTTTGACACAATCATTAGGTCGACCGTGTCTAGGTCGACGTAAGGGTTTTTCACTGTTTTTTGAGCCGACATGTGCCGACAGGCGGTATTTCATGCCCTACCATCCACTAGGAGGAATAAAATAGTGTGCCGAGTGTAGCGAGACACCGCGCCCGAAGCATAGCGAGAGATGCAAGGGGATGCAGTGCACTGGAAACTGCGCGCATGTAGACTGTGTTGACATTCGGGTCAAAAAAACTGTGAAATACCCCATGTCGACCTTTTGACTATACACCTAGACACTGTCAACCTAATGCTTGTGTCGACCTATATCCAGACAGTGATTACAATGGCATTGTACAATAGATCTTCATTCACTAAATAGCTCACCTTTGAGTCACCCTATTGGTAAGCGCTTAGATCAGGCCTAGCAAAACTGTGGCTCAGCTGTTGTGAAACTACACATCCCAGAATGCACTGCCACAGTCTTAAGGCTTCATCCAATTTCGGGACTTTGGGCCAATAACCGGGTGAAATCGGCCCAAAATCACGGGTGTGTGATATCTGATCCGATCCGATGTGCGGTCCCGGATCAGGGAGGTCGGACGGTCAGCATGTACGATCACGTCCGACCTCCCTGTATGCATATGCCTGCCCACCTGACAGGCATATGCATGCAGACAACCGGGGGAGCAGTGGGACGGGCAGCGGGTCCCTGAGCGCTTGGCTGGCGGCGCCGGCGAGTGCTGACCTGGCTGGGGCGGTGTGATGATCACAGTTTCTCTCTCATTCAGCAGCGCTGCGGGACGGGAGTGGGACGCGCAGTGGCGGGTATTAGATTTTTAAAATACCTGTCAAATGACTGGCCGTTCTCTGATTGGCTGAGAGCTCTCAGCCAATCAGAGAACGGCCAGTCATTTGACAGGTTTTTTAAAAATCTAATACCCGCCACTGCGCGTCCCGTTCCGCTGCTCCCGCAGCGCTGCTGAATGAGAGAGAAACTGTGATCATCACACCGCCCCGGCCAGGTCAGCACTCGCCGGCGCCGCCAGCTAAGCGCTCAGGGACCTGCTGCCCGCCCCACTGCTCCCCCTGATGAGGATCACCGCCGCCCCCCCCCCTGCACCCCACCGCCCGCCCCCTGCTCCCCGACATGAGATAAATCGCAAGCGATTTATCACATGTCGAAATTTGGCTCATCAAGTGCCAAATTGTATGTGAGCCTCCCGAGGAGCTCCCGTAAGCTCCACTGGAAAAGATGTGAATGTTCAAATATGCTCTGTAAAGCGCTGTGGAATATGTGAATATATATATATATTTCTGGAAATAAATAAATAAAAGTTACATAGAGGTTTGGGTGGCATAAACCTCTGACTGCGCGCACGGCGAGTGGCATAGGGTTTGTAGGTATTACCCAACCTTTATAGTGAGTGGTACATATACAGACACAGACAATTTTGGGGCAGTTAGAGGTGCACCTTTGAGCAATGGACAGTAACTGGTACAGTTTATTGGGCTATAATTGAGAACAGGTTAACCTGAAGACAGCTTTTTTTCTGGTGCACTCTTTTTGTAGTAGTGTATAATTAATCCAGTAGTTTAGAATCAATCATTTTTTATCAATTAGAAAAACAGAACATCAAAATTTGTAGGCTCTTAAAGCTGTGTACACAGGGTGCAATATCGCTGGCAATATGGTCACTGAGCGACCATATTGCCAGTGATTTGTTTGTGCTGCGGCGATAAATCACCGGCGGCGTGCTCCAGTGTTCAGCCCCCTAATGGTTGCTGGCTGTAGGAGAATGCTCCTGCGAACAGTTGTTTCCCCCTGCGGCTCCCCCGGCAGAGTCTCCTTTTCATCAGTGACCATCTCTTGTCGTTGATGAAAACGGGACACTGAGCAATATATTGCACCGTGTGTACACAGTTTAAGATTTATCTAAGTTATCTGTTTTAATCTCAGTTGATCCAGTTAACTAGTTCAATCCTGGTTCCCAGCTTTTCCAGCGCCGTCTAGATTACTCCACAGCCTTTTCTAGCTGTCCGGCACAGTCCATTTCACTCCTCAGTCTGTTCCATTGGTCTAGTCCTCAGCTTGTTCCAGTTATCTGGTGCAATCTGTTTTAGTCCTCACCCTGTTACAGTAATCCAAAGTCTGGGTATGTCTTCAGCTACTCTACTTAGCCAGTTAAATCCCAGATCAGTTATCCAGTTATATGCTAACCCTGCCCACTCCTTTCCCAATACTGGGTATTGCAGTCTTCTAGTAAACACCAGCACCTCCAGCTCTCAGTGACTGTTATGATCCGCCTCCAACGGATCGGTGTTATGTACTATTCACATTTTCTGTGTGTAGTTCATGTTCTCCCTGGGTTTATCTCAGCCTGGGTGTGTGTGTACTCGCTAGTGGCATCCAGTGGTCAGCCTGGGCCATTGCAGGTTACTTTCAGTACTGTGTGTTCTGGACTCAGGTGTCTTGATTAGGCTCCTAGCCTGCAGTGCACACCTTCAGGCTATGTGTAATCAGCACCACATTGTGCTCTCTATATAAACCCTCTGGTTGTTCAGTCCCATGCCGGTTATAGCTTGTACCTCAGGGTCTCAGGTGTTCCTGGTTCCCAGTCTTCCGTTATTCCTGGTTCCTGTTCCCAGTCATCCTGCATCCTGTCGTTGATTCCCAGCTGTGTCCTCCATCCAGTCTCCTGTCCTCCCGGTGTCCGTGTGTCGTCCTTTATCCGTCTCCCGGTCCCTGCAGCTCCTGTTGGTCTTTGTGGGATTCCTTCTCCAGCGTGGTGCTTCCTTCGGCTGGTTCCCTGCCTTGTCCGCAGCATCTCAGTTCCAGCTAAATTGATATCCCTCGGTTTCAGATAAGTTGGGAGATTCCCCCTCTTTGTCTCCTTACTAATCATTTGCTTATTGTGTCAGCGTATAGTGTATTGTTACACCTGTCAGCAGTACTTATTGTGTCAGCATATAGTGTATTGTTACACCCGTCAGCAGTTCTTAGTGTGTCAGCATATTGTGTATTGTTACACCCGTCAGCAGTTCTTAGTGTGTCAGCATACTGTGTATGGTTACACCTGTTAAGCATTAGCACAGCGGGTTCCTGTTTAGAGTGCTATCCACTGGCACCCCTCTCCGCAGGGCAGGGTGGTCCTCGCCTCTTTGTTTATAGATAGGTTTCCCCTTGTTCATCACTGGCCTTGGCGTGTGTGTTGTCCTTAACATAAGACCAGGTGGCATCGAGGTGGGAGCCTGACTAACGGGCTCCCACGAACGCGGCTATTATTGGTGAAGCCTAGCACCCCGCACACACACGTCAACTCCATCTGAGTACAACGGAGTCAGGTTGGCGAGGCTGCCCTGGTCCTGTCACTATCTCCTTCCAGCCAGTGTCACGTGGTGTCTCGCCAGACAGCGTGGCACAGGAGATCCTAACATTATAACCGGCCATACAGCACTCTGGAGCTGAGTTCTGCCCTCTCAGTCCAGAGATTTCCACCCGTGTCAGTTTTTTGCCCGTGTCAGTCTATTCTTGTATCAGTTTTTTCTTGCTGGTGTATAAACTTGCATGGCCATATCATGCAGGCCATGCAAGAGTCATTAGCGGCTCTAAATTTGGCATTCAATGCCGTAAAACCTGGGCAGTGGGAGATTTTGCAGCAGTCTCTTCTGCAGCTGCAAAGACTCATCACTGATATTTTTCTGATCCTCCCAGAGGTCACTGGGGTTCGTTCAGCCCCTAATGAGGCCCTGCCTAGGGAAGTATTAGGCAGCAAGTCCTCAGACCCAGAGGGTCAGGTAAAGCATAGAAGTTATCTACGACCGAAGCTTCCGTTAGAGGAGCGTCAGCGGCGTAGAAACCTTAATCTATGCTTATACTGTGGAGATTCTGGCCACTTCTTGCAGACGTGTGGCTTGCGTAATTCCGGTGGTGCCGACAGGGTATCTCCTCTGGCCAGGTCTGAGCAGGTTGTCAGATCTAAGCCTGTCTCCACTGTGGCAGAGGAGCTCTCTGCCGAGTCTCCCAGTAAAAGCACTCTGCCTTTTTCTACTGGTTCCAGTGCTGATGTTTTAATGACCAGGGAGTCAGAGTTGCAAACCCTTGAAGGGAAAACCCAGGTGGTTGACTCAGATACCGGGGGCCCGCTGAGCCAGTCTGATGCCGGGGGCCCGCCGAGCCGGTCAGATGCCGGGGGCCCGCCGAGCCGGTCAGATGCCGGGGGCCCGCCGAGCCGGTCAGATGCCGGGGGCCCGCCGAGCCGGTCAGATGCCGGGGGCCCGCCGAGCCGGTCAGATGCCGGGGGCCCGCCGAGCCGGTCAGATGCCGGGGGCCCGCCGAGCCGGTCAGATGCCGGGGGCCCGCCGAGCCGGTCAGATGCCGGGGGCCCGGAGGCCGCAGCCCCGAGTGGGGGCCCGGAGGCCGCAGCCCCGAGTGGGGGCCCGGAGGCCGCAGCCCCGAGTGGGGGCCCGGAGGCCGCAGCCCCGAGTGGGGGCCCGGAGGCCGCAGCCCCAGAAGGGGTTCAAGCCTGTGTCGCCCCAGAGGGGGTTCAAGCCTGTGTCGCCCCAGAGGGGGTTCAAGCCTGTGTCGCCCCAGAGGGGGTTCAAGCCTGTGTCGCCCCAGAGGGGGTTCAAGCCTGTGTCGCCCCAGAGGGGGTTCAAGCCTGTGTCGCCCCAGAGGGGGTTCAAGCCTGTGTCGCCCCAGAGGGGGTTCAAGCCTGTGTCGCCCCAGAGGGGGTTCAAGCCTGTGTCTCCCCAGAGGGGGTTCAAGCCGGTGTCGCCCCAGATGGGGACGCTGTCCATCTAGTCCCTAAGAGGGATTCTGATTGTCCTGTCTCTGAACAGAGTTCCAGCCATGTCGGTAACATGGAGGAACCATCTGTTGGTTTTTTTTGTTGTTGCCCAGCCAGAGTTTCACTATAGTGCTGCCCACTTAGAAGTGCGTCACAGTGATGATCAGCCAGAGACTCATCATAGTGCTGCCCAACCAGAAAGACCATCAGACTTGGAAGAGGTCATGACCTCTAAGGGGGTCCCTAAAGTCTCAGCCTCAAGGGCCATAATTCCAGCTATACAGTCCAGTCAGTTAGCTGATAATGAAGTTACTGTTGATGCTTTGAACGATATCTCTACATCTATAGTTTTTGATGGGGACCTAACCCAATTTGTTGCGCTCACTAAATATTTTATCACTATTTTGGAGTCCAGACCATTTTTAGGTATCACTTCAGATAATGTGGTGCTCTATTTAATTTATTGCTTCAGAGGTGAACCTTTCAAATGGGCGTCCAAATTTATTGAATCTGAGGATCCCATTCTTAAGAATCTCCCAGCATTCAGTGATGCTGTATTGAAAAAATTTGGTCCCAATAAAAGTGGTTCACCTGCCTCTGGACTGACCATCTTCTCTGCAGAGACTCCATCATGCATAGGAAAGTCAGTACAAAAGTCCCAGCCCATAGCTATGGTCGCTGGGTGTGCTCGTTTTAACAGGAATGCCCCTGGAATCTTAGCTTTTACAGCAGTGGAATCCAGGCTTGATTCTGTCTTGAATTCCGATTCAGAGATCGATGGTTGTCCAGTGTCTTGTCCAGTGTCTACTCAATCTGTCAAGAGTCCTGCCTATGTTCAGTCATGCGATACTACTTCTTCTCCAGTGCCAAATGTTACCAAGATTGAAACCATAATCCTTCCCTTAGATGCGGACTCCAACTCAGATTACAACTCTGAAATCGATGAAATGCCTTTAGTTGAGGGTACCGTTAGTTCAGACAATATTTTTGGTATTACTGTGTTTACTCCCAGGCAACCTGGGAAGAAGAAGAAGAAGTCTTGTCGGAGACATTGAGTCTGTTTTTGTTCTTGGTTCCCCTTGATCAAGCTGGGGTGTCCGGAGTCCACCTTTTTTAGGGGGGGGATTCTGTTATGATCCGCCTCCAACGGATCGGTGTTATGTACTATTCACATTTTCTGTGTGTAGTTCATGTTCTCCCTGGGTTTATCTCAGCCTGGGTGTGTGTGTACTCGCTAGTGGCATCCAGTGGTCAGCCTGGGCCATTGCAGGTTACTTTCAGTACTGTGTGTTCTGGACTCAGGTGTCTTGATTAGGCTCCTAGCCTGCAGTGCACACCTTCAGGCTATGTGTAATCAGCACCACATTGTGCTCTCTATATAAACCCTCTGGTTGTTCAGTCCCATGCCGGTTATAGCTTGTACCTCAGGGTCTCAGGTGTTCCTGGTTCCCAGTCTTCCGTTATTTCTGGTTCCTGTTCCCAGTCATCCTGCATCCTGTCGTTGATTCCCAGCTGTGTCCTCCATCCAGTCTCCTGTCCTCCCGGTGTCCGTGTGTCGTCCTTTATCCGTCTCCCGGTCCCTGCAGCTCCTGTTGGTCTTTGTGGGATTCCTTCTCCAGCGTGGTGCTTCCTTCGGCTGGTTCCCTGCCTTGTCCGCAGCATCTCAGTTCCAGCTAAATTGATATCCCTCGGTTTCAGATAAGTTGGGAGATTCCCCCTCTTTGTCTCCTTACTAATCATTTGCTTATTGTGTCAGCGTATAGTGTATTGTTACACCTGTCAGCAGTACTTATTGTGTCAGCATATAGTGTATTGTTACACCCGTCAGCAGTTCTTAGTGTGTCAGCATATTGTGTATTGTTACACCCGTCAGCAGTTCTTAGTGTGTCAGCATACTGTGTATGGTTACACCTGTTAAGCATTAGCACAGCGGGTTCCTGTTTAGAGTGCTATCCACTGGCACCCCTCTCCGCAGGGCAGGGTGGTCCTCGCCTCTTTGTTTATAGATAGGTTTCCCCTTGTTCATCACTGGCCTTGGCGTGTGTGTTGTCCTTAACATAAGACCAGGTGGCATCGAGGTGGGAGCCTGACTAACGGGCTCCCACGAACGCGGCTATTATTGGTGAAGCCTAGCACCCCACACACACACGTCAACTCCATCTGAGTACAACGGAGTCAGGTTGGCGAGGCTGCCCTGGTCCTGTCACTATCTCCTTCCAGCCAGTGTCACGTGGTGTCTCGCCAGACAGCGTGGCACAGGAGATCCTAACAGTGACACATACTTTACAGATTCTCCGCAGCTGGAGAGTTTTAACCATCTGTAAACTGCTTTTCGGAAGGAAGCACCATAATTTAACACTGTGGATAACCAAGGACAGTGTAGGACATAGTTGGTACACCACAAAACCTTGGCCTTGGCCACATCAGCTGACTTGAGAGAAGAAGGAGGCTATGGTGACTTGATGCCACATCATGCTTGCCAGGTTTGATGTTGGTCGCTCAAACTCTGCCTGGGAGATCATAAAATGTGATGAATATGGTTGTACAGTTTTCACCCTGACAACACTGCCCAGTTGTAGTGGCATCTCAAAATGAGTGCATTGCGGACAATCAGATTGTGGCTTTTTTTGTGGCCAAGACATATTGTAAATGTACCTCTTGAGCAGCAACGCACCATCGATGGGAACGTTATGCCCACCAATGCCTTCCACAAATGCTGGAAGCCATTTCCAGGCACCATACAGGAATTGATTATCATGGTGCCTTTCTCCATCATGACAATGCACCGGCTCATAGGTTCAGAAAAATGGTGGATTTTCTGGACCATGAATACATCCTGACGCTTGGTCAACCACCATAGAGTGCAGACCTGGCCCCAAGAAACTTCTTTGTGTTCCCACAAATCAAGTACGAGACCAGGGGCGGGCTGGGCCGGGGGGCAGAGTGCCATATGCCCCCCGGGCCGCTTACCCACCCACTGGCTGCGGGCCGTGCTGCGGCTGGATCAGCTTCTCCAGCCCTCCTGCGCTGGCCGCGGCTTACAGAACACGGCCGCGGCTACAGGAAAATGGCCGCCGGCCCCCTGCACTGAGGACATGTTCTCAGTGCAGGAGGCCGGGGGCCATTTTCCTGTAGCCGCGGCCGTGTTCTGGAAGCCGCGGCCAGCGCAGGAGGGCTGGAGAAGCTGATCCAGCCGCAGCACGGCCCGCAGCTAGCGAGTGGGTAAGCGCTCTCCCCCCCCCCCTCCCTCACCCCAGCATATGTGTTTCTGGCACTGTGTGGGGGCATATCTGGCACTGTGTGGGGGCATATCTGGCACTGTGTGGGGGCATATCTGGCACTGTGTGGGGGCATATCTGGCACTGTGTGGGGGCATATGTGTATCTGGCACTGTGGGGGGCATATCTGGCACTGTGGGGGCATATATGTATTTGGCACTGTGGGGGCATATGTGTATCTGGCACAGTGGGGCATATGTGTATTTGGCACTGTGGGGGCATATGTGTATCTGGCACTGTGGGGGCATATGTGTATTTGGCACTGTGGGGGCATATGTGTATCTGGCACTGTGGGGCATATGTGTATTTGGCACTGTGGGGGCATATCTGGCACTGTGGGGGCATATGTGTATCTGGCACTGTGGGGGCATATGTGTATCTGGCACTGTGGGGGCATATGTGTATCTGGCACTGTGGGGACATATGTGTATCTGGCACTGTGGGGGCATATGTGTATCTGGCACTGTGGGGGCATATGTGTCTGGCACTGTGGGGGCATATGTGTATTTGGCACTGTGGGGGCATATGTGTCTCTGGCACTGTGGGGGCATATGTGTCTCTGGCACTGTGGGGGCATATCTGGCACTGTGGGGGCATATGTGTCTTTGGCACTGTGGGGGAATATGTGTCTCTGGCACTGTGGGGGCATATGTGTCTCTGGCACTGTGGGGGCATATGTGTCTCTGGCACTCTGGGGGCATATCTGGCACTGTGGAGGAATATGCATATTTGGCACTGTGGCAGAATATCTGGCACTGTGGCGGCATTTGTGTCTGGCACTGTGGGGGCATATGTGTATTTGGTACTGTGGCGGAATATCTTGCACTGTGGGGGCATATCTGGCACTGTGGACATCACATTGTGCGGTGTAATGGGCATCATGGTATGGGGCGTAATGGACATTACGGTGTGGGGAGCATTGGGTAATTGCCATCACAGTATGGGGTGTAATGGGCATCAAGGTGTGCAGCATAATGTGTAATTAGCATCACAGTGTGCGGTGTATTGAGTAATTAGCATCGCAGTGTTGGGCGTAATGTGTAACTGGCATCATGGTGTTCAGCATAATGTGTAATTGGCATTACGGCATGTGGCTTTATGTGTAATGGGTATTACAAGGTTCGCTAAAATGTGCAATCTGCAGGTACACAATACAATCATGGTACAGGCAACGCCCCTTATGATAGGCCACGCCCCTAATTTTTCGGCGCGCCTACGGCGCGCAAAAGCATTCCTTCCAACGGTGACTTGGCTGATTATGGGCCAGTGCTCTGGACTTGCCCCCTAGGCTAAAAGTTGCCAGCCAGCCCCTGTACGAGACCTTTATTCAGTATGTAGAAGACCTGCTTTGGTCTGGCCCATCTGCTTCACCAAGAGGTTTTAGAGTGGTGCATAGACTCCTGTTGCAAATACTTTTTGAAAATGCAATGTTTACTTTGTTTGTAAATATAATACTTTTTGTGCATCCAGAAACATTGCACATCCCTCGTAATGGTTGAGTTTGGGACACTTTTTTTAGGATAAGAGTTGCTGTTATTGCTTTTGTCTTAGTGCATTTTATTCCTCTGACTTGACAACTTTACTTATGAAAAAACGTGTACCTGCCTTTCCTAAACTTACAACTTTACTTATATGTCTGCTTCGCTATACTAAACTTTCTATAAACTTTGTATATATATTTGTAATTACAGTGTACAATTTGTTGATCCGTTAAAATAAATTATTGGTGTTGATAATATAGGTTAGAGTTGTTAATTGATTTTCCTTTATTAATTACATTGTCGGTGAATAGAACACTGCTTTAAATATTGTGCTCTTGTGAAATATGTCCATTTTATGCCTTAATATTGCTGTAGTTATACTATACACAACACATCACTAATTAACATATCAATTCCTGTTGGTTCTAGGCTGTAGAACCTGATGGATCTCAGAGAATCTCTATGTCGCTCCTGAAATCAATACTCATGGAGAAGGAGTTTGAAATAAAAGACCTCAGCAAAGAAATGAGGAAAATACAGACTGAACATCTACATTTGCTGGAAGAAAAGCAACATTTACTTTCTGAAAATGAGATGCTTAGAAGTAAATCCCAGGTAGACAATAACATGTCTAAATGTATGTCAAATGTTCTAATTATTAAAGGAACAGCAAAAATTACATTAGATTAGAGCAGTGGTAGCCAACCCTAGCCCTCGAGAGCTACCAACAGTTCACATTTTCCAGACAACCTAGCTGCTGCACAGGTGTAATCATTAATCACTGACACATTTTAAAAGATCCACAGATGGAGCTAATTAGCTCACTTGTGATTCTGTGAGGAGACCTGCAAAACATGCACTGTTGGTAGCTCTCGAGGACTAGGGTTGGCTACCCCAGGATTAGAGCAATAAAATATATCTAAAAATAAGATATTTACATTCTCATAGATAATTTATAACAGTCGCTATTATAACAGGACCAGAAAATTAAGATTTGAATCCTTATTTTAATTCTTGTTTTGAATCCTTATTTTAGGAATTGTGGGCTTAAGCATTATGGACGTCGTTTAGACTTCATTGCAGGGCAAAATTGTTCTCTAATTGGGCAAATCCACGTGCACTGCAGGTGGGGCAGACGTAACATGTGCACAGAGTTAGAGTTGAGTGGGGTGTGTTCAAACTGAAATCTAAATTGCAGTGTAAAAATAAAGCAAATATATAAAAAATGTAAAACTCTAGGAACTCACATGTACATAAGTATTCACAGCCTTTGCTCAATACTTTGTTGATGCATCTTTAGCAACAAATACAGCCTCAAGTCTTTTTCAATATGATGCCACAAACTTGGCACACCTATCTTTGGGCAGTTCCAACCCTCTTTGCAGCACTTCTCAAACTCCATCAGGTTGGATGGGAAGCGTCAGTGCATAGCCATTTTCAGATCTCTCCAGAAATGTTCAATCGGATTCAAGTCTGGGCTCTGGCCGGACCACTTAAGGACATTCACAGAGTTGTCCTGAAGCTACTCTTTTGATATCTTGGCTGTGTGCCTTGGGTCATTGTCCTGCTGAGGTCAAGAGTGCTCTGGAGTATGTTTTCATCCAGAATGTATACATTGCTGCATTCATATTTCCTTCTATCCTGACTAGTCTCTGAGTTCTTGCTGCTGAAAAATATCCCCACAACATGATGCTTCACAGTAGGGATGATATTGGGATGGTGAAGAATGATGTCTGGTTTCTTCCAAACATAACACCTGGCATTCACACCACAGAGTTCAATATTGTCTCGTCAGACCAGATCATTTTGTTTCTCATGGTCTGAGAGTCCTTCAAGTGCATTTTGGCAAACTCCAGGTGGACTGCCATGTTCTTTTTACTAAGGAATGGCTTCCATCTGGCCACTCTACCATACAGGCCTGATTGGAGGATTTCTGCAGAGATGGTTATCCTTCTGGAAGGTTCTCCTCTCTCTCCATAGAGAAATGCTGTAGCTCTGACAGAGTGACCATTGGGTTTTTGGTCACTTACATGTCTAGGGCCCTTCTCCCCAATTGCTCAGTTTAGATCTCTGGCGAGCTCTAGTAAAGTCCTGGTGGTTCCAAACTTCTTCAATTTATGGATGATAGAGGCCACTGTGCTTATTGGGACCTTCAAAGCAGAAGACATTTTTATGTTCCCTTCGCTAGATTTGTGTCTCAAGACAATCCTGTCTCGGAAGTCTACAAACAAATCCTTTCACCTAATCCTTGGTTTGTGCTCTGATATGCACTGTCAAATGGGGGACCTTGTATAGATAAGTGTGTGCTTTTTTAAATCATGTCCAAACAATTGAATTTACCACAGGTGGAGTCCAATTAAGCTGTAGCAACATCTCAAGGATGATCAGTGGAAATAAGATGCATCTGAGCTAAATTTTGAGCTTCACGGCAAAGACTGTGAATACATGTACATGTGATTTCTTAGTTTTTTTATTGTTAATAAATTTGCAAAAATCTCCCAAAACCTTTTTTCACTTTGTCATTATGGGCTATTGTTCAAAATGTGGAAAAAAATGAAACACTATGAATACCTTCCGGATGCACTGTATTCATAGAGATCTGTAATATGACAGATCCGGTACAGCTTTGTTTTTGTAATATATTCTAGAAGATTCTAGATTTTCATTTCTGTAAATATATATATATAATAGGAGAATTTATGATTAAATAATATTCCATATTTATGAGTTTTCAACAGACCGTGCTATCCCTCAAAAGAGGAACAAGGGCATAACTATCATAGATACAGCTGCTATGGGGCCTGGGAGAGCATCATGTGTGTCACAGAACTGGTTATGAATGGAGACACTTAGGCTGGGTTGCCTAATTTCGTGAAATGGCCGGGAGACTCCTGAAAATTGGATCTGCCTTCCAGCCCAATTGGAAAGGTGGGCAAGTCCCCCACATTGCCGCTGGTCTTCCGCATTTGATCCATGGGGATAACATTTCTGTTTGGGGGAAAGGCACATCACTTACAGGTGGCACTCAGAAAGGAGGGGGGTACATGTGAGCATGTAATACCCTCCTACATATATCACATTGGTTATCACCAAATGACCAGGGATGTTCCAGTCCATATGTGTACCGGGGAACCACTGGCAAGCCCCTCTACTGGGGGTCCACCTCCTCCAGGATAGGATTCCCGACTGTGCACTTGAACTATACATTATGCTTAACTTCATACTTGACCAGTATGGACACGTTAAGGCCATTGACTGCCATTAGTATCTCTTTGATTTAAAGAATAAAATGGCATTGTTATATACAATTTTACTAAAGTAATATATATTTCTTGAAACAGGCAAGGAACAATTGAGTCATTAAAAAGTATTTCACCCATCTCAATTCTTCAGTGTCAGTCAGTGTTGAGTTACAAAGCAATACTAGCAGGTCACATAATATAGTACATGGTAATTCCATGTGCAAAATTGTTTTATCTTACAATGTTCTTACATTTTTCTTAGTGAATGTATATTAAACAAACGACTGAGTTGCAGATTCCTGCTGTGGTCACTCTGTCATACATTTCAGAAGTACTTTTTGGGGGTTATTCTGATGCAGGGTGCAGAGCGGGCACGGCATACTGATGCAGATGCAGGGTGCCAGCGGGCACGGTGAACTACATGTTCGCTGTCCTGCTCGAACCTAGCAGTGCGGCCGAGGGGTGTGGGTTTCCCATGAGAAAGCCCGGCATTTCATGGGCGTTCCCATAAAAACAATGGGCGTTCCCATGCAAATCACCCGGTGATGTGGGTGCAGGGGGGGGCAGCTGACGGCAGAGGATGTCAGCTGCCTGCCTGCTTCCCGCACAGGGCGTTGGCAGATCAGAGACACCATAGAGGTGTCTCTGATCTGCAAGCGCTGAAGATATCAATCAATGGTCGCCGCACTCAAGGCTGCAAATCGATGTTTATGCAAATTCTCCATTCACAGCCGTGCAGGGGATTGCGTGTGCAAGGGGGGTGGGCGGCCGGTACTGCGGGCGGTGGGCAGCATTTAGTCCACCTGCAGTGCTGCGAATTTCGCAGCGTTACGTGTGGACAAGAATAAGGTCTTATATTTGTGATTAACCCCAGAAAACGGTTATTTTGAGGGAATTAGCTTCAAATATTAAATGATAAATGGATCCTTAGTCTGTATGAGTTAGTTATACCATGTCTGTAAAATGCATTTGTCATATTATCTGACACTTCTCTGTTGTACTTTAAGGCTGTGCCATTTGCAAAAGAAACCAACCCACAGGATGTCTTCCATTCATTTGACCCCGAATCTCCCTTGGTTCTTCAGAGACAAATATGTATGTACCTCTGTTCTATATACTAATAGTATGTAAAATAATACCTACAGTATGATCTACAATCCCACATACATAGACCGCACTCATTATTCAGAACAGATTGAGTATCCCTTAGCTGAAATTCTTGGGACCACGGGCGTTTTGGAACAGGGATTATTCCGGATTTCTGAATACTTTCTTTACATACTCACCTGGTCCCCCAGCAGTCCCCTGACGTCCATGGTACAGTGCACATGTGCTTAGGTGCACGGGTGACATCACATGCAACTGGTGCAATGCATCCTTGGGACCGGGGATGCCGATGAAGATAAATCCAATGGCCGCTGTGGACACTAGGGGACAAGGGGAGAATCAAAAAAAGGTACGGGGGGCAAACAAAAAAAACCCAAATATTAGGTTTTAGAATATACAAATAAGGGATGCTCATCCTTTATATATTGTTTGTATTATGCTGCCAGTCTGCAATATAGCTAGTGGGGCAGCACCTCTGGAGCAGCCACGGATTGTAAACCTTAACAAATCTTGAAACCTTAAATGTTTCTGCCCTCTGTAGACGTCACATTTTGATGATCTCATCGATAAATAGACTTCAGCCGTATATTTACATGTAGCATAGAAACAGGTACAATGATTCAATTCCAGATTGACAAATCAATTTGGCAGGAGTAGGTTCTACACTTAAAGGCTAATGCATTTCTGTGCATAAATAAAAATGTCTCTCACATGGGAGTGGGCTGGGGGATTATTCTGGTTCACTCCTTCTGACAAATTCTTTCTTAGATGGACAAAAGAACCATGTGCACTGCAGGTGGGGCAGATGTAACTTGCGCAGAGATATTTAGATTTGGGTGAGTTATTTTGTTTCTGTTCAGGGAAAATACTGGCTGCTTCATTTTTACACTTCAATATAGATCTCACTGTGAAGTAAAACCCCACCCAAATCTAACTCTCTCTGCACATGTTACATCTGCCCAACCTGCAGTGCACATGGTTTTGTCCATCTAAGAAGGAATTTGTCAGTAAACCAGATCCCCGTGGGCAGCCTTCTCAACAGGCATTGAACAAATCTGAGGGGTTTTGGAGAGCAGAAAACTTGGATTGGCAACTAGAAAATGTTTATCTCTGAGCAGAGGCAAGATAAATTTTACAGACTTGAAATATAAGCAGGAGCATCTTCCCTTTGAGGCTAGTGTGCATCTATTAAAATAATAAAATAAATCAAATCATATATCATATATTATAATTGTTAAATTGAGCAGACATAGTAAGCCTTGAAAAGTGATAAAGTGGAGCACCAGTCAATCAGCTCCCAACTGTCATATCACAGACGGTGTTAGTAAAATGAGAGCTGGGTGGATGATGGTTTCTCACTCTTTGACCCTTATTCGGATCTGATTGCAGTACAAATGTGTTCTCAAAATGGGCAAAACCATGTGCACTGCAGGTGGGGCAGATTTAACATGTGCAGAGAGAGTTACATTTAGGTGGGATGTGTTGAAAGTGAAATCTAAATTGCAGTGTAAAAATAATGCAGCCAGTATAATGCAGCTGCACACAAACAAAATAACTCATACAAATCTAACTCTCTCTATACATATCACATCTGCCCCACCTGCTTGCCCATTTTGAGAACAAATTTGTACTGCGATCAGATCTGAATAAGGGCCTTTATCCACTTTATCACCTTTCAAGGCTTAGTACATCTCACCCAATGTGTCATTCACTGCTTTTTCGCGTCGGTGTCTGCCCGCCGTTAGTAGACCAGCCCCCCTGCTGGTGCCTGTCCATCACTGACCCCCCCAGTCAGTGCCTGCCCAACGGGCAAAACCTTGTGCACTGCAGGTGGGTCTGACAAAACGTTTGCAGAGCTATTTAGATTTGTGTGGGTTATATTTACTGGCTGCTTTATTTTTATACTTCAAAACAGATCTCAGTTTTAACATACCGCCCCAAATCGGATTCGGTATGAAATGCCGGTGGTCGGAATCCCGGCGGTCGAAATACCAACGCCAGAATCCCGACCGCCGAAATGCCGACAAGGGGGGGCCATGGATCGCCCTCCCCCCTTGCGGGCTCGCTTCGCTCGCCTCCCTCTATGGGTGTCGTGGTGCTGTGTGCTTTTAGTTAAGCGATACTACTCGGATATCCACATTGACAAAAAAAACCCTGAAAAACCCATGTCGACCTTTTTGGGTGTAGACCTTCTCTATGTCGACATTTTGCTTGTGTCAACTTTTATCAATTCCAACCTTGACCGTTTGGTGTCCACCTATTCACTATCTATGCACTGTTGACCCTTTGATCCATAACCATGTGTTGCACAAACGGAGGCCAATCCCGGGATCGGGATCGGCGGGATCCCAGGATTTTGGCCTAAAATAGGGGGGATTTGAATCCTGGGATTGAAGCTCTTAATCCTGGGATTCCGGGATTACTGCGCCAATGCAAAATTAACCTATTTTTTAAAAGCCAGGCATAGCTCAGATGTGCTGCCTGGCTGCTATTACTGACCCCTCGGTGGTACGGCTGTGCATAGAGAGCAGCGTAGCGTGACGTGAGGTCAAGGGTCACGCTGCGCAGCCCAGCCGCTGGCATGCCATTTCTGTGTCTGATGAGCACTGCTGTATGTCGCCATTCCCCCCGCCCCGAGATGGTCCTGCTGCCTGTCACCAACCAGGGCTGTCTTAACAGCAGTGTGGGCCCCTGGGCAAAGCAATGCACTGGGGCCCTTACCCATTCTCCCCTCCTAGGGGTGGGGGGTGCTATCAGCAGCAGCTTTGATGTCCCACGGGTGGCAGGGGGCGCTCTATCTTCCATTCAACATGTAGGACCTGGAGCAGTAACTTCTGCTAATTACTCCTTTACTGCACAGGTGGTGGGAGGCAGAACACTAACGTGTGGAAGGGGGCACTGAGCTGCATGAAGGGTCTCTTGTAAATGACTTCCAGGGAGGTAGGGGGTGTTTTATATGCAGGGGAGGGTTGGATAATGGAGTGGGCTTAATATTCGTAATTTTCCGGTGGAAGGGCAGCTTGTTTGACTGCAGATATCGCCATTATCTGGAAATAGATTTCTTAGCCTTCAATAGTATAACAACCTAGAGTCCCAACTTTCAGGAGGTGCTGGGAACTTGGGGATCAGGAGCCAGAGCAATCCATTGACAAACATATAAAACTGTACACCAGACGTTTGGAGCTGGAGCAGGGACCGGCTGCTGGAAGGCTGATATCTCTGGTTCTGGGCATGATAGAGACAAGCCGCTAGTGTAGATAGAAAGGGGAGAGTCCCAGTTTTTGGGATATACTCTCAGAAAAGTATATACTCTAAGTCAGAGAGAACCTGAGAAATATGACTGGGAATTGCAATTAACAGGTCGGATGTGGACTGCTGCTTTGAAGTTGGATATCTCCAGTTCCCCAGGGCCGATCCAGGGCCGATTTTCAAAATTCTGGTATCCCTGGAAAAAGGGAATCCTCAGTTATCAGCATAGGGCCCTTCAACACCTGGGGCCCATGGGCAAGTGCCCATTAAGCCCATACGAAAAGATGGCCCTTGTTACCAAGGATGTGTAAGTGACAGTGCAGGGCAGGGAGGATTGGGGGGTATTAGTTGGGATTTGTTGCAGGTTTTTTTTTTTATTAGGGAGGCCAATCCCAGGATCCCGGGAATCCCGGGATTGAGCATTTTTCAATCCCGAATCCTGGGATTGGCATCCCCATTTGCACACCAATAAACCATATTGTTGTATGTTATTTCCTCCTACTAGACACCTGTAAATCTATGGCTAAGAGAACACTGTATTCCTAGACAGAATTTAAAAAGAAAATATCCATCCTATGGTTATGCTGAATCCATAGTATTGTAGTTCTGTAGAATTCAGTAACCAACATGAGAAAAACTGTATTAAATTTGTGTTGCAGTGAACCTCAAAAATCAGATTAACGACCTCCAGGAAGCCAATGAAAGTGCAGTTTTAGAACTGACAAAAGCTGATGAAGAGATTTCACAGCAAAGAAAAGATCTAGCTAAACTCAAAGCTGAATACAGGCAAAAGCTAGAAGATTCCCAAGAAGAAATAAAGGTTCTTACAGAGAAGGTAACATGTGCACCATAAAATATACCTCCCAAAACTTCAAATTTTCGCGAGACAGGGGCGCGGCCAAGAGCATAACTACCATAGGTGCAAGGGGTGCAGCTGCTATGGGGCCCAGAGCTGAAGGGGGCCCATCTTTACTGTCTAAGTAATATAAAGTACATACATTTATCACCATCAGTTGCTAAATAGGGGGCCCTTACAAACTTTTGTAATGGGGCCTATAAATATCTAGTTACGCCCCTTAACGTGGCTCATGATTGTTACGGAGGTCCCGCTAATTAAACTTAAAATGTTGGGAGGTATGCAAAAAATGTTATATGATGCACATATTCATATATATTATTTAACACAGTTTAAAAAGCAACTACAAATAGTTAGGACTAAGGGGGTTATTCTGGTTGATTCGCAAGGCTTGCAAATCCACCAAACCCCGCCTGGCGAATGAACGCCCCGCCCCCCCTCGCAGCGCGGGTTCGCCCACACAGGCTGCGAATCTGGTGATGTCAGCTACCAGCCCCCCGCTCCTGCATCACCTGCTCATTACCATGAGAACGCCCAGCATTCTCATGGGAACACCCATGGAACGCTGGACATTCCCATATGGTAATGGGGCAGCCCGGTGCCCCCTGCCCTTCTCAAACCCCCTCACGCCGTCATGGGTGCGTGCACCCGGCAAACCGAATGTTCGCCATGGGTGCACGGACCCTATGTCTGCACATGTGCACAAACGCGCCTGCGCATGTGCAGACGCGCAACATCAGACCGAAGGAACTTGAATAACCCCTTAAGGCCCTTATTCTGGGTCACTCGCAAAGGCAAATTCCTTCTCAAATGGTCAAAACCATGTTGTACTGCAGGTGAGGTAGACATAACATTTGCAGAGAGTTAGATTTGAGTGAGTTATTTTGTTTCTGTGCAGGGAAAATAATGACTTTATTTTTACACTGCAATATAGATCTCATTTTGAAGTAAAACCCCACCCAATCTAATTCTCTCTACACATGTTATATCTGCCTAACCTGCAGTGCACATGGTTTTGTCCATTTGAAAAGGAATTTGCCTTTGTGAGTGAACCTGAATAAGGGCCTAACAGTATAAAC
Organism: Crinia signifera; assembly: GCF_055691185.1. Taxonomy (NCBI): domain Eukaryota; kingdom Metazoa; phylum Chordata; class Amphibia; order Anura; family Myobatrachidae; genus Crinia; species Crinia signifera. The sequence goes on from NC_139218.1 coordinate 258,010,058, forward strand.
TCAATAAATGCATAATATAATTTGGAATAGGGTATTTTAACCTTAACAACTGAATATACTGTACATGTATTTTGTGCGGCGCTGCGAAACACCTGTGGCACCTTATAAATAAAATTATGGTAATAATAATAATAAATCAACACAGTACATAGTAATTATAATATATTATATAATAAAAAAATATTCATTAACCTTTGAGTGCCAGCGTCCCTCACAATTGTTATGTAAATTAAAATAAAATATGTGGTATAAAAAAATAATATATTTCCTCTAAATAAGGTAAACATTACAGGTCATTATGATGAATACATTTGTTTGCTTGGCAATTTTTACACCTATTTTGACAAATTCACTTAGCACTCAAAGGGTTAAATGTGATCTATGCCATTCATATAACCAAATCTACGCATCACAATAAATAAACAAAACAAAAACTCTCACTCTTATATGTCTACAGTCTCCTACTTAGTTCTGTTCTTCACAACTGGAATGTTAAAGAAACACTATATAAAAACTGATTTGCATCAGAAAGAATTAAATTCAAATCAATTTATTCCTGAGATCCCAAAAACTGCAATAAAAACTGTGTTTTTTGTTCCACTGAAAGAAATAGTTTGACAATTGATTGACTATAAATTAAAGAAAAACTTTATTATATGAATAAACAAACCAACAAATAACATACAAGAGTAGAATGCTCAACTTTTTCTAATTAGACACTGTTTTCATCGCATTTTGGACCTGAGATATTGCCAGGGTTTCCCTTTGCTGGCAATGGACATCTTCTCCAAGCGCTGTGAATACTGCTCTCCCTTTGCAGTGAACAAGACCCAGGTCAGGCAACTTGGGTTACCCATTTACTCTGCCCCATTAACCGGGTCCTTCTTGGACCAACCTACTGTAGCTGGCTTTGACTAACATAGAAACATAGAATTTGACAGTAGAGAAGAACCACTTGGCCCATCTAGTCTTCCCTTTCATTTGACCCATATTAACCCTTTTACACAGAGCAGTGACCAGGGTTAACAGGGCAATAACATGGGGTTTTGTGGTTGTATAAAATAGGTATTACTGGCTAGTACCAATATTTATCTATTGCACACATGCTCAGTAATTCACACCATCAGATTCTATAGTCCCTTTGTCTAGAATTCACCCACAATCCCTTGCAGTGTATTTCAGTGTATCTACTGCTAATCTATATAAGGTAATTATCACTAGATGTCTATTTCATCCAATGCCAATAAAAGGTACAGAGCAGGCCTAGCAATTTGTCTGGTTTGACCTTAAAGGTTACAACCAATCTCAGCTTGAATAGCATCTTCTTAAGGTGCCCATACATGCTGCGATTCGTTATGGGCTGGATCGCATTGCATCATTTTGCATGCGATTTGCATGCGACGCGATCCAAAAGCAGTACAAAAAGTATGTGCAGCGCATACTTTTTGTACTGTGCGATGCCCGCGGGAGCGCGCATCGCATTGTACGCTGCTATCACACCTTCAGGGGTCCTAAATAAGATGTTGGGGGAAATTTACTAGGATAAAAGTTCTATTTCACATGGGATGTTGCTATGGGCAACCAATCAGAATCTACTTCTTATTTAGCACCCTCTAGAAAATAATAGACTGGGACCTTGGCATTATAATACTACACATTTTTGTAGAGCAAACATTTCCTAACAAAGGAGTAACCAACATAAGGCAATCCTCTCTGGTATTCTGGCAATCAATATACCAGTGGTGTAAATGCAAACTCTTCATTATGCATACTCTGTACACATGCCTTCGGCGGGCATGCTGAAAAATGGGCATGACCACACATCCATGACTGCAGATTATAAACTTAATAAAAATACATAAATGTCAGCATTTCATGACTCAGTGGTTTGCTATTATTACCATTGTTGTATAGGAATATGCAGGGGGTAACTGGTGAGAATTCCACCAGGCATGCCAGGAGTTGAAGGTGAAGGAGGCCTTGCCTATTTTGGTAGTCCCAGGCTCCCGATGACAGCCCTGTTGTTTGTCATATATCTCCATGAAATGAAAAAAAATGGACGTATTTTCCTGAATACATGGATCACATAGATAAAGTCATATTATACATGATATATATTTGTATTTTATATATATATATTAGAGAATACCTCTTATTATTACCATGCAGGGGTATTCAACACCTGACAGATGTTGACTGTCTGAATGCATGTCTGATTCCTGATTGTTTTTCTCATTCATATGAATTCTGTTTCAAACTTGTTTATTTTTTTCAAATTAAAGATGAGTCAGATATCATCTAGACTGACGCCACCTGAGATTTACCAAGAAGACCTTCTTAAGGAAATTGCCAACTTGAGAAGTGAGTGTAGACGGTTGAGGACACAAAGTCACCAATTAAGTGAAGAGAACCACCACCTTAAAGAAGACTTTTGGGATCTTAAAATGCAGCATCAACATCTGCTTGCAGAAAAAGCAGATGGGGTGGGCAATGAGAGTAAGTAGCCATCACAATGTGTAGCAAACATATCAGTTGAATAAATACATTTCCTTGAAGCTAACAATTAAGAAAGGCACATCACAATATTAAAAATGGATATTTACATTTGGTAAAGGATAACTACAGGCAGATTAATTACAGCAATTGTCCTTCATAACTGAATCATACATTGCTCCACAGCATGAAATCAAAGTGAAGCAAAATGTTATATCCAATATTACATATAATTCTTGGAAATATTGCTGTTTATGTAAATGCTTCATCTCTGTAGATGATTGGGCTGCTAGCCTCTTCGATGCTCCCTTTGTTGAGAAACTCCAAAAAGACAGCTGGCACACAGAAGGCAACAGGTACAGTACATCAATATTTTTGATGTATGTCGTATGTCAATCTGCTTGAGTACTGTTTGAGAAATTCTACTGGAGGGATGGTCCCAGATTCAAATCTATGATACCAAATCTATGCGGACACACCTGTCCAGTTTAAATGCAGATCTTTCATCTGTATCTGCTGAAACAATCTGCTGAAATGATTGTTTCATCATACATTAACTCTTCTAATCTTTGGCTGACCAGCTGCCACTCACATGCATGAATTTGGACAAATCAGCTATAGAAGTTTACACACTTCTAAGTTGGTCTAGTGATTGGAGATTGGGTCTTTTGAGCTTTCAGCAGGTTTAAAATTATTTTGAAAAAATAAAAAAAGATCTGTCTCTTTTTTGGTGCACGGTGGGCCAACAAAGAGACAGACCTTTTTTGTCTTTTTTCTTATTGTATTGATTCTCCATCTATGGTGGCAGCGTTGAATATGACAGTGGATTAAAAATTATTGATAAACTTTGAGGCACCTTTTTCAGCTCCTAACACTTTAGATTGACTTGTGCTTGGGTTTTACTATCCCTCTACTCCTTAGGTTTTAAAAATCTATTGACAAGACCAGACAACCAGAATTAGATGAAAGTAGAGATTGTGTAAACACACATACTATACCAGGGGTCCTCAAACTATTTTTCTCTGGGACCCCATCAGACAACAAAAATAATTACAGGACCCCAGCAAGTTATTGCAGAAGGTCATCACATCACATGTGTAGCTAGCAGGCAGCACATACATGGCAGCATTGTGAAGGCACAAAATGATGGGAGGAGTCTGAAATAAAATCACTCACTAAGATTAGAAAAGTCATCAGCCTGATGGTCAGCAACAGTCACGACCCCATACTGAGAGGGTCAGGACCCACAGTTTGAGAACCTCTGTATTATAACAATGTCTGACTAACTAACTGGTTGGACTGAGGTAGTATTGGATGAGAATTGATCAAGTGTGTACAGTATTATATTTTAAGATAGTACTATAAGACCACTCATTCCATGAACAATTCTTATACTTTAATCGTTTCCAAACTGCTGTTTAGAGCTTCTCATAGTGTCAATATTCTTTTAACATTCAACAGCTCAAGAAAAAATCTAAAATGTAAATGTACCTTGCAGTGACCACATTGCATTTGTTCTGTGCCGTGATAACAAAGGGGGTTATTCTAGTCCATTCTTTCTGACAAAATCCTTCTTAGATGGACAAAACCATGTGCACTGCGGGTGGGGCAGATGTAACTTGTGCAGAGAGAATTAGATTTGGGTGGGGTTTTTCTTCAAAGTGAGATCTATATTGAAGTGTAAAATCATGCAGTCAGTATTTTCCCTGCACAGAAACAAAATAACTCACCCAAATCTAATTCTCTCTGCACATGTTACATCTGCCCCCCTGCAGTGCACATGGTTTTGTCCATCTAAGAAGGATTTTGTCAGAAAGAATGAACTAGAATAAACCCCAAAGTGCTGCTATGACTCTCGCATCTCATCTGTTAGTCTTTACAGAAATGATGCTATTAATGTTGATGGAACACTTTCAAAATGCAAAGCAGTCATGGGTTCAGTGAACATGAAGGAACCCTGGGACAGTAAGTACTAAGAGTCATTTTGCTTTATATATAGCGATGATTAAACATGAGGCTACGGTTTCAGGGCTACTGCCCACTGTAAATATTGTTATTCTTTATTTCATATATAGTTAAACAGGTAAGGCAGTGGTGAGCTACTTGTTGTGCTCTGGCTGCTGTGGACCTAGTACAGTTTTGCTGTTAGGGCGTGCTAAAACTTTAGCAGGGCATGCTGAGATGTGTAGTTTACATGTAGCGGGAGCACTACATATTTTCTACCATATGACCTAAGGCCCATAAATGCTGTGTATGGATCCCCAATGTAGACAATACATTATATAACTCGCATTTCCACTACTCGCAGGAGGCAATTTCGCATCTGGATATATTCCCATTTTAACATACAGCTTGCACAATTTTAATTGTAACCAACTTTTCAAGTCACCTCTCTGGGAAAATAGGACACTGCAGGCCACTTCAGGGGACAGCGACAATCAGTCTTGTCATTGGGTCCTGCCCCCAACAAAGGGTAATACCAGCAATTTGATTGGTCGGCAGAGCTAATCCGATCCAAGGCAATCCAGTAATTTAGCCCTTTCCCCTTACCACAGACTCAGCGATTGCTGACGATTATCACACAATCCTGCAGGAGAACCAACTATTCTTCCAAGGCTTCCCCAAAATCATGAGCCTCTGCAGCTACCAGCAGGGTAGTTTGAATGCAAGCTTGCACAGAATTAGTGAAATAAACTGGTAAATAAAAGACCTGCTTCAGATAGGCGAGTTGTATGTGACACCTTTCTCAAAAAAAAAAGCTCATTAAAATAAATTAAACACATCTAAATTCATATTTAAGTGAACGAAAAAAGGCATTTACACTAAACTAATGCCTAAATCTTGTGATTCTGGTGCTGTAGTTGGGGCCGCTAGTCAGGATTCCTGGGTCAGTATTTTGACCACTGGCATCTTAATTGCATCACATATATCCATCTTATACTACTAGAGGCAGTACCAGCTTTCTCAGATTCTTCTCATAGAGAAAACATATTGTGATTGTTTTTTTAGGCATAAATGAAGAACATTTTAAACGTAACAGTTCTCCGTATTCATTGAATAGTGAAAATACAGAGGTTCTGATCATGGCTTCTGGAGATGGCTATCACAAAAGTTCCCATACAGACACCAGTGGTAAGATTGCAAATTATTTCTGAATTGTTAATTAAACCATTTAAAGTAAGATACTATACATGTGCACGAATAATAGCAATAAAAATAATAAGAAAAAGCAAGTTCACTGTTTATGAAGAAATGTTGCTAAAATATATGTAAAGGTTGGCCAATATGTGACCCTATTGGATTGGTAAATCGTGATCGGGTCTTTAGGTGGCATAGCCTTTGCTGGTCTTGGAAGAATGAGCATGTTGTTTTACTTTTTTTTTTTTTTTAATAAACTGTTATTAATACCTCTGAACTTTGTATGGGCCAAAGCCCCATGCTCCTGAAAAGGGGTGTGGCCTTGGGAAAGTGGGGTAAAGCTTCGCTGCAATGTCCATGAAGTCAAGCCCCCACCTGTCACTGTTGGGAGCATAGCCAGTGCTCTGAAAGATGCTGCCCATGCATCCTGTCTATCTGTCTCCGTGAATAGATGCTGTGCGCATGCGTCTATTCTTTGCTGAGTGGCAGGGGGGACTCTAAACTGCCCCCCCACACACCCTACTGGGGTACACTGCCGGTTCTGGGTGGGGTGTAGCACAGTCCCAAAAACACAGGACTGTCCCGCAAAAATCAAGACAGTTGGGAAGTATGCTTATCTGACAAGAAATTGAATAAATATTGGTCTTGGTTCTGAGCTGACTCCTGATTGGCTGTAGGCGTCTCCATGGAAACGCCCAATCAGGGCTGAGCGGAGAACCGTGATGGAGGTCACTGGGAATCCCACTGACTGGCATCGGGGGGACTTCATACGGGAGAGGAGCTGCTCCATCATGGGATCGTGGTATGGTGAGTATGTGTGTGCTGTATGTTAGTGTGTGTATTAAAGTTTTACTTTTCTATGTTTGTGTCTTTTTTTTTTACATTGTTTTCACAGTAGAACCATAAGAACCAGTGTGCCCATTAATGCCCCGCATGCTGGTACCTGTGGTTCACCAATTTCTAGCATGCGGGGAAGGCCTTCTCTGACTGTGAAAACCAATTTATTTTTAAATATTTTTTTTTACACTACAAGAATCAGCCCAGGGCTGGCTTGGAAAGCCCCAGACTTCAGCCCTGGAACCCTCCTCAGGTACCCCAACCAGTCCATGATCACCCTGATCATGGTTCAGCCTCGGGACCATGCATAAAAAGTATCCCCCGGCCATGGCATGACACCGCTGGCTGTTGGAGCCTGGTGCTGTTTCCAAAACATGGGGGACCCCCACTTTTTTTAACAGAAATCAAGCGAATTCTGACTTTGTCTAAAGGTTTGCAATTTGGGGAAAATTTTCTACAGGTACAGTGCCTTGACATCTTTCAAAAATGTTTATACTGTTCTATGCAGCCCCCTTGGTATTGTTCATTCAAAGCTTTGAAACAGACTGGGAATGGAAAAAGGCCTCTAAACTAGTGCCTTTAGCCAAAATGTTTAATGCCAGTGGCAATCCCAGTGCTAATGGGGTGTGGCTCATAGACTAAACAGTGTCTAGGTTGACATCAAAGGGTTGATATCCACAAGGCAGTCATTGCAAAAAGGTCAATATGAGAAAAAATTCTACATGAGAATTGTCATCTTGTGAAAAAACTCATTGGTTCGCTATGTTTGAGAAATGTCAGGCAGGAGCTCATTGGCTGACTGTTTGTCACTCTCCATTTTATCACTTTTAAAGCTTAGTGCATCTGGCCCATTATCACATTGACCTATTTATCAGGTTGATCTAATGCATTTTGGAGGATACTGGTCAAAATATTGACTGTCTATTTAACCTAATAATGGTCAATAAAGCATCTCTGGTTTCCAAATAGTCCTTGGATTATTGAAAATTACTAAACTGCCTTACTCATCTTTCAATGAAGCCATAACACTTTTACTACCTTAACCAGACAAAGATATTTCTATGCTGAATTAATATCGGCCAATTGCACTATTGAATCAAGATTATAAGATTCTAACTAAAATACTATCTATCAGATTGAAGAAAATGGTGCCAAACTCCACATCAAATTTTTTTTTCCACAAGGTTTTACAACAGATCGACATTCAGTTTTGGGGATTCGTTCAGCTATAGCAGTATATAGCCTCCTCGTCAAACAATGCTGCCATATCCACAGTGTTATTGAGTTTAGATGTTTAGAGTTTAGAGTTTCTCCAGGCCCAACATTATACCAATAAGGTGATAACATTTTCAAGTGACGCTGATTGGGAGAACCAACTTGATAAAGCTCTTTTAATTTTGTAGATTACTCTAGAAGAGCCAGAACTTACTTTTATCAAATACTGAGAGAACCTTATAATACTGGCCAATTCCAATTCCTCTGAGTCTCCAACACCCTTTTTCATGTTATTAAGAATAATATGGTGTACACATTAGGCCAGATGTACAAAGCTTGGAAAGTAATAAAATGGAGAGTGATAAACCACCAGCCAATCAGCTCCTACCTGGCAAGTCACAGGCTGGGTTTGAAAAATGACAGATAGAAGCTGATTGGTTGGTTGTTTATCACTCCCCATGTTATCACTTTTCAAGACTATAGGCCCCCATACACTAGGGCGACTTGTCCTGAGGACAAGTCGCCCCCGACTTCCCCCTGAGCTTCCCCGGCAGCTCCCCGGGGGAGCTTGATAAGTTTGGCACTTGATGTGCCATTTTTTACATGTGATAAATCATCTTGATTTATCACATGTAAACCCGGGGAGCAGGGGGGGGCTGCAGAACAGGGCTGCTGGTGGGGGGCGCTGCTAAGGCAGCGTGCCGGGGACAATGACAGAGCCGGGCAGGGGGAGACGGGAGCTGTCAGTGCTGGAAAAAAAAGCCCATACAATGAATGGGCAGCCTGTGATTGGCTGAGCGCTCTCTCAGCCAATTGCTGACTGGCTGAGAGAGCGCTCAGGTAATCACAGGCTGCCCATTCATTGTATGGGCTTTTTTTTTCAGTGCTGACAGCTTTTCCTGCCCGGCTCTGTTACTGCCAACTCTGTGTCCCCCGCAGCGCCCCCCTGTCTTACTAGCAGCGCCCCCCCCCCCCCGCGCATTGACGGCTCCCGGCTCCCTGCGGAGGTAGTGCAGACGGGGACCGAAGGCGTCGCAGAGCAGAGACTGTCGGCGCAGCGGGAGAATAAAAGAAATCTTATTCAAAAGACTGGGCAGCCGCTGATTGGCTAAGAGCTCAGCCAATCAGCGGCCGCCCGGTGCTTTGAATAGGATTTCTTCCTATTCTCCCGCCGCGCCGACGGTCTCTGCTCTGCGACGCCTGCGGTCCCCGCCTGCACTACCTCCGCCGGGAGCCGTCAATGCGGGGGGCGGGAGCGCTACTAGTAAGACAGGGGGGCTGTATATAAAGATGCCATGATGGCTCAGATTCCGATATATCTTATGTTCTGCAGGTCCGACGCCGTGATCCGATCCGATGCGCGCGGGACCACGCATCAGATCAGATGTCAAACACATGCGATTTTGGGCCAATTTCACCTGATTTATCGGCCCAAAGGGCCGAAATCGGATGAAATCAGCCGAAAATCACATAGTGTATGGGCCTTTACTACATCTCGCCCATTGAAAGAAGATTACATGAATCTTTTATCTTCACAAAAAAGCAAACAGACACACTATGGTTTCAATCATTACTCTCATTTATTGAAGGTTGTTTATACAGAACTAACATTTACAGGGGCTGGTCATTTCAATGTATAACTTATAAATGTATCCCTTGTATGTTCAAAATTGTACAATTATTATTGCATGAAGTTCATACTTCTACAAAATCTTTATTGTATAATTCTCAAACTCAGAGATGTAATCGATACTAAAGGAAAAGAAAACATTTAAAATGTTTGCAATATACAATGCTGTTCAATGATATTCTTTATTGTTGTATTTCATTCTTTGCAATAAAAACAATTTTGAAAAAAAAAAGACAATTTCTAAACTACAGTATAAAAAACGCCCTTTGTTGATTTACATGTTACCAAAATAAAAATGTCCGGTGTGTTCTTAGTGACCACTGAATAATGTTTCAGAGATTATTGCAGGTGGTGCATGGGAAGAAATACATCCATTGAGTGATGATGATTACTTAAATTCTATCAGAGACAACGTCCTTCCGAACACTTTACATAGCTCTAAGACTTCCTTACACTCTACTGCTTCCAGCAAGACAGCCGCTGGTAAAAGGTAAATAATATGGGAAGTAACATAACCTGATTACATATAAAGCTTTAGAGCAGCTTTTACATATGACAATATAGAATTATTTTATAAATAAATAATAGTTGGAGTAGAAGTAATTATAGCAAAGCATTCAGTTATTGTGTTACCTAATAATGCGGCAGATGTATTAACAAGAGATAAATGCAAGGGGGAAAAGAGAGAGAAATGTCCAGCCAATCAGCTCCTTACTGACTTTTTTCAAACACAGCCTGTAATACGGCAGTTAGCAGGTGATTGGCTGGACGTTTATCTCTCTTTATCATCCTTGCATTTATCTCTTGTTAAGGCTTATATACATCTGCCCCAATGATTTGTTTTCTCCTGTAGTATCTGTAAGGGAATAAGTAAGGGAGTAAGATAATTCCTTAAATATTGCCATTTATTCAGTCATATAATATTGGTACAGTCATTCAGTCCAAGCACATAGGTGCATTAATTCATTAATTCATTCACTCATGGTGCAAGGGCTTTCATTTAGTACATACTGTAGGACAATATGGTATATTTTTTTTACACTCATAATGTCCATGTAAGAATGTTCATAATGCCAACATGCTCACAATGACACCATTGACATGTTGACAAAACATCCCTCGGGTCTACCAGGGAATTACGTAGCACATTGGTATCTTCTAAGTCTGATGGTCAGTCGGTGACATCTGGCAGATCCAGTGGACCAGTTAGTATGGCTAACCCCTAACCTTCCCCATAGTGCTTAACCCTAGCCCATTGCTGCTGAGCACTGCAGTAACTACTATATAATGCAGGGAGCATCAAAATGCCTGCAATTTAATTCAGATAGTAATACAGTGACTGATATATGACACAGAGAGTTCCACTGATCACCATATAATGCTGAGAGCAAGGCAGTTACTGCAATTTAATGCAGGGAGCATTGCACTGAGTGCATATAGAGACTGGCTACAGAAGATAAAGGGACAGGGTGAATGGTCGTTTTGTAAAGGGATAGGAGGCAGTCACTAACAGACAGAATGGGTGGAGAAGAGAAGGCAGGGACTAGGAGTAAAGGGTTGAGGTCTCATGGAAGGAAGGAAGGAAGTATTTGGTGGATCTTTCATGGGGACACAGCCAGAGTGATAATAGTGTGAATAGTCACAAATCTAGATGCAGTAAGCCTTTTGTTTTTTCGAGATCCAATGGGGGAGGGCTGCATACTACTTAAGAAAATAGATTTAGGGGAGAAAACTAGAAGGGATATTGATTTAAATGTTGCTTTGTCATTGTTTAGAGACCTAATATATCAGTGATGCAGGATGCCTTGACATTATTGTACAATCTGGTGCTGCCTTATTATTTACATATTGAGAAGTGGAAATAATCTAATTTTTTGACCAGGGGTTCTCAAACTCAGCCTTCAGGACCCCACACAGTTCACGTTTTCCAGGTCACCCGGCAGGTGCACAGGTGCATTCATTACTCATTGACACATTTTAAAAGATCCACAGGTGGAGCTAATCATATCACTTGTGCTTCTGTGAGGAGACCTGCAAAACATGCACTGTGTGGGGTCCTTAGGACAGAGTTTGAGAACCTGTGTTTTAGACGATAATCTTGAAAATAGGTATAACCCAGGCTTGCTATATTTTCCACATAGTATAGTCATTTAGAGAATGCAACATGACGCCTTGTAATACAAAATCACATCACAAATTTGTCAAGAATAATAAAAAATAGACGACTTTATTAATAACAAATCACATAACATACAGAAACAATTCTGTTTTTCATATTTGGTAGGAAACGGTCAATTGGCATGTGCTCCCAGAAATTACCAGATTTTGATTCCAATCAATCAGATTGTAAAGATAATCTTATAGTGTGTATCCAAATAGGTAAATTTACTGAAGCTTTAAAAATGAAGAGCTGGTGTTGCCCATAGCAACCAATCAGATTCTGTCTATCATTTTCTAGGACAGTGGTTCCCAACCCTGGTCCTCAAGTATCTTCAACAGTACACGTTTTCCAGGTTACCCGGCAGGTGCACTCATTATTCAGGCACATTTGAAAAGATCACAGGTGATTCTGTGTGGAGACCTGCAAAATGTGCACTGTTGGGAGTCCTTGAGGACCAGGGTTGGGAACCACTGTTCTAGGATGTAAAGAGGAATGATAAACAGAATTGATTACTATGGGCAACATTTCCTCTTTTCATTATTAGAAGATTTAGTACATTAACCCCTAAAAGTTCATTTTAAAACTTTATTTGCTTGTAGTTTTATTTAATGTTAAGTTAAAATTTTAACATTTCTGTATTCTATTTTGTTTTTTATAGACCACATTTAACAGTACTACCACATCGGCCATTCGCTCCTAACAGTATTGCTGATTTAAAGCTTGGCAATTTTGTAAAATTCTCACGTCCAGGTGGTAAAATAAGCAAAGGCACAGTCCAGTACAAGGGTCACCTGCCTGGGAGGGAGGAGCTGTACCTGGGAGTTGAGTTGGAAGGAGGCGAGCTTGGCAAACATGATGGCATTTTCCAGGGAGTTCGATATTTTCTTTGGTAAGAGAAGTAATTTGGCATCTGTTTCAATGTGTTTTTAAAGCATTAACCATTACCAATGTTCCCTATAAAAAGTCAATTGTGTAGCATACGGGTTGGGTATTATATTATGACAGACATAATGTCCACATTCATCATGTAGACAGCGATGAAATGTTGACATGTCAAAATGTTGTCCCTTGTGGCCCAGTGGTGACATCTGTTCCTGGTGACAGCAATAGCGGTGGCTGCATCAACTCCAGCAGCATCCTCCAGGCCCTGGTAGTCATGTGACCCATTCTCCAGCGTCCCCGCTGGATTATGTAATGCAGTCTCAATGCAGAGTAACAAAAATTTTCAAGTGAATAAAATAGTTCCTTTTGACAGAAACATGGATGCAAAAAAGCTGTACATTAAAAGTTGTTGGAGCATATTTATCACAATTCTGTATTTTTAATGCAGATGTGACAAATATTTTTCACCCAAATTCATAATGTAAAAATCTTAATTTTGTTGCAAATTTACTAAAATGCTCTTACCATGAGTGTGAAAGTGCTGTCACTCATTTGGTCTCAAGCAGTTATTATTTATGAACTTCAGATTTTTATCACATTGCATAGTGACTGATCTTGGGGGAGCAAGCAGCAGCAGGGTCTGTGTGGGCGCCGGTACATGCTCAATTAACTGACATGGTGCTGCCTGCCGCTGCCTACTGGCTGAGCACCGGAGGTGAGTCTGCCGGAGCGCGGGTGTGGCCATGACAGAGACAACAAATCTCCCCACTGTTTCAATTGACTGTACACAGAGCCGGCTATTGGCTACTGTGTACAGGATGGGCGGGCGGATGGGCGGGCGGATGGGCATGCTGGTGTGGCCTGGGATGCGTCGGAGCCAAGGGAAGCAGCAGTGTCTGCTGGTCTCTCCTCCTCTATCCTGCTTCAGCTTCTCCGTTATGCATGTGACGTCATCACATCACAAACTTTTTGCCAGGGGGGAGCAAAGTTTATAGTTACGCCACTGCCTGCAGCCTAATCATAACCATGCCTTTTAAGTGCCTGACTTTAACCTTTTCGTCTCTGGAGCCTTACCCTATCCACCTAACCTCCCCCATACTTAACACTAAGTCCCCCCACTAGTTTTTAAACATAATACCCCCCCCCTCCTTTCCCAAGCCTAACCCTATCCCACCCTGGCATACTTACATTCAGCATCCCGGCAGTCAGGATTCAAGCACCAGCATCCCAATTAATGCCAGGATTTCTGCGCCGGTTTTGATGAACAAATGGTCTTTGTCAATTTCTGTGATATACTGTATTTGTGACAATGGACCCGATTCAGACCTGATAGCTGTTGTATGAATTTGCACATTGGAAGATTATCGATTATGCGTATAGGCGCAATGCACCTGTGTGATGCCTGCTAATGAAGAAGTCCTGCTACTTTTTTCCGTCTCTAGAGCGGTGATTGACAAGAAGCCGGTGTCTGGGAGTGGTAACCTGACATTTACTGGGAGTGCTAAGAAAAAAGCTGGCATGACAGTAAAAAGCTGGGTGTACCTAGGAAAATGCAGGCATGCCCAAGCGTTTAGGGGAGGTTGTGTGACGTCAGCTCCAGGCTGGATAAGCCACCTGTATTCATTACGTCCTCAAGTCCCTGGCTACTGAGCTTGTGATGACTGGTGACCTGTGGAAAAAACATTCTATGGTGAGCGTCTAATGGATGGATTTTGCCATATTTGCTCAGCTGCGAAGTCATCCCTAGCCATACTCATCTATTCCCACACCGAACAGCAAGGCGGGATTTTACTATAGCGGGGCAGCCTCTGTTTGCTGGATGCTGCTAATTTACACAGCACCAATCAGGTCTGAATCGGGCCAATATACCATACTTGCCAACTCTCCTCCCTGATTGCCAGTATGTATAGATTTGTTACTACAGTATATCAGGGAGTCTTCCTGACAGACATGTGATCAGTTTAGTGATATCACCCAGGTTCCTGAAAGGTTGGGGTAATAATGCACACTGAATGATATCAGTAACCGGATTTAAAAACCACATGGTAGCAGGATTCAGAGATTCTTGGTTAAAAATATTTCAAATACATGGGTAAGTACCAAGCCAAAAAGCCCAGAGCAGCACACTATCTGTTAAGAAGCCAGAACTAAAAAAAAGTGATACAAAAGTGATGAAAGAAATTAAAATATTAAAGTAATAGTAATAGTGAGATAAGAGAGAAACGTAAAATAAAATGTAGCAGTGTGCCACCTCAGAGCCACCCAGCCACACTAATCCAGGGAGACCGCACTCCAAACCCATGTTTACCCCAATGTGGGTCCTACTGTATAATTAACTAGCATAAAGGCACAGACACGGGACATGTTTGGGGACACAGCCACCACAGCCCTCCCCCTGAGTGGTCAAGACATGCCTGCATTGTGCAGACCCATCCCACAAAACTGACAGCAGCTGTCTCCCGCCAGCATTGAAACGGCAATCTCCTGTGATCACAGTTTCAGGGCTTGCACATCTGCTCTACAGCACTTCTACGTTTGGGTCTGAATCAGAGCCTATTCTTTGTCCTGATTTTTGGGACAGTCTCGCATCCTGCCCAGTGCCGGCAGTGTCCCGCGTGGGGGGGGGGGGTGGTTTGTGGCGGCTTTTGGGATTCCCCCGTCACCCTTACAAGAGCAGCAAGGAATAGATGCTGTGTGCATGTGCACAGTATCAATTAAGTGAGTTTGAGGGTCTGGGGGCATAGCCAGCAGCTCACAACATACTGTTCATGCCCCAAGAAGATGTGAACGGGAGGCTTGGCTCGCAGGATTATCATCCCCGCAAAACCACGCCCCCTCTTGCATGGGATGCGGTCATTTGGTCTACTGCATTATGGTAGAAAGTCATTAGGTCGAATCCATTAGGTCGACATGCTAAAAGGTCGACATGACTCTAGGTCGACATGGGAAAAGGTCGACATGATTCTAGTTCGAAAGGTCATTAGTTCGACAGGTCATTAGTTCGACAAGGTCATTAGTTCGACATTGTCTATGTCGACATTCACAAGGTCGACATGGAGTTTTTCACTGTTTTTTGAGCCAACATGTGCCGACAGGCGGTATTTCATGCCCTACCATCCACTAGGGCGTGGTGGGAGAATAAAATAGTGTGCCGAGCGTAGCGAGGCACCGTGCCCGACGCATAGCGAGCGCAGCGAGCGATGCGAGGGGATGCAGTGCACTTTAAACTGTGTCCATGTCGACTGTGTTGACATTCAGGTAAAAAAAGTGAAAAACCCCAGGTCGACCTTGTGAATGTCGACATAGACAATGTCGAACTAATGACCTTGTCGAACTAATGACCTGTCGAACTAATGACCTTTCGACCTAGAATCATGTCGACCTTTTCCCATGTCGACCTAGCATCATGTCGACCTTTTAGCATGTCGACCTAATGGCTTCGACCTAATGACTTTCTACCATAATGCAATAGACCAAATTATCCCAACCCTCTTGCATAGGCCACACCCCCTTACCAGGAGTGCGCCTGCACAGGTTACAAAGTTGGGAGGTATGTATATATGATCTGTGTACTGTGGGCTAAGCTCTCTAGCTCTTTTTACCTATGATCTGTGTACTGCGGGTTATGCTTTTTTATACCTGCTAACTATGATGTGTACTGTGGGCTATGGTTATTCTGGTTCTTTCAGTTCTCTGAGCATTCACACTGAGGACCAATGTTGTGCATCTGCGCATGCGCAGGCGGACTTATGCGCATGTGCAGACTCAGGGTGCACGCATCCTATATGGTGAGCGGGGGCGCCGGGCAGCCCCATTACCATATGCGAACGCCCAGCATTTCATGGTAATGTGGCCGTGACGTGGGTGTGTAGGCGGGCGGCTGACATCACCGGATGTCAGCTTCCCGCCCATTTCCATCCAAGCGTGCGCGCATATGTAAGTGACTTGAAAGTCACCTTTATATGTGTGCACCTTCCACATCTTTCGATGGTCGGTGACCATCGAAAGATGTATGAGTTCCCTGCAGCAGACGAATGGATGTTTATGTTAAACAACCATTCGCAGCCAGTGCAGGCGAACCCACGCAGTGAGGGGAGCTAGGTGGCCAGGCATTTGCCGGGTGGGGTTTGGTGGCCTTGCAAGGCTGTGAATTTGCAGCAGAATAAGTACCTACAGTTATGGCCAGGTACATTGTGGTTTACAACGCGCTTTTGAGGGCTCTGACTCGCGAGTTGCAGATCGCGTTATGTCCTGCGTTATGTACCACGCCATGCAATACATAGTTTAACCACTGGGTGACTAATGCTCCACGTTAAGACTTTACGCTACGGATTTTTGCTAACCAGCCACTTTTCACTAGGGATTTTGTCCTTACTTTACGGACAGAGTATTTTGTATTTATTCGCAGAAGCAGCTACGTACGGTCATTTATGTAATTGGTACAGAAGCCATGCTAACCTTTGCTATTGCTAGATGACTACTTAAAACATTATTGGAGGACCTACAGTATCATACTGTACTTTACACTACGGATTTTGTCCTTACTTTATGGACAGAGTTATTTTATTTTATTCGCAGCCGCAGTGACGTACTGGATGGTCATGAACTGTATTTGATTGGTGCAGAAGCCATGCTAACCATCTGCTATCACTATATTCAGAGGCAACAGTGGCCTAACGGGTAGTGGCACGGCTTCACCATGTCAGTATCAGTCGTTCGATCCTCAGTTGGTTACAATATATTTTTATTTTTTAAACGTTCTTTTTTTTTTTTTTTTACCAATACAGGTACTGTAGTTACAGTAGTTGGTGCTTATCAAATTCTTTCGGACTTTTCCACAAACAAAAATTCACAATGGCAGGCCTCCATGTACACGATAGTTAATACCCATACTGTACATACTGCGCTACAGAGAACGGTTTTTTTTCGCAAAATAGATTTAGTTTTTCAGGTAAAACTCCTTGCCTTGAGGACCGTGTTTTGGGATAAAATTCGCTAACCTTTGCTAACCAGACACTTTTCACTACGGATCTTGTCCTTAGTTTACGGACAGTTTGTACAGTATTTATTCGCAGAAGCAGCTACGTACAGTCATTTATGTAATTGGTACAGAAGCCATGCTAACCTTTGCTATTGCTAGATGACTACTTAAATTATTGGAGGACCTACAGTATCATATAGTACTTTACACTACGGATTTTGTCCTTACTTTACGGACAGAGTTATTTTCTTTTATTCGCAGCCGCAGTGACGTACTGGATGGTCATGAACTGTATTTGATTGGTGCAGAAGCCATGCTAACCATCTGCCAGCAGTAAAATCACAGGCAATAGTGGCCTAGCGGGTAGAGGCACGGCTTCACTATCTCAGTATCAGTAGTTCGATCCTCAGTTGGTTACATTATATTTTTATTTTTTAAACGTTCTTTTTTTTTTTTTAAACCAATACAGGTACTGTAGTTACAGTAGTTGGTGCTTATCAAATTCTTTCGGACTTTTCCACAAACAAAAATTCACAATGGCAGGCCTCCATGTACAGTACACGATAGTTAATACCCATACATACTGCGCTACAGAGAACGGTTTTTACAGTAGCACAGATTATACGAGAATACCCATAGTAGCAGCCTGCAGTAGCCCACCCTAATAGAGTATTGTCATCGCTAGTCGGGGATCTGCGGCCTATACACACCAGGCAATTTTAACACGTACAATATTCTAAATGGCGCTATCTCTACTACACTGCACTGTGTACTGTATGTGGCATCCATGTTGATCCCTAAAATGGCGGAAAATCACGATACCACGTGATCCTATTGCTGTGACTACTTCAATTACAAGTACAGTATGGGGGGGGGGGGAAATGCGAAATGATCCGTTATTTACGGTATTACAACAATATTATGGACAATACCCCAATCCAGGATTTATTACACATTATACGGACAATACCCATAGCGCAGCCTGCAGTAGCCTAATAAAGTATTCTCATCGCTAGTCGGGGAACTCTGGACCATACACACCAGGCAATTTTCAGATGAAAAACGTCTAGTGTGTATGATCCTCAAGAGAATCATGCACTGTTCATTATGGTACTTACTGTATGGTACAGTACCTGAAGCAGAAGTGCAGTAAGGGGGAGGGAAAGTTGATCCTGCCCTCGCAAATTTAGCCGGGGATCTGCGTCCCATACACACCAGGCAATTTTAACACATTGTACAATATTCCAAATGGCGCTATTTCTACTGCACTGTGCAGCCATGTCGATTCCCAACATGGCTGAAAATCACGATATCACATGTGCTCCTATTGCTGACTGAGAAACAGTCCGTAAACACGAGAAAAACACCGGTTCCCTCGTTTGAGGAAAAAATACGTTATACAGTATACGGTATTACACCGATGGTATTACGGAGAGAACTAGTATTTAGCAGCCTACAGTAGCCCACCCTAATAGAGTATTGTCATCGCTAGTCGGGGATCTGCGGCCCATACACACCAGGCAATTTTAACACATTGTACAATATTCTCAATGGCGCTACAGTATCTCTACTGCACTGTGCAGCCATGTCGATTCCCAACATGGCTGAAAATCACGATATCACATGTGCTCCTATTGCTGACTGAGAAACAGTCCGTAAACACGAGAAAAACACCGGTTCCCTCGTTTGAGGAAAAAATACGTTATACAGTATACGGTATTACACCGATGGTATTACGGAGAGAACTAGTATTTAGCAGCCTACAGTAGCCCACCCTAATAGAGTATTGTCATCGCTAGTCGGGGATCTGCGGCCCATACACACCAGGCAATTTTAACACATTGTACAATATTCTCAATGGCGCTACAGTATCTCTACTGCACTGTGCAGCCATGTCGATTCCCAACATGGCTGAAAATCACGATATCACATGTGCTCCTATTGCTGACTGAGCCTGCGAAACAGTCCGTAAACATGAGAAAAACAGCGGTCCCCTCGTTTGAGGAAAAAATACGTTATTTACGGTATTACACCAATGGTATTACGGAGAGAACTAGTATTTAGCAGCCTACAGTAGCCCAACCTAATAGAGTACTGTCATCGCTAGTCGGGGATCTGCGGCCCATACACACCAGGCAATTTTGACACATTGTACAATATTCTCAATGGCGCTATCTCTACTGCACTGCACTGAACGTGTAAGCCATCAAAAATCACGATATCACTACTCGATACTGTATACAGTAAGTCTGCGAAACAGACAGACTCTAGTATTTACGGACAATACCCATAGCGGCAGCCTGCAGTACAGTATCTGAATACAGTATACACAGCAGGCGATTGTATACAGTATTCTGCACCGGGTGCATTTGAACAGTAGGGAAAGAAGGGAAACAGCTTCATTCAGGGAAGGGTGGGAACCGAGCGCTTCCGCGCAGGGACCGTTTTGTAGTGCTGCTTACTGTATACTGTAATGCAGCAATCAGTCAAATGTACAAATGACTGTACTACTGTATAGTGTACTTACTGCTCCAGCGAGAAGATACAGTACTGTAATGTTCTTGCGGAAGGAAGGCAGTATGATGGTAAAGCTTGGTAGAAACACGAACGCAGCAACAACTTGACTTTGGATTCAGCAGAATGAATAGTCCAGGTGTACAGGTACAATCTCGTGCTTGTATACAGGCAAGAGATGAAGAGACGATCCGTAGCAATTCTACACGGTTTAGATGCAGAAAAACAAACTGGATAGTTTGACAATTTTAGTATCTGTAGCTGAATTTATGCTGGCAGAGACAAAGGAAACCCTTCATGAAGCTGATAGGTGCATTTGAATTATGTACAATTACCAGCGAAACAAAAAGGCAGACTGCAATTAACATATGACTGCAATCAACATCTTATTGTCTGAGGTGTCGTTCTGTGTCTGAGTTTGGAGAAATCTATTTTGCGAAAAAAAACGTTCTCTGTAGCGCAGTATGTATGGGTATTAACTATCGTGTACTGTACATGGAGGCCTGCCATTGTGAATTTTTGTTTGTGGAAAAGTCCGAAAGAATTTGATAAGCACCAACTACTGTAACTACAGTTTGGTTTAAAAAAAAAAAAAAAGAACGTTTAAAAAGTAAAAATATATTGTAACCAACTGAGGATCGAACTCCTGATACTGACATAGTGCAGCTGTGCCTCTACCCGTTAGGCCACTGTTGCCTCTGAATATAGTGATAGCAGATGGTTAGCATGGCTTCTGCACCAATCACATACAGTTCATGACCATACAGTACGTCACTGCGGCTGCGAATAAAATAAAATAACTCTGTCCGTAAAGTAAGGACAAAATCCGTAGTGTAAAGTATGATACTGTAGGTCCTCAAATAATGTTTTAAGTAGTCATCCAGCAATAGCAAAGGTTAGCATGGCTTCTGTACCAATTACATAAATGACCGTACGTAGCTGCTTCTGCGAATAAATACTGTAATGTACAAATACTGTACTCTGTCCGTAAAGTAAGGACAAGATCCGTAGTGAAAAGTGGCTGGTTAGCAAAGGTTAGCGAATTTTATCCCGAAACACGGTCCTCAAGGCAAGGAGTTTTACCTGAAAAGCTAAATCTATTTTGCGAAAAAAAACGTTCTCTGTAGCGCAGTACAGTATGGGTATTAACTATCGTGTACATGGATGCCTGCCGTTGTGAATTTTTGTTTGTGGAAAAGTCCGAAATAATTTGATACCTGTAAGCACCAACTACTGTAACTACAGTACCTGTATTGGTTTAAAAAAAAAAAAGAACGTTTAAAAAATAAAAATATAATGTAACCAACTGAGGATCGAACTACTGATACTGAGATAGTGAAGCCGTGCCTCTATCCGTTAGGCCACTGTTGCCTCTGAATATAGTGATAGCAGATGGTTAGTATGGCTTCTGCACCAATCACATACAGTTCATGACCATACAGTACGTCACTGCGGCTGCGAATAAAATAAAATAACTCTGTCCGTAAAGTAAGGACAAAATCCGTAGTGTAAAGTATGATACTGTAGGTCCTCAAATAATGTTTTAAGTAGTCATCCAGCAATAGCAAAGGTTAGCATGGCTTCTGTACCAATTACATAAATGACCGTACGTAGCTGCTTCTGCGAATAAATACTGTAATGTACAAATACTGTACTCTGTCCGTAAAGTAAGGACAAGATCCGTAGTGAAAAGTGGCTGGATAGCAAAGGTTAGCGAATTTTATCCCGAAACACGGTCCTCAAGGCAAGGAGTTTTACCTGAAAAGCTAAATCTATTTTGCGAAAAAAACCGTTCTCTGTAGCGCAGTATGTATGGGTATTAACTATCGTGTACTGTACATGGAGGCCTGCCATTGTGAATTTTTGTTTGTGGAAAAGTCCGAAAGAATTTGATAAGCACCAACTACTGTAACTACAGTACCTGTATTGGTTTAAAAAAAAAAAGAACGTTTAAAAAGTTAAAATATATTGTAACCAACTGAGGATCGAACTCCTGATACTGACATAGTGCAGCTGTGCCTCTACCCGTTAGGCCACGGTTGCCTCTGAATATAGTGATAGCAGATGGTTAGTATGGCTTCTGCACCAATCACATACAGTTCATGACCATCCAGTACGTCACTGCGGCTGCGAATAAAATAAAATAACTCTGTCCGTAAAGTAAGGACAAAATCCGTAGTGTAAAGTATGATACTGTAGGTCCTCCAATAATGTTTTAAGTAGTCATCTAGCAATAGCAAAGGTTAGCATGGCTTCTGTACCAATTACATACATGACCGTACGTAGCTGCTTCTGCGAATAAATACAAAACACTCTGTCCGTAAAGTAAGGACAAAATCCGTAGTGAAAAGTCGTGGCGGCCACTGTTTTGTAGAAGAGATTTTTACGCATGCGCTGTACTGTTTGGGAAAAGTGACATCTGGTGGTCAATGAGTGTAAGTGCAGGTTACATTTACAAGATTACGTTACGTTATAACGCGATCTATAACGGGACTATAGCGCAAGGAGCAGGCGCGATCCAGGCGCGATTTGCATGGCGCACTTTATGCGCAACGCAGCCACGATGTACTTGGGCATAACTGTATGTCTGTAACACCTACTTAATATGTTTTATTTCTCTCCATCAGCAAACCCAACAAAGGAGTTTTTGTCAACTTCAGAAAAATTATCATGGCCTGGACTTAGGTTATTATTCATTTCTGATCAATATAGGTAATCTATATAATATTTATGAATTTGTGAATATGAGTAAGCTATTGTAATAAAATGCTAAATGTGCTAATCTCTGCATTCCTCAGAGTGGTCCTTTATTTTGAATTCTTCTAACGTTCTGTATATGGAATCATAATATTTATATATTAATTTACTAGTTTTCTTTTGTTTTCATATCATTCACTTATTAAACATTGACATCTTACATTGTGATAGCCAAAAGAAAGGATTCATTACAGATGTAAGGGAGGAGATCATGCTAAATCCCAGCAAATGAGGCCACTTGTTTACAAGATAATTAGAAAGGCAGAACTGTAATGCCAGTGTGTACATGTCCTGTCTCGCCCTCACCTGACATTAGGAAAGAAAGAACTGCCAATATATTATTAAGTGCTGTGAAGTAGAAAGTGGCCCTTGTACAGTAGCTCTATTATAGGACATACAGATGGTAGATGCTCAATTAGTTCAGTAATACCACTCAGGTGCATGAGGGAGGGGTTAATACTGAGTGAGTAAGTAAGACAAGACATTGGTTCCCCCAGCTCACTGAATGGTATTAGTAACAAATCTTGAACACTACATGATAATAGAATTCAGAGATATTGGTTATATTTACCTGCGCAGGTGTATGATATGCCCCCAAGCCACGTCAAGGCTTCTCTGTATATTGGGGGTCCCTAACGCTATATCTGGGTGCAGGGTGTGGCACCCCAAAAACTATCATAAGCTAGAAAGCCCAGTGCGGCACGCCAGTGAGATACTATAGTGTTAGTAAATATTAGTGATAAGAAGCCGAAGCTATTTATAAAGAGAGAGATAAAATAACAAATGAAATGTAATTCAAATATCAAGCTTCAGCCTGATTCCTACCAAAAGTAGTCTAAGGAAGGTGAACTTGCAAAATGGTTATGAATGCTCAAGGCTCATTTGTGTGGAGAGTGAAGGCTCTATCCCACAGGAGAGCAACTGTAACACAAATTTCTAAAGAAGTTAATGCTGGCTATAAGAGAAATGTGTCAGAACACACCATGTATCACCGGTTGCTGAATAGCCACAGACCAGTCAGAGTTCTCATGCTATTCCCTGTCCACTGCCAAAAGCACCTACAAGGGCACGTGAGCATTAGAAGTGGACCATTGAGTAATGCAAGAAGGCAACCTGGTCTGATGGGCTTTTTTACATCATGTGGGCATCCGGGTCCATGTGCGTCATTCACCTGGGGAAGAGATGGCACCAAGATGCACTATGCAAAGAAGGCAAGCCGGCAGAGGCAGTATGATGTGCTTGGGCAATGTTACGCTGGAAGATCTCCGCTCCTGGCATTCCTGTTAATGTTACTTTGGCATGAACCAAATCTGCAGACTGCAGACTAAGCATGTCCAAACTATGGCCCTCCAGCTGTTGTGAAACTACAAGTCCCATCATGCCTTGCCCCAGTTTTGCTATTAGGAAATGCTAAAACTATGGCAAGGCATACTGGGATGTGTAGTTTCACAACAGCTGGAGGGCCATAGTTTGGACATGCCTGCAAGTGTAGACCAAAGGGTATATTTGCTAAAAGGTCAGGTTTTTATTGATGAGAATCGGTCTTAATCAATGTTGTGTTTCAGATAAGGAAAGTTACGGATTATGCTTACGATAATTCCTTTTCTTCGGAGTACTTCATGGCAGCCACACAATGGGTTCATCCCTCTCTCCCCTCGCAATTAGACAGGTAGTTTTTCCCTAGGACACGCCCCTCCTTCCACCAGTACATAGCCATCACCTTCCCCCATGTCTCCAGTCTTTTGACTCGTCTCCGCCACCGATCCTAGGGAAAAACACAAACACGGGGGGGATAATAATATAGGCTGCCATGAAGTACTCCGAAGAAAAGGAATTATCGTAAGCATAATCCGTAACTTTCTTCTTCTTACTTCATGGCAGCCACACAATGGGATATACCAAAGCAGTAGGGTGGGCTACAATACCTTAAATCAAGGCCTGATGTAGAACTCTGCTCCCAAAAGATTCTTCAGTTACATCCAATGCATAATGCTTTGCAAAGGTATGTATGGACGACCATGTCGCAGCTTGGCATATGTCTTTGACCGAGACGTTAGCCTCTCTTGCCCAGGAAGTTGCCATTGCCCTAGCCGAGTGTGCCTTTATGCCTTCTGGAACTTGTCGGCCAACTTTCTTGTAGGTGAAACAAATAACTTCTTTGAGCCACCTTGAAATAGTTTGTTTTGAAGGCGCAAATCCTTTCTTTGCTCCTTGTGGAATCACAAACAACGATCTCGTTTTCCTGAAGCTTGCTGTACGATCCAAATAAATTTTGATTATTCTCACCATATCCAGCGTATGAAGATCTTTTTCTCTTCTAGTGGTTGGATTTGGAAAAAAACAAGGCAAAACAATATCTTGACTCATATGAAAAGATGAGACTACCTTCGGAAAAAATGAAGGTTTGGTTCTTAGGACTACTTTGTCCGGAAATAACTTAAGGTAGGGTTCACAACATAGTAACGCATGTAACTCCCCTACACGTCTTGCTGACGTAATAGCGACCATAAACGCTACCTTCCACGTAAGAAATTTTAGCCCAGATCTCTCACATGGTTCAAATGGGTTTGCCATGAGACCGTTCAGCACTAGATTGAGGTCCCACTGAGGAATCACTGGTCTAACTCTTGGACGGATTCTTTTGGCTGCTTGAAAGAATCTTTTTATCAATCCTTGGTCTGCTAACTTCTTATCCAGTAGAACACTAAGGGCTGAAACTTGTACCTTCAGAGTTGCTATGGATAGGCCCTTATTGAAACCTTCACAGAGGAACTGTAGAACATGCGCCAGTCTAGCCTTGGGAAAAGGAAATCTATGTTCAGACCATCCCGCGAAGACCCTCCAGATTCTATAATATATATCAGAGGAAACTTTCTTCCTTGCTTGAAGCAGCATGTCTACTACGACTGCTGACAGGCCTTTATCTGTCAGTTGTTTCCTTTCAAACTCCATGCCGCTAAATGAAGTTTCTGTGGGTCCTGGCACATTACTGGGCCCTGCATCAGAAGATCCTGTGATACTGGAAGAAACCATGGCTCTGCCACCGCCATGCCCTCTGCCATCGGGAACCAGGCCCTTCTGGGCCAATATGGGAGAATAACTATCGCCCGAACTCTCTCCGACCTGATCTTCCACAGTACCTTGTGTATGAGTGGGAAGGGTGGGAAGACATATACCAGGGAGAACTGCCATCTCTGGGACAGGGCATCCACGCCTTCCGATCCTCGTGCCGGGTGTCTGGAGAAGAATCGCTGAACCTTCGCATTCTCTGGAGTCGCCATCAGATCTATTTGTGGCTGGCCGAGTCCTTCAGCTCCCATTCTCCTGGCAGAATTTGAGTCCTGCTTAGGAAGTCTGCCAGCTGATTTTCTTCCCCTGGCATGTGTAATGCCGAGATGGATCGGAGATGTTTCTCTGCCCAGCCCATTATCAACCGGATCTCTTCTAGCAGTGGGCGACTTCTTGTCCCCCCTTGCTTGTTGATATAAGCGACTGTCGCTATGTTGTCTGAGAAGACTCTTAGATGGGATTTTCCTATTTCGCCTGAGAAGAACTTCATGGCCATGAAAACTGCTCGAAGCTCCCTGTGGTTGGATGATAGATCCGATTCTTGGACGGACCAGATACCTTGGGTAGTTTTGCCTGAGCAATGCGCTCCCCACCCTGTGACGCTTGCGTCTGTTGTCAGCACTACATACTGTGGGCTTGAAAGAGACATTCTTCTGAACGCCATGTACCTGCTTTGCCACCACTGAAGTGACAACACCACTGATTGAGGGAGCGTGATGTAGCGTTCCAGAGAAACTTGGCTTCTGGTATAGGGTAGGAGATGCCACTGCAGTGTCCTCATATGCCACCTGGCCCATGGTACCACCTCCACTGTTGAAGACATCATCCCTAAGAGACTTAATGCTAGTCTCAGCGGAACCTTCCGATTCCCTTGGATTACCTCTACCAGCTCTTGAATTTTCTCGCATCTCTGGCCGGACAGGGTGACCTCGAACCGTACTGTGTCCACGATGACGCCTAGGTATTGGATGGTCTGTGTAGGACACAGATGGCTCTTGTTCCAATTGATCAGCCACCCGTTAACCTGTAGGAACTGGACTACTATTTCTGCATCTCGGACGGCTTCTGCTTTTGACTTTGCTGAGATAAGTAGATCGTCCAAATAAGCCCATATTGCTATGTTCTTTTTTCTCAAGCACTCTATCATGACTACGAGTACTTTTGTAAATACCCTCGGTGAGGATGTGAGACCAAAGGGAAGGCAGGTAAACTGAAGATGTTTTCCTTTGACGCAGAACCTGAGAAATTTTCTGTCTGGTATATAGATAGGGACATGAAAATAAGCGTCTTTTAGGTCTATTGAGACCATGTAGTCTTCCCTTCTTAGACCCATAAGGATAGTCTTGGCTGTTTCCATATGGAACTTGCGTTTCCAGATTCTGGCGTTTAGATCTCTTAGGTCCAAGATTGTTCTGAACCCTCCAGAACTTTTTGTTACCACGAACAAACGGGAGTAGAACCCTAGGCCCTTCTCCGCCTCTGGAACAGTCTCCACTGCCCCCGAATCCGCCAGATCTTTTATACTTAGGGCCAGTGCCTCCTGCTCCGCCCTTAAAACTGGAATTTTTGAAACTAAAATTTTTTCCCTTCTGGGTCTTGAAAGAAACTCTAGGCGATACCCCGTGGACACCACCTCTAGAACCCAGGTGTCCTGTACCGTCTGTTCCCACATGTGGGCAAACTGCAGCAATCTTCCGGCCACCTGGAAATTGTCCACGGGACACGACTTGTCACTGTTTTTTATCGCCCCTTTTGACTGTTTGTCGAAAGAAGGCTCTGGAGATACCTGAGGTATATCTCTCCCGAAAAGGCCTCCCGGGCCTGTAGGACCTGGCTTGCCTGAAGCTTTGCCTGGGGAAATAATTGAAACCTCTTCCCCTTTTATCTTGGGGGAGTCTAACTGACTTCCCACCCGACATCCTCTGTATCATCTGGTCGAGTTTACTGCCGAAAAGGAATTCCCCCTCGAACGGCAGGGTTGCCAGTTTGTTTTTGGAGTGGGCGTCTGCTGCCCAGGACTTGAGCCACAGGGCCCTCCTTGCCACTACTCCAGAGGTCAACGCCTTCGCTGAGTAATCCAGCACGTCTAGGGATGCCTCACATATATAATCAACAGTGAGTTGAATTTGGGCCAAACTGCTGATCATCTGTTCTCTAGCCACCCGTTCCTGTAGATCTTCTTGTAAAGAAGCGCACCATATTCTAAGGGCTCTGGCCAAGGAGGCAATAGCTACCCCTGATTTTATAGAGGTGGCGCTAGAGATGTGCAGTCTTTTCAAAGCGCTCTCCATACGCTTCTCTATGGCGTCTTTAAGAGATGCACCGTCCTCCAGGGGGATAGTGGTTTTGGTGGTGACCTCGGACACCGCCGCATCAATTTTGGGGATACTACACCATTTTAGAAACTCTGCATCCTCTATGGGATACATCTTTTCTGTCCTTTTCACAGGCCCAATCCGTTTGTCCCCATTGGACCACTTCTTAATTAGGATCTCCTTAACCACCTTGTGCACGGGAAAACATCTCCCCTTTTTCGATCTGTCCTCAAACAGAGCGTCATACTCGGTTTCCTTAAGAACCACCTCCACCAAATCTAAATTAAAGGACCGTTCCTCTTCCACTAGTTCACCGGCCTCTGTATCGTCATCTCCATTATCATCATCCTCCTCCGGATCTGCGGCCTCCGGCACATCACATTCTACATCCAGACTTGTCTGTGACCTAGACCTTTTCCCCTGATATTCTTTCTTGGAGACGAAGTTATCCTTCATCCAGGCCATAAATTCACTAATCTGGGAAACAGTCCCAATACTGGTATCCGCTCCCTTGTCACAGCTGCGGCACAATGAATTCTCTCCAGTGAAAATCTTATCACAACCAATACATGTCTTGCTAACATGTTTCTTCTTGGCCAATTTCTTCTTAGTCCCCACAGGCACACTAGAAGATTAATAACAGTAATCACTAACTACTCTGCGTATACTTCATAGAACAAACTAAGTCCTCTGAGAGGACTTACCTGGGCAGCAACGTCGAAAGTTTTTGAGAGGCTTCCTCCTCCATGTCACCGGTACCACAGGGCTTTTGCATACACGTAGCTAGCACGAGGAAGCGCCTGTAACACCGACCAGGCGCGTTAAGAAGGCTACTTCCGCCTTCCGGCAGCGTCAGGCAGCGTGCGCGTCATCCCGACGCTTGGAACGCACGCTCACCTGACTTCCTGCCCCGTGGACCGCACGCTTGCGTCACAGCACTGAGCGGGGACAGCGTGCCTAGGTCAGAGCAGCGCGCCTGAGCGCCTGATGACCCGCACGCAAGGAGCCCAGCACACGCCGCTCAGACACACTTCTGCCAGCGACGCTTTAAACCAAGCGGCCACTTGTAAACCGCCAGGGCTCCCTCCGCCTATCAGCACTAGCAAGTGAGGTACATGCCGCCGGCCAGACCTCTTAATGGGAATAGGCACCGCCACCCCAACGCTGCCCAGGACTGGCAGCGTAACGCCTACCAGTAGGTAAGAAAACAAAAAACCTATACTACACTGTCTATCTGTCTAGGAGACAGGAAAAAGACTGGAGACATGGGGGAAGGTGATGGCTATGTACTGGTGGAAGGAGGGGCGTGTCCTAGGGAAAAACTACCTGTCTAATTGCGAGGGGAGAGAGGGATGAACCCATTGTGTGGCTGCCATGAAGTAAGAAGAAGAAACAAACATTTACCAACATTTAGAAATTAACATTGATTGATTTTGATCTATTACAAAGATAAAAAATCTACTTTTAGTAAATAAACCCTCCAGTCTGTTTCATCTGTACTGGACCCTAAAAATAAATAAAAATTCAAGCAGGGAAGCGGTCAGGTCTACTAAAATCTCTACAACACTTCAGTCATTACCCTTCTGGAAAAGTCATTCCTGCTCTTCTGGACATGTATCTAGCTATTTCCATTTATAGTTCTTATAACTTCTAGCAAAATAAAGTAGAAATAATTGAATTTCGAAGGTGCACTCTCTTAGCAAACTGACATTTAAATGATTGATGAAAGAAAGTGCCTAGAGCATATACATAATAAACATAATAAGCAAGTGTGGATCTGTCAAAGAGTTTATATCAAGCTTTAATTTCTAAACAAGATCATTTGCTGTTATATGGATTTGGATTACAAAAAATGAACTAAAAATTAATATATCAAATAATTAAACACATACTGTAGAATTTTGGAATGTGTGCTAGTTATCGTGACCATAGTTGCATCATAATTTTTAGCCCATCTCTCACCCTCGTCCCTTTTACCTACCTCTACTTACTTACTGCTCTCTTAATCCTGTTTCCATCATTGCCCCCCTTCCCCCCATCTCCCTGTTCTCATCTACCCTGTCTCTCATCTCTGTTCACCTTCCACTCTCTCTTATCTCTGTCCCTCTCACCTCATTACTGATCTCTTAGGGCAGGGAAGGGGAACCTTCAGCCCTCCAGCTGTTGTTGAACTATACACCCCAGCATGCTCTGCTACAGTTTTAGCATAGACAATTTGCAAAAATGTAGCATGCTTGGATGTGTAGTTCAATAACAGCCGGAGGGCCGAAGGTTCCCCATCACTGTTTTAGGGCAATAGCTACCTGTCTGGTCTTATCTCTGTCCCTCTCACCTCCTCTCTGATCTCTTGGGGCAATAGCTACCAGTCTGGATTCCTAGTACCATCCGTCAAGACACACCTAAGTATTTAGCCTATATATGCCATAACATTATTTATACTTTTTCGGTACTTGTTTCTTGGCACAGCGCCCCCGATTTTGATTGTATTACATCTTATACAATCGCATTGCATGCAATACAGCTGCATTGGGATGCAATCGTATACAATTTTTGATTGTAAAAGCACCCTAATGGGTCCTTACAATGTTAAATGGCCCCATAGTCAACACCACCCCCACGGTCAACGCCAACCGAAAGCATGGTGAGCGCAGCGAGCCCGCGAGGGGGGGGGGGCGGTACGCGTCCTCCGACCTTTTCATACCCCCACTATCCACGTCCGCGTGGAGTTGATTTTAGATAGTGTGGCGAGCGCAGCGAGGGGACACAGATTATTTTACATGTATTGTGCGTTCGCTCGCCATGCTTCGGGCTCGTATTCCGCGTCCCCGAAAAGGTCGGAGGACACGTACCGCTGCGCTCTCCACACTTCGGGTTGGCGTTGATCTTGGGGGTGGTGTTGACTATGGGGGGGGGCCATTTAACATTGTAAGGACCCATCAGTGTGCTTGTACAATCAAAAATCGTATACGATCGCATCGTATGCCATTGTATGGAATACGATGCGATGCGATATTTTATTGTACAACATTGCATCGCATCGCATACCTTATTTAGTGTTATGGTATACGATGCGATGGGCGCCGTGCTAGGAAACAAGTACCGCTTTTTCTTCCTTATATTAGACATTGACACATATACATGTATATGCAGAGTAGCAAAACACACACACATACACTTTTATTGTGCCAGTACCCAATATGACTTCATAGACAGGGTGATGGTGCTCTGTTAACCCAACCACTTCTTTGGCAAGAGGGAGAATTTTTTGTTTTATAAAAACAAAAAACCTATGCTCTTGCATGTTCCCGCTCCTCCAGCTGACACTCTATTAATAGAGTAACAATGTATAATTTGAGTACATGATCTGGGATTTGACATTAGAGGAGAGGGCAGTGCCCTCATACACAGGGGCCCACCGGGAATTTCTCCTGTATCATTATGGGCCAGTCTGGTCCCACACTTTTATGTAATGTGGCCAATGTAAAATCATCCATAGATGTATATAAGATAAGCCTACTAGTCCTCAATTTATGGATGAGCAGGAGACTTTCACTTAGCTGAGTTATTAAAATGACTGAAGAGAGGCTTCTTATTGATGGTGAAAGGTGTTGCTGGTTATATTAAGAATCTAAAGAACCCACCACACGTGCCAAGGTTTCTGAGAGCTTGAAAACAGTGCCATCACATAACAGGTAACATGATGTTGAGGATATCACATCATCTATGCCTGCAATTTGGAGTTTATAGTAAGCATTCAGGACCAACATGCTTTAAGGAGGGGGAGCAGATGTAAAAATACTTTTCCACTGAGAGGGGTCAAGAGGTTTATTTATGTCCTAGTCCCGTGCTTGTGTTAATTTGGGGGAGAAAGGTCAAAGGTCTTCTATTACAAGCATAGAAATCATGAATACTGTATATGTTGTTCCTGACAGATAAGAAACCTGCTCTTTCCAACATATTATCTGCTCTTGTTTAATCAGGATTTCCTCTACTCTGGAGACAGATCTCTTGTGCCTGTGCCTGATGGACATACTGTACCATATCATTCTCGCCTTTTCTTTATGTGTCTATCTAGTATAGATTGTAAACGCTTGTGGGCATTGACTGCTATTGCTGTTTGTGCAGCAGTTGTCCTATTTTGTAAAGCACTGTATAATATCACAATATACAGTAATATTAGAACCTAAAAGTGCGTAGACACGTATAGATTTCGGTCCAATCTTTCTGGTGGGAACAAAAACCTGGAAATATATAGGAGCGAATGACCATCAAAAATTGACAATGATCAGTGAGACAAATTCTTTAAAAAATTTTAAATCAATCTGATGTAACAAATTTAACCAAGATGATGTTTTTTTTTTCTCTTTTCCTGCATTTGGGAGCACATTTTTTTATTGTCATTTTCTCCTATACATTTCCAGGATTTTGCTCCTACCAGATAAATCTGTATGTGTGTACGCACCTTTATGGTAACTGAATCTGGTTACTCCATGTCAGCTCAACCACCCATCTCATATTTTTAAAAATGCTTTTTAGTTAAGAGATGTCAAAACAACTCTGCCAAATACCTCGACTGTCTGAAAACTTTTTTAATATTGATTTTTCAATTCATGAAATTTCAATTATTTAAATTAGTTACAAATATGGGCTTCTTTAATCAGTTTATTAGAATTAACATGAAATTTGGACCCATATGGTAACTTTTTCTCCCGAAAACAAACCAAATTACTTTATCTGCCTTACGTTTTGCTCAGAATTAAGTACACTAGGTTACATTGACAGTAGATAGCCCATATATTTGTTTAGGTGTTAAAAAAAAAAAGGGTACGTATTACTACCACACAAAAAAACAGCTACTCTTTTACAAGGAGAGAAAAAAATCATCAATTTGACACTTGATTACTTCTGTTGTACCACATACATAATTAACACAAGAAACCATGAAATGTAACACTTTAAACTTAGTCAACAATTGCATTATTTTCCCCTTGTTTAAAACCTTTTGTAATGGTCTGTAATTTTCCTTACTGTTAGCAGAAAGTGTATACTGCCTTCCAGTACTTCCTTGGATAGTAGGCACTGGTGTTACACAGAGGATGTGAATAAAAGGAACAAGGCAGTAGAGCTAATGTCGATTTAACCTAGCGTTCTTAACCCCTTCATGACAGAGCCAGTTTTTGCCTTCCTGACAGAGCCCTTTTTATTCAAATCTGGCATGTATCACTTAAGTGGGGATAACTTTTTTTGCTTTTACTTATCCCAGTGATTTTGAGATTGTTTTACTCGTGACACATTGTACTTCAAGTTAGTGGTAAATTTTCGTGGATACAGTCTGTGTTTTTTTGTGAAAAATACCAAAATGTCGTAAAAAAATGGAAAATTTTGCGATTTGCAAAATGTTAAATTTTCTGCTTGTGAGACAAATAATCTTACCACTCAAAATAGTGAATAACTAACATAGACCATATGTCTACTTTATGTTGCCATCATTATTTCAACCTCATTTTCATTTTTTTGGACACTAGGAGGCTTAAAATATGAATAGCAAATTCTCAAATTTTCAAGAAAATTTCAAACTCTGATTTTTTTAGGGACCAGGTCAGTTATGATGTGACTTTGAGTGACTTGTATGTGAGACACCCCCATAAATGATGCCATTTCAAAAACTGCACCCCTCACAGTATTCAAAACAGCATTTTGGAAGTTTGTTAACCCTTTAGGTGTTTCACAGGAATTAAAACAAAGTGTAGGTGAAATTTCAAAATTTCTTTTTTTTTGCAGAGTTTCAATTTTAATACATTTTTCTAAGGAACACAGTAGATTTTACTAGAGAAATGTGACTAAAAATTGATTCCCCCAATTCTTTGGTTTTCATAAATATCCTATATGTGGCCCTAGTGTGCACGGTGACCAAACCACAGGCTTCATAATAGAAGGAGCACCTACTTGATTTTGGAGCCTCCTTTTTATGAGATTATTTTTTAGGCACAATGTAGGTTTCTAGGCACCATAAGATGCTAAAAGTTAGGTACCCCCCCACAAGTGACCCCATTTTGCAAACTACACCCTTCAGGGAATTCATCTAGGGGTATAGTGTACATTTCAAACCCCCAGGGGTTTCACCAATTGTGGTACAACTGGGCAGTGAAAATGAAAAAAAAATAATTTTTCATTTTCACAGCTCAGTTGTATCAAAATTGGTGAAACCCCGGGGGGTTTGAAATGTACACTATACCCCTTGATGAATTCCCTGAAGGGTGTAGTTTGCAAAATGGGGTCACTTGTTGGGGGGTTCCACTGTATGGGTGTTTCGGGGGTCATTCAACCAGAATCTGTGCTGCAAAATCCAAAAATCACTCCTTCCCTTCTGAGTCCTGCCATGCACCCAACTGGTATTTTTTGGTCACACATGAGGCATTGCCGTACTCGGGAGAAATTGGGGCACAGATTTTGGGGTGCTTTGTCTCCTTCATTCCTTGTGAAAATGAAAAATTTTGAGCCAGATCTGCATTTTTGTGTAAAAAAATGTAATTTTTTACAGAAAAATGCAGTTCTGGCTCAAAATTTTTTATTTTCACAAGGAATGAAGGAGACAAAGCACCCCAAAATCTGTGCCCCAATTTCTCCCGAGTACGGCAATGCCTCACGTGTGACCAAAAAATACCAGTTGGGTGCATGGCAGGACTCAGAAGGGAAGGAGTGATTTTTGGTGGTGGAATGAATGGTGGGTGCTATGTCGCATTAGCAAGACCCCCGAAGCACCAATACAGTGGAACCCCCCCACAAGTGACCCCATTTTAATCACCAGCTTTGGGAGGGGGGCTGGCGCTGCGGCTGGCGGGGGGGTGGGAGGGGTGCTGGTGCTGCGGAAGCCGGGTGGGTGGGAGGGAGGGGGGCTGCCGGGTGGGAGGGGGGGGGGGGCTGGCGGTGCGGTATATACACACACACACACATATATATATATATGTGTGTATATATATATATATATATATATATATATATACATACACACACACATATATATATATATATATATATATATATATGTGTGTGTATATATATATATATATATATATATATATATATAGTTTTTTAGTGCATATATTTATTTTTTTTACTTTTTCTGCAGCTTGATGCTGCTGCTGCGGGGGGGAGGGGGGAGGAGGTCAGCGCTGCGTGCGCTTCAGACGCTCCGGGGGAGCCGCTACTGCTGCCACTGCTGCCGGGTGAGTGCCCGGCGGGTTTGAGGGGGGGGCTGCACATCGGAGGTGATCGGTGCTGTACTTGACAGCACCGATCACCACCGATCCCTGTGTTACCGAGCGGCTTAGCCGCCGGTAACACAGGAAACGCTGTGAATGGCTGTTCAGATTTGAACAGCCAATCACAGCGATCGCCGACCGGGGGGGCACCCCTGCCCCCCCTGGGCGGTGAGGGGGGATGTCTGCTGTCAGGGACAGCAGACATCACCTAACTGTCACTGCGTCTCTGGACGCAGTGACAGTTAGAAGTCATGACGTATATATACGTCATGTGTCGGGAAGTACTTCCCGACCATGACGTATATATACGTCAAATGTCGTGAAGGGGTTAATTCTGATTAAAAAAAACATGCCTTTTAGCCGTATAACGAAACAAAGTAATTTGGTTTTGATTCGGGAGCAAAATTTTTGTGGTTATTCCTTAATAAATACCCATGAAAATTCTAACTGGTTAAAGAAGCCCAGATGTGTAACTGATTTAATTAATTGAATAATCAATATGTAATAAAATTGTCACAGTCAAGATATTTTGCAGAAATAATGGTTTTGACATTTCGCAATAAAAAAAAAAAAAAAAAATGTTATAACAATCGGAGACGGGCGGTGGACGTTTCATTATTTTGGGGGGGTGATCACATGTGCAGTGAGCCAAGATCAAGAGATAGTTGCGTAGAAAAAGGAGGCAGAATCAGATCCGAAGGAGGAAAAAATTACGAACTTGAAAATTTAATAATGGAAAAAAAATGACATCCAGAGAGATAGGGGTGCCGGATGACCTGCCGACATTTAGGATTCTGACAGTCAGGAGACAAAAGTCGAATTCCTAAACATTGGGAATTCCTAAACATTGGCTATTCACCCTCGTGGTGGTCTACGACCTCCCAGAGGCAGAATAGAACCCGTGGCAAGTGCAGCGAGTCAACATGGTGAGCCCACAAGCGGCTTTGTAGTGCTCTCCCCCCTTTTGGATTCTGACATTAGTCTAGTGAACGTCGGAATCCCGACTGTCGGGAGATCATACCACACCCAAGAGATCTATAGAGTATATTAAAGTGGGCCCACAAGTAGAAAGTATCCCGTGGGAACAGGAGGGCATGGGAACAGCAAATTAGCAAAACAAAGGCAAAAATTACTTTTCAAGAGCACAGGAAGGTGGCTCATCCACTAAAGGTGGTGTGAAAGGTTCCAGGGACAAATTCCCTGGTAAAATTGCCGGCAATTCAACCCTGCTAGGTAGCAGAGTTGCTCCCAGGTCCTATGTCCTTCCAGGGTTACTGGCTGGTGTGAAAGGTGCAGGGACATGTCCCTCCTTCCTGTGTTGCCTCTGCTAATGCTGATTTGCTAGAAGGATAACTTCCTGTTGTGGTGGATGCTCACAGACACGCCCAGAGGCAGCACACAGCGTGCAGGGAGACACTGTGAATGTTCTGTGGCCACACAGAACCCAGAAGTGCGTTTTAACCCCATGAAAGCCAAGAATGTCTGCATTGGCAATCACACAGCATACAGGAAGACCCCGTGCAAGCTCTGTGGAACAACAGACCCCAGCAGTGCTATGTCAACCCTGAAAGCCTGCAATGGCCCTCCCTCCCTTTACCACTCTCCCTAATTACTTCATCTTTGTGAGCCTAAAAAAGGCCATTTTCAAGGAAATTTTGGTACTTGTGTAGTTTCATGGCGCCGTGCTACTTCCAGGTGTACGCTCGCCACGAAATATGTCCAAAAAAGTAACTTAACTCCATGCCAACATGGATAGTTCATACCTCCATTATCCATGTTGGCATGTAGTTGATTTTAAATAGCGTGGCGAGCGTAGCGAGCCACCGAGCCCGCAGCGTGGGCAAGCGAAGCGAGCCCCGCAAGGCGCCGTGAAACTACACAAGTACCGATATTTTCATAGAAATGCAGGGTCATCCAGGGTTCAGTGTGAAAGGTGCTGACCCGGGTTGTCCCTGCTTCAAAAGCATGTGTGAATGGGTCCCAACCCAGGAATGTCCCTGGAATTTAATTCCTGGGTTGGTCTCTGCATTTCTGGTGTGAAAGGGGTATTAGTGTTCAAAAAGTAACAGGGAATGGGTAAAGTATAGGGGGCATAATGTATAGGGGAACAGAAGGATGACAATGTATGGGCACAAGGCATAATCTGAGGTCATGCTGTATTTTGACAATGGAATAGATCTTTCACTGGTATAGATTTATAAGATTAGGGCAAAGGCTCATGTCATACAGTTTTTAGTACTAGATTGTGAAATGTATTGAAGACATCCTTGGTTATACAAGAATAACATATTTGGACATTATGGGGAATGTGCAGTGGCACTCTCCAGGCTTCAATAGATACCAAATACTATAAAAGCTTTAATACCCTGAAGTAGTGTGATCATATTTCTGCATCTAAAGAGTACATCAGCAGCTGAAATGTACCACCATTTCACGGGAACAGGTTTGGGTTTGGTACAGTGCTTTTAATAACTGCAAGACATCCAAGATGAGCAGCATTCTGTCTCCAAGCATGTCCACCACAGTTTCACTACTTGTGCTGCATTGACGGTCTGATTCAGACAGGTCCATTCTAATTAGTGATATCACGGACTAGTAGTACAAGGTTTAGGTTAGCACCCCTGACAGGTCTGTGTGACTGAACACTGCCAATGACCCTTATGGGTCCACCTCCGACTGCTCTGTGCCCCTGAACCTCCTTACTCTGTAGCGGGAGTTTATCAAAATTACATTCCATTGACCTTTTATCTTAGGCCACCTATTTGTTGATGGTGTAGCTTCAACACTCCATCATTATTGACAGCTTTTGAACCCACAGGGAAGTTTACAGTGATTGTAACCACGGTCAGAGATCAAACTGCCCCTACACAAGATAGATACTAATCTATTGCAGGAAATTCCATTTTAAGGATGAGACTAGGGTGGCCAATCCCGGGTTCAGCAGGATCCTGTAATTTGGCCCTAAAATCACCAGGACTTGCCCGAGCATTTGCAATCTAATGCCAGGCAGCGCCTGAGCACCAGCTCAAATGCTGCCCAGTTGCTCCCGGGTTTCCGCATTTTTCAATACCGGGATTGGAAAGAAGAAAAAAAAAAAAAGGTCCCGGGATTGCCCACCGTTGTTTCAGCTCACTGACCTTTCCTGGGACAGTGCTATTGCTAGACAACAATCCCTGCAAGTAGCTCACTTCACATAAGCAGTAATAAAAGGAGAAACTGCTTTCTGACATCTAATCATGAAATGGAAGTGCAGAGATGGATCATATCAGTTAGAAGCTTTACTGATAGGAGAGACCAATTCCACCTCATATGATTGTTAGGAGTCCCTCTTTTTAGGCAGGTAGCAGGTTGGACCCAATTACTTAGAAGCCAATCCTGGGAACTTGGTAAAAACTATACGACATCTGGGTCCCATGCCAAATGAAATGGTAAAAATATATTTCCAGTGATTTTAGGGTATGCCATTGACAGTGAAATGTTCTGAAGCTCTTGTCTTCCAAAATACATTAAGAAATAACTTATCACTTCAATATAAAGAATAGTAACATAAGTATTGTCATGTGTAATACAGTAGAATAGAATTTAAGAGCCACACAATACATTTTTCTCAATTGCATGGTATCGAACTGAAAAACTCATTGCATAGATGCACAGTTTATCATTTTCTGATTTAAACTGAGCGCTGTATTACTTAAAATCTTTTTGTTTTTAAAAATTATAATTTTCAATGAATAATAAGGGAATCATTTAGCATTGGAAGTAAATAAAAAGACAGGATTTTCAATTTTAGCAAAACCATGTTACACTATGAGGACATATTTAAAAATTGTGTAGGTAGGAACACCCTCGCTCAATTCTAAGTTACACTTTAGAAATATATCTATCCAGTATGTGTGTATATAAATTTGCTAGATTTGCTCCTTGCTAATATATAATTACATAGTATTTAAGGCTGAATAAAAGAATCGCATCCATCCAGTTTAACCTTGGTGTATTAGCTTCATCCCTGGTTATAGGTAGTGTATACGGATATATTTAAGGACAGTCCTTGATTATTGCTTGTAACCCTGTATGTTTTTAACCAATAGATGTTTGTCCAACCTTATTTTAAATGTAATTATTGTGTCTGCCAACACCATATCTCCTGGAAGAGAGAGTTCCATAGTTTGGCTGCCCTTACTGTAAAAAAATGTTTACTCTTAAGGGAACAAAATCTTCTTTCCTCTAATCTAAACTCATGCCCTCGTGTCCTTCCTTACAGTAAAAAGGGCATCTGACAGTTCCTTATATTGGCCCCCGATAGATTTGGATATGATAAGCATGTCCCCCCTTAAATGTCTCTTCTCTAGCGTAAACAATCCCAATTTATTCAATCTATCTTCATAGCTTAAATTCTCCATTCCCTTTATTCGTTTTGTTGCTCTTCTTTGGACTTTTTCCAGTTCTATGATGTCCTTTTTATAGTGCGGGGCCCAGAAATGTACTCCATATTGTAGGTGTGGTCTAACCAATGCTTTGTACAGAGGCATAATTACATTTGGAGTTCCTAATCTCCATACCCCTTTTTATACATGCTAGTATCTTTTTGGCCTTATTTGTTTCTATATGACATTGAGCACTGCACCCCAGTTTGTTAACTATTTGGACTCCTAGGTCCTTTTCAAGTTCTGAATTACCCAATGCCTCCTCGCTTAGGTTATTGCTAGCACATTGGTTATGTTTCCCAAGATGCATAACCTTGCATTTATCCACATTGAACCTCATTTTCTACTTTTTTGCCCATTCGTCTAATTTATTAAGATCGCTCTGAAGTGTGGAAACATAAATGATCTAATGCAGTGGTAGCCAACCCTAGCCCTCGAGAGCTACCAACAGTGCACATTTTCCAGACAACCTAGCTGCTGCACAGCTGAACTCATTAATCACTGACACATTTTAAAAGATCTGCAGGTGGAGCTGATTAGCTCACTTGTGATTCTGTGAGGAGACCTGCAAAACATGCACTGTTGGTAGCTCTCGAGGACTAGGGTTGGCTACCCCAGATCTAATTACTCTGCTCAGTTTTGTGTCATCAGCAAAGATGGAAACATTGCTGAGTATACCCACCCCAATATCAATAGTAAATACAGACAAAGGGGGTGATTGGAGTGCGCAACCTAATGTCCTTATGGTCACATGTATATCATGTACCACCCAGTTCATCCAATCAATCAATGTACTCAGAAGTCCTTTCTGAAGATGATTTCTGTATGTCCAATATTGAATATGTTCGCAATAATCATGCAATTTTCATTTTTGAAAAATCTTTTTATTTCAAAACAACCCGACGCGTTTCGTCTTTACGACTTCATCAGGGGTACAACTGGGAATGGTACAGAAAGAAAGAGGGGTACTTTTAAGTACATAAGATACGATTTTTGGTTAAAATTTAACAAATAAAATTATCATTATATTACATACCCGATGTATGATCATATGAATGATGATCCATACAGTAAGTATTGCCGATTAAAGTCGATTTTAATATATCTGGAATGGTTAAAAGATATACGTATAATTAAAATAAAATAAATTACTAAAAAAGGGGGAGGGAGCTAGCTGGTCATAGAGTGAATGAGGTTTCTTTCACTTACCAATATGGTATTGTGGGTATAGCCAACCTTTTACAAAAAGTTGGATATTCAATGTTGGTGGGTAGGATAATGATTACCATTAGCAATTTATCTGTACATTATATGTAAATGAAAAAATGACAAATATATATTAAGGTTTCCCTCATTTGCATAAAATAGTGGGTGGCTCTATATGATTAATTACATTCAATCGTAGAATGAATGAGCTTTCTTTCACTTACCAATATGGTATTGTGGGTATAGTCAACCTTTTACAGAAAGTTGGATATTCAATTGTTGGTGGGTGATCAATCAGTCACCAGCTTGGATCTGTTTTAGGATAATGATTACCATTAGCAATTAATCTGTACATTGTATATAAATGAAATAAATATTAGGAAGGTTCCCCTCATTTACAAAAAATAGTGGGTGGCCCTATGTGATGAAATACATTCAATTGGATTATGTTTATCTAACTGAAACCGCACCAGAATGCGCTGGATCAGCACAATATAATATATTCTTAACAGACTTTGAATGAAGTTAATCAGCTCTCATTCAAAGGCAGAATTGGACTATGTTTATCAAACTGATACCGCACCAAAATGCGCTGGATCAGCACAATATAATATATTCTTAACAGACTTTGAATGAGGTTAATCAGCTCTAATACATAGGCAGAATATTTCAATGTATCCATAAATGTTGCAAATTTCCCCATCTGTGTGGTATTCTCTGATCAGCCCCAATATAATTTACACGGAAAGTCTAAATAACTACTGACATACATACATATATATATATATATATATATATATATATATATATATATATATATATATATATATATATATATATATATATATATATATATATAAGAAATGGGGGGTTGTGACCTTTTCTGCGCTAAGAGGTTAGCTGCACCTCTAACTACCTCGCTGTTAATAGAGGTAGAGGATAGGCATAGAAAAAGAAAGAATAGAGGTGCGCTGGTGTAGGTTTCACCTTAATTTCATACAAAATGGTAGAATAAAAATAATTTATTTTATACAATAATATAAAAACAGTAGATTCTCACATAAATGTTCATATCAAATAGATACCATTTCTAACAAGTATGTTTTCCTGATAGACCCTACGCGTTTCGTCCCGGAGGGACTTCTTCAGGGGTAACAGGGTATCGATCTGAATTGTGTTCACTCTTGGTGGATGGATGGACCGATAGAAGTCCGCCCCTTTGAATGGGGTATTGGCTACCTGAATGTCCTCAGCTTGGGGAGGTGAGTAAAACGGGTCCAACTGATATCTTCAATAGATATATGGAAGGACTTATGAGGGTCCACCCTTATTGGAGGGGTATTGGCGCTCTGAATATCCTCAGCTTGGGGGGGTGGGTAGAACGGGTCCAGCTGATATCCTCACCAGATCTACACTCCGCAGATGGGTTAGGTGTGTCCAATCAGTTGGCTTGCATTCTAACTGATTGGACACACCTAACCCATCTGCGGAGTGTAGATCTGGTGAGGATATCAGCTGGACCCGTTCTACCCACCCCCCCAAGCTGAGGATATTCAGAGCGCCAATACCCCTCCAATAAGGGTGGACCCTCATAAGTCCTTCCATATATCTATTGAAGATATCAGTTGGACCCGTTTTACTCACCTCCCCAAGCTGAGGACATTCAGGTAGCCAATACCCCATTCAAAGGGGCGGACTTCTATCGGTCCATCCATCCACCAAGAGTGAACACAATTCAGATCGATACCCTGTTACCCCTGAAGAAGTCCCTCCGGGACGAAACGCGTAGGGTCTATCAGGAAAACATACTTGTTAGAAATGGTATCTATTTGATATGAACATTTATGTGAGAATCTACTGTTTTTATATTATTGTATAAAATAAATTATTTTTATTCTACCATTTTGTATGAAATTAAGGTGAAACCTACACCAGCGCACCTCTATTCTTTCTTTTTCTATATATATATATATATATATATATATATATATATATATATATATATATATATATATATATATATATATATATATATATATATATATATATATATATATATATATATATATATATATATATAAAGTGAATATTCCAACATGGATACATAGTGTAATATAATATATAAATGGCTGGGTTGGATAAATGATAATTAACACACATATAAAGCTTGAATGCACAGTGTAACGATACATAAGTAGCTAAGTAGGGCAAATAATAGCTGACAAATAATAGCTGACACATATATTCATTGATTTAAATATATATATATATCACTATTTTACACTAATATATAAAATTTATATTCATATAGTGAGCAATAATTTAGGCACCTATAGCAATGTTTGTATATCGTACTGAATTAATTTAAATAATCAGCACTTTTAGGTGTATATTAATACACATGAGCACTTATTAGAT
Organism: Crinia signifera; assembly: GCF_055691185.1. Taxonomy (NCBI): domain Eukaryota; kingdom Metazoa; phylum Chordata; class Amphibia; order Anura; family Myobatrachidae; genus Crinia; species Crinia signifera. The sequence continues at coordinate 258,053,360 of NC_139218.1, forward strand.
ACAACTATAAGTACACTACCAATCATCACCCTTTATTACTAATTCTTTTACACCATTTCATAAATCACATTCATCTGGAACTTCTTCCATTATTTATCAATAATTAAAAAGAATATAGTATATGAGACCACCTTAATAGTAGTATTGTAAGCCAGTGAGTTGTAAGTATTAGATAATCATTCTATCATTCAGTTAATGCATTTACACCTATTCTCCATGAGGAAAAGTACTTAATTAATTTCACACTAGCAGGAAGTGATCAGAGCCTGTATCACTATAAATACACAGTCAGCATGCCCCTCATTATACACCAGAGTGAGCAAGGAGGAGGCATTCATTTGGAAGTCCCTGGTAAGCCAACTAGTGCATACTGTTATACTTTGTATTTAACAAAGAAATGATACTTTGTATATGTGTCAGCTATTATTTGCCCTACTTAGCTACTTATGTATCGTTACACTGTGCATTCAAGCTTTATATGTGTGTTAATTATCATTTATCCAACCCAGCCATTTATATATTGTTACACTATGTATCCATGTTGGAATATTCACTTTATATATATATGGATGTCAGAAGTTATTTAGACTTTCCGGTACTTGTTTCCTAGCAGGGCGCCCATCGCGGGCATTGCATGTACATCGCAAGCCATTATAATGACATGCGATGCGACCGACGCGATTTTACATAGGGAACAATGTTAAATGTCCCAATTGACCCGATTTCACATAGGGAACAATGTTAAATGTCCCAATTGACCCGATTTCACATAGGGAACAATGTTAAATGTCCCAATTGACCCGATTTCACATAGGGAACAATGTTAAATGCCCCCCCCCCCCCAATTGTTAACGCCACTCCACGATCAACGTCAACCCGAAGCGTGGCGAGCGCAGCGAGCCCGCGAGGGGCGGCGGTACGCGTCCTCCGACCTTTTCATACCCCTACTATCCACTAGGGCGTGGAGTGAGAATAGAATAGTGTGGCGAGCGCAGCGAGCCACCGAGCCCGAAGCGTGGCGAGCGCAGCGAGCCCCGCGAGGGGACGCGGATACCTTCACAGGTATCCACATCCCCTTGCGGGCTTCACAGGTGTCCGCGTCCCCTCGCTGCGCTCGCCACGCTTCGCGCTCGCCACACTATTCTATTCTCACTCCACGCCCTAGTGGATAGTAGGGGTATGAAAAGGTCGGAGGACGCGTACCGCCGCCCCTCGTGGGCACGCTTCAGGTTGACGTTGATCGTGGGGTGGCGTTAACAATTGGGGGGGGGGGGGCATTTCACACTTCAGAGTGGGTATTTGGGGTCTGTGGGCCATTTAACATTGTTCCCTATGTAAAATCGCGTCGGTCGCATCACATGCGATTTTTGTCAGCATGCAACGCGACCGACGCGATTTTTTTCCTTGCGATGCCTACGATCAAAATCGTGGGCGCCCTTCTAGGAAACAAGTACCGACTTTCCTTGTAAATTATATTGGGGCTGATCAGAGAATACCACACAGATGGGGAAATTTGCAACATTTATGGATACATTGAAATATTCTGCCTATGTATTAGAGCTGATTAACCTCATTCAAAGTCTGTTAAGAATATATAATATTGTGCTGATCCAGCGCATTTTGGTGCGGTATCAGTTTGATAAACATAGTCCAATTCTGCCTTTGAATGAGAGCTGATTAACTTCATTCAAAGTCTGTTAAGAATATATTATATTGTGCTGATCCAGCGCATTCTGGTGCGGTTTCAGTTAGATAAACATAATCCAATTGAATGTATTTCATCACATAGGGCCACCCACTATTTTTTGTAAATGAGGGGAACCTTCCTAATATTTATTTCATTTATATACAATGTACAGATTAATTGCTAATGGTAATCATTATCCTAAAACAGATCCAAGCTGGTGACTGATTGATCACCCACCAACATTGAATATCCAACTTTTTGTAAAAGGTTGGCTATACCCACAATACCATATTGGTAAGTGAAAGAAACCTCATTCACTCTATGACCAGCTAGCTCCCTCCCCCTTTTTTAGTAATTTATTTTATTTTAATTATACGTATATCTTTTAACCATTCCAGATATATTAAAATCGACTTTAATCGGCAATACTTACTGTATGGATCATCATTCATATGATCATACATCGGGTATGTAATATAATGATAATTTTATTTGTTAAATTTTAACCAAAAATCGTATCTTATGTACTTAAAAGTACCCCTCTTTCTTTCTGTACCATTCCCAGTTGTACCCCTGATGAAGTCGTAAAGACGAAACGCGTCGGGTTGTTTTGAAATAAAAAGATTTTTAAAAAATGAAAATTGCATGATTATTGCGAACATATTCAATATTGGACATACAGAAATCATCTTCAGAAAGGACTTCTGAGTACATTGATTGATTGAATGAACTGGGTGGTACATGATATACATGTGACCATAAGGACATTAGGTTGCGCACTCCAATCACCCCCTTTGTCTGTATTTCTTGCTATTCCTCACTAACAGGAGGAATTTTGGAGGTGCTGCATCAGTATTTAGCGCAATACAGAGTCCAAACCCTCAATTGTGTATCAATAGTAAATATATGAAATAAAAGAAGCCCTAGAACCGAACGGTGGAACTCCACTTAGTACTGGTATCATATTTTTAACTGCACCGATTACAACCTCTTATGTGGAACCGTGTCAACTGCCTTAGCAAAACTTAGAAAGACCACGTCTACTGCATAATAGGGCCCATTTTTACATTGTGCACAAGGCTATTTACATGTAATATTGGGGCAGATGTACAGTATTAAGCCTGGTGAAGTAATAACAAGTGATAACAGCCTAGCCAATCAGCTCCTAACTTACAATTTTCAAACCAACCTGTAACTTGCCAGTTAGGAGCTGACTGGCTGCTGCATTATCACCTTCCACTTTATCACTTCACAGGACTAAATACATTTGCCCCATTGTGAGCAAACGTCCATATTCCTTACTATGCTATGGTGAAATGAAGCATCACCCAGGCTACAGTACAGTATCTGATACTAATCAGCACCACACAATGAAATTATCAAGGAAAATAGTAACAAATTATGGGGCAGATGTATTAAGCTTTAACAAGAGATAAATCTAAGACCAGCCAATCACCTGCTAACTGCCATGTTACAGGCTGTGTTTGAAAAAAGTCAGTAAGGAGCTGATTGGCTGGACGTTTATCTCTCCTTATCACCCTTGCAGTTATCTCGTTAAGGCTTAATACATCTGCCCTGTTGCTTGTAATTCTACAAATGAAAACTGCAAAACCACATGTGGGATCAAGAGCTTGGTCACTGGCTGCTGACCTTGTTGCACTTCCAGAGTAATAAAATAATATGGATTGGGTACATTCTGTGTGGTGTGTTCTTATGCATTGTCAAGGAAGACAAATAAAAGGAGGCTTTAGAAATCACAAAGTCTACAGCACAATGAACAATAGTTTAAAAACGGCTGCACAGGAAATAGCGGAGCACAATTAGATACTAATGGCTGGATTTCTAGTACAGATTTAATAACTGGACAGGTTTGGTTGGCTTTTACAGGATAAAGTAATCAGTCACTAAGGGAGCGATTCAAATGTTTAATTGCACGCCACCACTCATACGGCTCAACAATAGGTTTGATCTGGCGCCCAATGTTTTTTTGCGCTGTGCAAAGTGGCTAAAACTGTTTAAAGTATAGGGCAAAACAAGAAAAATGTCCACAAAATTCATATAGTTTGTATGACCGATTTTTCGGATGCTGGAGAAGGCACATTATTCTCGTACTGGTTTCTGTAAATGTTGTGTGACCCAGGTAAAGGTTTTATGTTGCCCATTCCCGAATTATAATTAAACAGTTCTAATATAGCTATGTTTAACAGAGAAGGACACGATTAGGGAAGCCAATCCCGGGGCATTTTTTCAATCCCGGGATTCGGGATTGAAAAATGCTCAATCCCGGGATTCCCGGGATCCCGGGATTGGCTTTCCTAATAAAAATACACCCTGGCTGCCCCACATTTACTTACATTTCAGGGGCCAGCAGGGTTGCCAGGAGCCCGGTTGGTGGGTGGGACGACGGGTCGTCCATGCTGCTGGCTGGGTGCGGGCTGGCGTGCTGGCTGGGTGGGCGAGCTGACGCGCTGGATTTGCAGTTGGCGTGGTGGGCTTGCTGGATGTGCGGACTTGCTGGCTGGGCGGGCGGGCAGGTGGGCTTGCTGGCTTCTTGCTGGCTGGGCGGGCTGGCTTCTTGCTGGCTGGGCGGGCGGGCTGGCTTCTTGCTGGCTGGGTGGGCGGGTGGGCTTGCTGGACGGGCGGCGCGGCATCACACTGCCTGGCGCAACCTTTGCCTGCGCAGCGTGACCCCTGATCTCCGTCACGCTGCGCAGTGCTGCCGGGAGAAGTCGGGCCGCGTCTGAGCTACGCTCAGACGCTGCCCGGCATTAGACTGCGCGCATGCGCGGTCTAATCCCGAAATCCCGGGATTGGAAACTCCAATCCCGGGATTGAAATCCCGGCGTTTTGGAGGCCAAATCCCGGGATCCCGCCGATCCCGATCCCGGGATTGGCCACCCTAGACACGATGGATGATGGATGGATGGATGCAATCGCTCTGGGAGTGGTCAAACTTCTAGCTTTTTAAAAAGTATTTTACACAAACCAAAGAGAGAAAAAAAATCTGATATAATTGTTAAAACTCAGATGTGGTAATTTCACAAAACAATTGGGTGCTTTATTTTTTCAGCCACTTGCAGGATGCAAACCAATCACCTTTACAATACAGGAATTTAGATGCATTAAAGTACCAGAATGATTTTTTTTTTTCAACCATATATTCTTCTCAAATTTTTCATGTATTTTGTTCTACCAAAAAAACAGAAAAAAACACATTTAAAATATGACCATAAAAAATATGCAGTGCACAGCATTTTAATCTGCCTTCACTTTTAGCAGGCTCGTTAATAACAATGTGCAAATAACAGTTATTTTGACTCTGGCGTTTTATTTTAATTAAAGTCAAGTGGGTCCATTGAGGGCACAAAGTACCTTCTGTGCTGTAAACATCAAGCATTTTGCTAAACTTGGGAAGCTGGACAGCAGGGTAGAGTAGAGAGAGGGGGGCGTACAGTAAGGGGTGGGTACAGTGAGCACAGGAGAATAACACAATGTGTGTGCACATGCACACACACAAATTCACACACAGGGCAGGACACGTCCACTTACTTGTGAATCACAAGTAAGTGAACAGATAAATAATGCTTTCATATACACAGAAGAATGGGTGGACTATATATTTTTTACTCCTGACTGGTGATAAATATATATATATATATATTAGTGTATACATCTCTAAAGAGCGCACCAAAGTAAATCAGTATTTGGCAAAGGAGCCGTGAAACCTTACTGAGTAGTCATAAGAGATGGTCACATTTAATGTGCCTATCAGCTTCTGGGAATCACTTCAATAGGAATACAGACTGAATACATGCACTAATATATCCATCTTTAGCTTGTTATATATTAAAAGTGTGACCATAAACAGTAGTTTAATGAAAGAGCTTGCTGGACACAACACAAACAAAAAAGAAATGCATTATCGCATCAGATAATGTGATCTAAAAAGGTAAGGCTACAACCTCAATATTTCACCAGCAACATATTAGAACAGCATTTTTCATTTCATATGGACTTAATTACCCTGAAGAAAGCAGCAATTACTTCTCTCTGAATATGCTTCATAAGATCGTTTTATACTACAACGCCTGCTTCCCACAAAAAAAGTCTTCATTCAGTAGGACACATCTGGGAAGCAGGAAGAATTCTTTTGTTCATTTCAACTGTCTTTCACTTCATAAATCCAAATAATTGGTCTGCAGAACTGTGACCCTTGTTGCCCCTCCACAGCATTCTGTCTTCTGGAGAAGAAACCAAATGACCAGCATTTTGAAGTCTCCATCATTCAGGCACAAATTTGTAGAGAGGGTTTTTCAAGATCACCAACAGGGCTGTCCTGTCATTGATTAGTCTCGCGTGTGACCAAGACATTTCCAACTGCAGCACTGGAGTTAGGCTCAGCTTGCGGCTACATCGGAGTTGAGTAAGGTCCCTTACTTTCTCTTGCATGCTAGATAGTATCTGTATAAAAACTTCAAGCAAAGTGAAGCAGCTGGCAGTGGACTCAAGTGAACCGAGGCATCTCGCACTGCTCACAGCGGTTTAGTGCCGGGTGATTGAGAAAAGTACAGCTATTGCAGTTCCATGGAGACCCTTCAAAATCTTCATCTCTCGCTGGTCTCTGGCCGGATCTGTGCCGATGAGCTGGAAAAAATAAACATTTTCATTAAAAATAGCCTACCTAATTTATCACATTCCCTAATGGCTAAGCATACCATTATAAAAACACCTCAGAAGTGTTTTCGGCCTATTGCTACCTTTCCTGTGCCACCACTCACTTTCAGAATCAGCTTTATTGGCCAGGTATACTTGCGCATACTAGGAATTTGTTTTCAGTTTTCTGTGTAGCAGGCAGGTGGGTAACAAGTAAACAGCATACAGTATAAACAGGTGGGGGAACATGTACAGTCATATAGAAAGTTATTCCGAGGGGACACCGTGATTATGTGCAAAGGGTTATGACACGACTAGACAGTGAGGTGTTCATGAGGTCACGTGTCAACAGGTGAACCGCTTGAGGGAAGAAACTTTTTAGGCTCCTGGTGGACGTGGTGGGAATATCCCGGTAGCATCTGCGTGATGGCAGCAGGTTAAACCAACAATGGCCAGGATGTAGTTGGTCCTTGACTATCTTCGTTGCCCGCTTTTTGCTCTGGACAGGTACAGGTCCTGGACAGAGGGAAGGTCCATCCCGATGATCTTCTCCGCAGTTCTGACTACCTTTTGGAGTCTGCATTTGTTTCTCTTGCTGGCGGAGCCATACCAGATCAGTACGGCTCCACCAGCGAGAAAGACAAATGCAGACTCCAAAAGGTTGTTTTCTTAATACACGGTTTTACTATGTAGTGGTTTTCTGATGCCGCCACACACTAGGGCCCTTATTCAGAACTGATCTCAGTACAAATTTGTTCTCAAAATGGGCAGCATCCATGTGCACTGCAGGTGAGGCAGATGTAACATGTATAGAGAGTGTTAGATTTGTGTGAGTTATTTTGTTTCTGTGCAGGGTAAATGCTGACTGCATTATTTTTACCCTGAAATTTAGATTTCAGTTTCAACACACCCCACCCAATTCTAACTATCCCTGCACAGTCTCTGTAACATCTTCCCCACCTGCAGTGCACCTGGTTTTGCCCATTTTGGGAACAAATTTGTACTGTGATCAGATCTGAATAAGGGCCTAAATGTGAATTCAGTAAACCCACAAATGAATACATGCGACACAGAGGTACACGTAATGTTTGAGTAATGGAATGAGATGAAATGGGAAATCGGGTCTTCTCTTTACAAACAGCGCAGCAGTTTATTTTAAAGTTCACAGTTCAGACAGGGTTATTGTCACAGTTATCACATTTCAACCCTTTCTATTCTATTTTCAGCGCAATCTTCATATCAGTTACAGCAATGAGGAATTTCATTTAATTTAATTCAATGGCAACAACAGCATAAACAACGGTCGGGCAGTATTACATCACATACCCTGCGCAGTCTCTAGTATTTAAACAAAATGCGCCAGTTGCACTCAGATTATTTTTGATGTGTTCTCCACCCTATTCACTGGAATACCTCTACAGTCTATTTACTAGGATGGACCCTTCTCACATGGGGGCCTTTCACACCAAACATGGTTTCCTTTACACTCACCCAAGACTCACACCTCCCATCTTGCTTCTAGGGTACCCCCATGCTGCTGCTTCTAAAGCCTTTACACTGTGATCTTGCCTGTTGCTCTCACATGCTGCTGTCCTTTCCATGAGGCTAGGGGCTGTGGACTATCATTCAGCCTGTGCTCCACAGCACCAAGCATGGGCTCACTGGAAACTAACCTGTCTCCACCAAGCCACTTACAATTTTTAACTTTGCTGAACCTTTCTTTGTTCTCAAAACACTCTTCACTTCCTGTTCTCAGAAACAATCCGCCTACTTCCTGTTTTTTTTTTTTACTCTGTACAAACGGGGAGATTTGGGCTAATGGACAATTTTGAGAGAGATTTTGGCTAGATGCACTGGAGATTTTGACTAAGTGAAGTATAGATTGACTGTGCAGGCAATTTTGACTAGATCATAGTCAATCTATGCTAAGCAATCTATGCTAGACAATATTGACTAAGCGGGAGATTTTTGCTAACTTCTCCTGCCAAAATCTCACCGTGTGTACACCCCTTAAGGAATGTGGATTCACTGGGTCATAAATCTCCCCCACTAATTGATAAGGCTGCATGGCTTTTAAAACTTTTCCCTACTTTAACCCCTGCAGCTCAGCTAAGTATCACATACATGCTGATAAAATTGTCAGATTTGGGCAGATTCAATTGCAGATGAGAAATAAAAATGAAAAAAACCCACTACAGTGCAGAGGTTTTTCCACAGCCCCAGGATATGGGACACAAAATGGGACCTCTTTTTTCCCGCATCAGATTTTCTTAAGATCAGTAACTTTAGGAAAAATAAGTGTGGCTTGTTCTGGAACCCTGGTGGCACCTCCTCCTTGGACTACCTAAACCAGTGGTTCTCAATCTTTTCCAGCCTACCGCCCCCTTTGGTTAATGGGCAGTTGTCCAGTGCTCCCTAACTACCTAACTATATTTTGTACCCCCCCCCCCCTTCCCGCTCACAAGGTGGAACGTTTTTGTTAGCCGACAAAGCCTGTTTAATTCTAACCACTATTTTGATAACTCAGACATAATGCCGTCAGAATTTCAAATTGTATTCACAGGAGAACCTTTAATTGTCAACCTCTTTAAAACATATAAATAAGTAAAAGATTAGAACAGTAATTACAAATCACGAATAATCACAGTATAATTGGAGAGTAAAATATTTGTAAAGTCCTGTAAAACATCCACCGCCCCCTTTAATTTCACTGCCCCCCCTGGAAATCAAGAACGCCCACCAGGGGGCACTACCGCCCAGGTTAAGAACCACTGACCTAAACAACTGGATGTTTCCAATTAGCTTGATTAGTCCGTAATTACAGATGCATCTACATACATCTATACTCCACATGATACATTATGCATTATACATAATGCATAAACATCATATGACTTTGTAGCAACCAGGCATCTTGCGTCTGATTTTTACTCCAAAACTAAGCGAACAGGATGCTTAAGCAGCTTTTACTGACTGAAATAATATGCAGGAAGCTAAACTTGTGAAGATGTCGGAGGCCTGCTGTGGACGCCCTGGGACTTGGTAAGTATGAAAAGAGGGTTAGGGGGCTAAAAAAAAAAAAAAAATTTTTGAATGATTCCAAAGACCACGGTTTTTGGAATAATTTGGATAATGGATGCACGGATACAGGATACTCAACCTGTATAAATAAACTGCCTGACCCCAAGTGTCAGATAAAACCTAAAGGTGGTCCACTTGTGGTATTAGCTGTGCACGAACATTAACTGCACAGACCAAACGTGGGATAAAAGCTGCTAAAAAATATCTTTAGCAGCACCAGTAGCTCTGTGAGAGCAAATTAACCCGATAAAACCCATTTGAGATAAAAGAAGGCACAGAGAAGAGATTATTTAAAACACAGGCAGAGACCTACTAATCACACCTGTGCAATCTCAAAACGCACGTAAACCTGTAAACAAATATCCACCATATACAAAGGATGATTTAAGATGCTGACACATTAAACACACCTATAAAGTCCACTCAGAGAGGAAAACAAAATCCCCAATAAGGGACATCAAATAAAAACATCTCGATTGGAGATCTAATCCACGAGAAGTACTACAAAATAAAGTCACATTGTCATGTGTAGCCGGCCTAAGGGAAACTCTTTTTAATCCCTAACTAGCACTACTTTCTTTCGTGTTGTGTGTACGTATGTCAAAGTCTTTTTAACGCTTGAAATTTTCACAAGCCACAGAAGCAGATTACCCTGTGAGATTCTATATGTTAAAAAATCTGCACAGGATAGTGTTCTCTCTTCTTTTTGGTTCCTGATATCAATAAAAGTTAAATTTTAAATATTTTGGGATTATCCCCTTTCCGAAATATCCTCTTCCTTTGGTGTGCATCCACCGCGCAATTCTTTCTCTTTCTAGTTCTTATCCTGATCCTATTGCCCGAATAGCACCCATCGAAAAATTATACATAACAAAGGTGACAGAAGACCAACTCCCATTATCACATTAGGGATATAATTTCAAAAACAAGTGTGTGCGGACCCTCAACGCTCCCCTACCCCCTATTCCTCCCTATCAATCCAGTCAGTTGAGGCCTGCAGAGCACACATACATTTATGCACTGCACATTGAGGACAAGCATAACAGCTAAAATTTGGCAGCAAGAAGTGTACTGTACAGCACTTTACTTTCTATCTACTATACTGCACTGTACAGCCTTGTCAAACTGGAGGTATGAAGTTTTGCTGCAGATCAGGTTAATGATGTGATAATTTATCGCAATATCAGTAACATTTTAGCAGAATTTGGCTTTATTAGGACCCAACATCAAACATCCCCCAGCCCCCTCCTTTGTCTAGACATCACTCCCTCCTTGTTCAGACCTCAGAGACCGGTGAAGTACTTTAAAAATGACATCACACTGGTTTTAACATGGGTGACCCGGGCTGAGCAAATACGCGCCAACCCTGCAGTAACCAGAGTCAATAATGCGTTATAAATCTCTCTGACCCTGGTCTGATCAGAGTTCAAAACACGGGTCCGACCCTGCTTTTGCGATCTGAAAGGAGTATCCGTATGCGTAGGCACAAGTGCGTGTGAAACTACTCAGGGGCCAACCACTGGGAGAATAATATCTCCCAGCAGCCACAGAGACTCCCAGCAGTCACTTCCTGATTCAGTACATGGAGGGGAAACCACCGGAGACCCTAGGGAATTTGAGGTTCTTTTAATTTTTTTCTTTTAAACTCTGCATGACCATTTTTGCTTATTGGATACCATGGGTATGGGGAGCACCTGGCATAATGCAAAATGGAGTGCGAGGTGTTACCTCTCTAAATCTACAACTGAACATGCCCAAAGTTTAACATACTTTAATGAACAAGTGTTAAATGCTATTTAAAACAGTGTAAATGACCTCTAATAATACAGACAGTATAAAAGTTTAATTGCATTGAAGTTTGTAACAAACACCATCCTCTCTTGGTTAGAAGTCCACCTTATTTATATTAGATGTTAATCTTCTTTATATTAGATGTTAAGACTCTCCTTAACTAGCCTCCAAACTTTCAAGTGTTCCCTGAAAACTCACCTCTTCAGGCAAGCCTATCATATTTAAGTTCTACACGCATAACCCTCTGAGGCACTTATGTATTATATAACTTCCCTTCTGGACTTGTAACTTGGTGGGGACTGCTATGCTACTACTGGTGCCTGTCCTTGTGTTTCCCTCCAATAGATTGTAAGCAGGGCCCTCCTACCTCCAAGTCTGTCTGTTGTTACCCAGTTTGTTTTATCACTGTCTACTATTGTAAAGCACAACGGAATCTGCTGCGCTATATAAGAAACTGGAAATAAATAAATCTAACCAAAAATACATACCCAAAAGTATTCACAAGGTAATGTGTACAAGACACATATATTTTGTTATAGTCCCTCCTGCGAGCCAAACAAATGGGATGAAAAGCAACGTTCCTGTCTTACTGGGAACAATCATACACATTTCTCCATTGTATAATAACCAGGCAGGTCTAGATCACTGTCCCTTCACCAAAGCCTTATAACTTTGAAAAGAGGTACCGTACGCCCCTTAGGAAGGGAATAGCATCTCCTCTTCTCCGAATAGGGATATTCTTAATCACACTGATTTAGCAAGGATATTCATATACTCCAGAAAGCACTCCAGGTGTCAGAAGCACATATGGAAACACAATGGAACCACATATGGTGTAATACTGTATTTAATGAGGAACTGGTGGAGAACTAGTTGCAATAAGTTCTCAAATGCGCTTTGAAAGAAAGTCCCAGAAACTCTCACATCAGGCACAGTCCAAAAGGTCCCGGCAAAAGGTTTCCCCGGATAGGCGTCCACAGATAGGACCAACGCGTTTCGACCGTTAACTACGGTCTTTTTTGAACGGTCTATGTGCTTCCATACGCGTTGGACCTACCTGTGGACGCCTATCTGGGGAAACCTTTTGCCGGGAGCTTTTGGACTGTGCCTGATGTGAGAGTTTCCGGGACTTTCTTTCAAAGCGCATTTGAGAACTTATTCCAACTAGTTCTCCACCAGTTCCGCATTAACTACAGTATTACACCATATGTGGTTCCATTGTGTTTCCATATGTGCTTCTGACACCTGCAGTGCTTTCTGGAGTATATGAATATCCTGGCTAAATCAGTGTGATTAATAGGGAGAATATCCCTATTCGGAGAAGAGGAGACGCTATTCCCTTCCTAAGGGACTTATGGTACCTCTTTTCAAAGTTATAAGGCTTTGGTGAAGGGACAGTGATCTAGACCTGCCTGGTTATTATACAATGGAGAAATGTGTATGATCTTATACGGCGGAGAAGAGGATCGTTCCCAGTAAGACAGGAACGTTGCTTTTCATCCCATTTGTTTGGCTCGCAGGAGGGACTATAACAAAATATATGTGTCTTGTACACATTACCTTGTGAATACTTTTGTTTGTGGTGCGGGGTCACCACGTGTTATATTTCCCACCCGCTGACCACCAGCGCTGAGATTTATCTGTTTGCAAAAACACATACCGTATCTAACAGTTCTCAAATGATAATGCAAGGCCATTGTAATAGATAGATATATATATATATCATATATACAGTACAACACTTTTGTTGGTAAGCTGCTCAATCAGAGGTCTGTCACTCCGGTGCCAAAAGGGAGGGGCAATTCTGTCTAGGAAAAAACATTTGGTATCCCAATTGCACACTGAGTGAAACATAACTACATATTAATCAGATAACACAGAGATTTTGGTTGCGTATATCTGCAGATATAGGGCTAAGCCCCCAGGCCATACGTCAAGGCATCTCTGTCACTGGGGGTCCCTAATACTGGGTATGGGTCTGGGGTGTGGGCCCCCAACATGCCGACACAGGCTGAGTACTCCAGGGCAGCACACAAATGAAAATTAGTAGGGGTTAGCACCTATGTGCTTCTTATTAACCCCTACTAATTTTCATTTGTGTGCTGCCCTGGAGTACTCAGCCTGTGTCGGCATGTTGGGGGCCCACACCCAGACCCATACCCAGTATTAGGGACCCCTAGTGACAGAGATGTCTTGACGTACGGCCTGGGGACTTAGCCCTATATCTGCAGATATACGCAACCAAAATCTCTGTGTTATCTGATTAATATGTAGTTATGTTTCACTCAGTGTGCAATTGGGATACCAAATGTTTTTTCCTAGACAGAATTGCCCCTCCCTTTTGGCACCTGAGTGACAGACCTCTGATTGAGCAGCTTACCAACAAAAGTGTTGTACTGTATATATGATAAATCTCAAAATAAAATGGAGGCTTTAGTGCAAGGGTAGGCAACTGGCGGACCGTGGTCCACATCCGGACTGCAAAAGGCAAAAATGCGGACCAGCGAGATGTGGCCATTACGTCTCTCCTGGCCCCATTCGCCTCCTGAAGCCTCTTCTGGCTTTAGCGGTCCCAGTAACGCATTGCACGGGTGCACCGGTGATGTCACCGAGCACTGCAAGGGCTGAGAATCTCTGGCAGTCTGCTGGGAACACAAGCAGCAGAGGCAGGAACAGTAGCGGTGCAGAGAATACAGTGGCGGAGGTAGCGGGCAGAACATAGTGGTCGCAGCAGTGGGCAGAATTGTTTTTCCCTTTTAACGTGGTTGCTGTGGAGGGGGTGCTCCCCCCCTTTTTTTAGGGGGGGGGGGGAAGCAGTTCTGAGGGGCACAGGGAATGAGGTTTTATGTGGCAGTTGTTTTTTGTCATCAGAAGGTGACTGTTAATTACAATACAGAGGTTTGGTTTTGTGGACCTCAATCAAAATAATTAGAACTATCCGGACTCTGTTAAAAATTACTTGCCTACCCCTGCTTTAACGTTTCAGAAGCTGGAAAAGGGGCTAGCCTGTGACACCTCCCTAAGGGTCTGCATTAATTAAGTAATGATAGATCTGTGCAGCTAGAATACTCATAAGGGAGTAGGAAAACAAGCAGCCAAATATCATTTGCAATTAAATGGGTCCCCAAGAGTTAGAATTACCTGCCAGAAAATAGCAATATTAATGCGAACATGTAAAAGGGTGCTTAGAACCTAGAACGAACATGTATTTGTATACTGTACATGTAAAGGGTCTTTCCGGAAAAAGTAATGAGACAGATTATTCCATGACACTCAGAACAGGAACATGGCGGTGCTGTAGTGCGGGATAGGTAGAGGGGTGCCTCCGCTATACATTCCAGTCGGCGGCAGTTGCCTGTAAGCCTATACAGTGTACAGATTGAGCTGTAAATGAAGTGTTCTTTTTAACCTCGGTTGAGTTTCAAGATGGAGCATACCATTTAGCAACGATATATAATCAACTTTTGTGTAAAACTTAGGAAATTGGGTACCGAGATGCTTGCCAGGCTTTCTGGGAGGAATCCTTGTCTAAGGCACAAGTTTACCTCTGGTTTAAATTCTTTGAGAGGGCAGAGATGACCTTAAGGACAAACCACGCTCTGGACAACCTTTAACAAGACATGAGCAAAATATGTTTAAAGTGCGCAATGCTTTTAACACTGACCGTCAATTGAGTGTTAGAATGGTAGCAGAAAGGTGGGGACTTCCAAATACAACTGTGCAAAAGATTGTGACAAAGAAATTCTTGATGAGAAAGGTGTGTGCCCCATTTACAAGCATGCAGCGGTTTCCCGGGAACTTTTGGAGCATGCCCAAAGCAAGCCTAATTTTATTGACAAAGTGATTAAACTGGTGATGAAACTTGGATCTTTTAGTTAGATTCGGAGACCAAAAGGCAGAGTTGAACACATCACCGCCTCTTCCAAAAGAGGGCCGAATGAGCAAACCAAAGGCCAAATGAACGATCATTGTCTTTTTCGACCTGAAGGGTGTTGTCTACAAGGAATTTCTTCCTTACAGCCAAACTGTCAACGCTGTATTTTACATGGGAGTGCTCAAATTGCTTGAGAAACTGGGTTCCCAGCAAGGATATTGCCACTACCTGGGTCCTTCATCACGACAATACGCCAAGTCTCACATCCCTGCAAGTGAGGGAGCTTTTGGCCAAGCACAATGTGGACAATTCTCCCTTAACAACACTACAGTCCGGATCTGGAATTATTTGTGTTCCCCTGGATCGATTGCAGCTTGAAAGGACACAATTTTCAGACCATAGACAAAGTGGAAGCCGCCGAGACAAGGGCACTCAAGGACGTTCCGGTTAATGCCTTCCATGAAGCGTACCAAGCTTGGCAGGCACACTTGCAAAGGTGTATCATAAGTGTCACACTGTACTTTAAAGATTATGAATCCTTTGTATTACAATCTGAAGGGGTAGGTTTGATATAAAATACTGTTGAGGCCTAATCCAAACTGGTCCTCCTATGTGGAACCCTAGTTTTTATTCAGTGATCTCAACAGCTCATGTAAAGGAACCGGGGGTGAAGGGGCACTTTTAACTTAAAGCGCTTTGACTTCAACATGTTAAATCAGAAAATGTATGTAAAATAGCTTTGTAAGAAATAAACACATTAATACCTACCAATATCTCCGGCACCAGGGTTCGGAATTTCAGTAGGTTCAGCTTTTACTTTTGAGGTCACACTTATTCTTCTGGCTTTTCTTTCTCCTGGTGAAGGATCAGAGGACTCTGGCCAAAACAGAATTAAAAGTTACATAATATAATTTTTTTAAATTATTATTATTATCTGCATGACAGATAAATGTATAAAACCAAGTAAACAGAAAACAATGGTAACTGAGAAGCAGTTGAAAAGTGAACACTGACAAAAGGCTGACATGCAACATTGGCAAAAAGGTCGGCATGGCAATGGTTGCCACATGAAAAAAGGTTGACATAGCAATGGCTGGCACGAAAATGAGTTTTTGACAATTTTACCCTTTTTCATACGATCCAAGTGGACTACAATAATGTGGACTACAATTGGGAATGGTAAAGTGTTCAGAGCAAAGGGATAGCTAAGCAAGACACCAGGCAAATAAAGCAAGCCATGTGAGGGTACACACTACACTAATTGGAGGTCAATATCTAGAGGGGTGGACATTGACACCAAAAACCCATAAAAACTTAAGTGAAAGACCTATTGACTGGTCTGCCTAGACACTGCAGACCTTTAAATCCACCTTGGGCTTGAGCAAAAATACTGAGATCAGCATGTTTCTTCCTCAATGTTTCATGGTTTGGGGCCACAGGGGATTAGTTACTAAGTGGCAACGGCTTCCTGGTATGTTTAAGCCTGAAATTAAAAATGGTGAGTAGTGCTGTTTTTCATTTGGGACCTTTTAAACTCTGGAAATAAGCCTCACACACTGGGGAACCATCGTTTCACCTACTCGAGTAGAGTATTATGAACCAAAATGTTTTGTAAAAATTGGAAGAACATTGCATCTCTAAGATTTTTGTTATTTTACGTAAGTAACATGGGCTACATAGAGGCATAATGTGCAGTAGTCTGACATCTAAGATATAGAATCAGTACTGAACACAATACAATGGCTGTGGTAAGATAATAATTCCCCAATTCAGTGGTTCCCAAACTTTTTGAATCACGGAACCTTAATTTATCATAATATTTTTCACATTACCCCTAGGCCAAATGTTTGTTACTGAGAATTTCAGAAAAAATATATTAAATTAAATAAATTGTGATTAGATTTTATCCTTAGGTCCAGTTATGTAGTAAGGAACAGGATTCACTTCTGTTTACCCACATATTTTATAATTGGAAGCCACTGTTAAGTTATAAATAGGTGGAATGGTGTTCAAATATGAAGTTTAAGCTCTTTATGCAATATTTGGTCTTCATGTTGGTAATTGGTACCTCCCACACTAGACAAAGGAATGAATATCTGTACTTGTTGTCATTTTGCTGTAATTAAGAGGCTGATTTAGGGATAGGAGCAAATCCAGCGACTAGATATGAAACCTGTACCTTGTGCTGTGTCAGGTAAAAAAAGATAGGGAGTATTAGGTTTCTGAGGGAAGCAAGGCCTAGTTAAAGCAATAGAAATATGAAATCGCCAGTATGTGTAGCGTTTGCACTGTATGCAATAATAATAATTTTAATTTGCTCAATGTTAAGTACAGCAAAGGCACATGGAATCAAATTCTGGACTTGCACCAAATTAAATCAGCCTCTTGACATTTTGTTTTTCTCCACAGTACAGCTATAACAGCACCTGGTGAAGCAATGGAACAGTTACCTTTTTTACATGTGTTCGGAGGGACAGCAGGACCAGGAGCTATGTTATCATAGAAGTTGCTCATTGCTTTCACGTCAAGTTTCCCCATACCTAAAAAGAAAAAAAAAAACATTGTGAATTCAACGTCAATACTTTAAACAAGATTAGAAAATGTACATTGAGAAGTTATCAGTGCTCTGCGTTTAATCAAAAACAAAAACGTATATAAAATGTCAGCAATTACAGAGATCTCATTCAGTCAATTGAATTGCTAAGAGTGGCAAGAGTGGCTTAAAACCATAAATTACTCATCCCTTTCCCTGGCTGTGCATTTACTTAGCAGTGATGCTGAGTAATTGCTACTTCCCTTACTAAATAACAGCTATCACCACCCCGATTAGCACGGATCCCTCACTGCATATCATCAGCTTCTGTCTGCAGTGCTGGAGGGAGCGGATTAACACTACAGGACTCCAATAATGGTGGGGAGAGGCGATATTTAAATGAAGGTTTGCATTTCATTTCTTTTACTTTTTGCTACACTTTTAAATGTATCTTCAAATATATTATCTGTATAGCATGCATTTACATTCAATCTAAGCAATACAAATGAATACAATTCAAAGGGTTTAGTAAGAATAAACAAATTGATAATAGTGTTCCCTCTAGGAATTTTTGGGGGCATGGCTCTGCTGCACGGGGGCAGCGCAATGGGGGCGAACCGGGCCCACCAACGTCACAAAAGGCATGCCCGGGCCGCAACGTCATGAAAAGGGGCAGTCCCGGCTGCCGCTGTCACAAAAGGGGGCGGGCCCGGCCCTGCCAAAGTTGCTGAGCTGCCGGGGAAGCGCCGGTCATCGCCGTCTACGGCGGCGCTGGGCTTCCCCGTGCAAACCGTTGGGGGACAGTACCAGGCTGCTTTAGCAGGGCGCTGCCAGCTTAGCGGGAACTCTAGATAAAAAGGTTTACCTTTTCGTATTTAACCATAAAGGTCTACTCAATTTTGCACAGCATCATGTAGTAGCCTTTATAGCCCAGCACTGAAATACTGGCAAGTGAGCCAATTATTTTATACAAATATAATAATGCAACATAAATTGCAGATTTTTCATTGAAGGAATTTACTCTACATATATAGAGAGTTAACCTTGAAATGAATTGCTATTTAAGAAACTTTTTATGCCGAGGATTCCAACTTGTTTTTATTATCCAGAACGGAGGTGAGTGTATTGACTTCAACTACACAATCTATTTGGGGTATTGTAAGAGCCTCCCTCCCTTGCCCATCAAGCAAGACCAATGTGTTATTCACCAGTTGATGAAAGTGCATAACCAAACAGCATTGAAAATTCTATGGGACAGCCGAGAACCTAATTTAGTAGTCAGATTGGTAGGTCGAGCAAAAGTGCAACTGCTGTTTGTCTTAATTCGCTGTCTAGAAAGACTTTATTCAGACATTACTCTACAGCTCTACTATACCTGTTTTCTTGACAAACTAATTGCAAATGTCCTCTGCAACAAGCAAATTACTTTAAAAGTAAGATGGGGTCAGCGATGTAGTGTAGGGTATAGAGGGGTCAGCGATGTAGTGGAAGGTATAGAGGGGTCAGCGATATAGTGGAGGGTATAGAGGGGTCAGCGATATAGTGGAGGGTATAGAGGGGTCAGCGATGTAGTGGAGGGTATAGAGGGGTCAGCGATGTAGTGGAGGGTATAGAGGGGTCAGCGATGTAGTGGAGGGTATAGAGGGGTCAGCGATGTAGTGTAGGGTATAGAGGGGTCAGCGATGTAGTGTAGGGTATAGAGGGGTCAGCGATGTAGTGTAGGGTATAGAGGGGTCAGCGATGTAGTGTAGGGTATAGAGGGGTCAGCGATGTAGTGGAAGGTATAGAGGGGTCAGCAATGTAGTGTAGGGTATAGAGGGGTCAGCGATGTAGTGGAAGGTATAGAGGGGTCAGCGATATAGTGGAGGGTATAGAGGGGTCAGCGATGTAGCGGAGGGTATAGAGGGGTCATCGATGTAGCGGAGGGTATAGAGGGGTCAGCGATGTAGCGTAGGGTATAGAGGGGTCAGCGATGTAGCGTAGGGTATAGAGGGGTCAGCGATGTAGCGTAGGGTATAGAGGGGTCAGCGATATAGCGGAGGGTATAGAGGGGTCAGCGATGTAGCGTAGGGTATAGAGGGGTCAGCGATGTAGCGTAGGGTATAGAGGGGTCAGCGATGTAGTGTAGGGTATAGAGGGGTCAGCGATGTAGTGTAGGGTATAGAGGGGTCAGCGATGTAGTGTAGGGTATAGAGGGGTCAGCGATGTAGTGGAAGGTATAGAGGGGTCATCGATGTAGTGGAGGGTATAGAGGGGTCATCGATGTAGCGGAGGGTATAGAGGGGTCATCGATGTAGCGTAGGGTATAGAGGGGTCAGCGATGTAGCGTAGGGTATAGAGGGGTCAGCGATATAGCGGAGGGTATAGAGGGGTCAGCGATGTAGCGGAGGGTATAGAGGGGTCAGCGATGTAGCGGAGGGTATAGAGGGGTCAGCGATGTAGCGGAGGGTATAGAGGGGTCAGCGATGTAGTGGAAGGTATAGAGGGGTCAGCGATGTAGTGGAAGGTATAGAGGGGTCAGCGATGTAGTGGAGGGTATAGAGGGGTCAGTAAAGTAGTAGCTGGTATAGAGGGATTAGTTTCCCCTTCCAAATTCCATACTAAAAAATGTTATATACTAATATATAAAAGGGAACACATTTTTAAGTATTCAAGTAAATGCAATTCACATACTATATAGTTTCTTTATCTTCTTGGATACTTTGGGAGATGTATTATAGTGGCACTTATTGCGCTGCTATAACACTTCTTGCTTCACCTCATTACCGAGGCAAAGCAGGATGATATATTAACATCTTGTACCCTGAAGCAAGAGCAAAAACTCACCCTTCCAGCAATGCCCCCCTTCTGCGCACAGCGTGCTGTCTCTGCCCGCCTGGTCAGCTCTTCTGGGCACGCGCAAGCTCTCGCTACTCACATGGGATCTCCTACGCAGCCCAGAGCTGACAAGCAGGCACAGCACTGCCCCTGCTGTGGAGATAGGGCATCGCCACCCTGCAGCTGTGTAAATTGATCCTGCAGCTGTGTAAATTGATAACTGCAAAACAGGAAGCAGTCAGCGCTGACCATTCATACATTTGCCCCACACATTGGCCTGCTCTTTTTTAGCAATGACAATATGGACAGGGGTGCATAGAAACCCTGTAATTTACCACAAACCATCATCATTATACATGGGGGAGAAGCGGTAGCAACACACAACATGTGCAGATACCACTTCTTCCCCATAACTTCCCCACATCCCCCCTACTGTTATTTATCAAACATTAGCAAGTTTAGGTGTCTTGGTCACTGAACCTGACAAGCACATGCAATTACCTCCCCATCAGAGACAACAAGGTTTCCTACTGCAGCTATTCCAGCCAACCAGGGCAATCGAATATTTGCTGGTATGACACTACCTATACTGAGATACTGTTTGCTTAATTAATATATATACGCCACAGCAATGTGAAAACAATTGCTTAGCCAAGTGGTTCACATTTTTGTCCACTGCATGTATAGGGCAGATACAAAATGTTTATACAGGGAGTTCAGAAAATCCCTCCACAGTGAGCGCTGTGTCTGGCTGCAATACTCATTGGGGTCCTTAACACTTAGGAATGTGCAGCTTTTAATTAATGTTGAGCATTCCTCCTCTGTCTATTCGGATGCCCTTATGCACCCTATACATTACAAATGAGAGGTGCACCATTTCTTCCTATTCTTTTGGGTGTGAGTGCAGTATCACAGTAAGAATGCATGATCTAACAGCTATTAATCAGGTCAGCACTGACACACTAAAGAAGTGCTAATATTAGAAGCGATTTTATTATGAATGCAATTATCCGCTCATACACAAAAAGCAACATATCCATCCAGATGGACCTTTATTAAATCATAGCTTGATGAAGGTGTAGCTTGACAGAAATTTTGTCATTTTCCATCATGCACTCCTCACACCAGGACATCCTCAAAACCATCTCAATCATCACTCTGGTCCACAAATATCTATCTTATTTCAAAAGTACTCTTTTCCTACTCGATCAGTGATTTTAAACTCAAGTTTTCAAGTACCCCCAAGTACCCCCATATTGTGAATAATAATAAATTTATTGTCAATGAGGAACATTTAAGTTTGCCATACAAGATGCAATCTAATGTCAAGTGATAGTCTTACGGTCCTATGTGGAGTTTAATTTGGATGACCGTAAAAATCGAAGATTTGTCTTGTTTCTTCATATCCAAAAATAAGAAGCCATATCATTTAGATAGAATGCACGTCACTAAAGTATAGCGTTCAAAAAATATTAATATGTTAATATCTGAGAGTTCATGATGCCCATCACTGCCTGGATGTGACTGTCGTCCCAAATAGTTTATCGAGTAGAGATACTAGAACAGTATGCTGCTCACTTACATTATTTAGCCATCAAAGCCAGAGTTCAATATTACGAAGAATCATTTTAGCATAACTCTGAACTGTTAGTTTGGCTGTAAGACAATGCACACAAGCAGTCTACATTTACCAGCGTAGACAATAAAGTAGAGGAACAGAGGAATGGAAAAAAAGGAAGTAGCAGCACTCTACCTGACAAAGGATATAAGGGTCTCTACCAGAAATAAGGTACATAATGTGCTCTATCTGGTGTAATGTATACACAAGGGTATCTATCTGGCATCATTTCTGCAATGGGCTCTATCAGGCATAACATGTACAAGGGGCTCTATCAGGCATAATTTGTACAAGGGGACACTTCCTATCCGCTGCTCCATATAATTCCGTACAGATACAAGAGCCCTTAATAGGTGTCCAGAAGCACCAAACTGATAACTTATCTTGCCTTTCCCCCAAACCAATCAACATTCCTGTATACTATAACAATCAATAGAACCTTCCCCTCACCTTATTAAATCAACCTGTACAAAAAAAAAAAAAATAGAGTTTATTATTTAATTAAATATTTAGAATTTCAATATTTCAATAAACCAAAACTGTATGTTTTGGTGTACAAGTAAAACTTGTAACCTATACATAGTATAGGCAACTGAGACAGTTTGAACCAGATACTTCTACACTGCTGCTAAATAACCACATTCTCCATCATGTATTGGTACAAAACTATGTAATCTCCTTTGAGAACTAAAGACACGAATAAAAGATCTGTTCTCTCATGGACAGCTGTCAAATTATCTCAAGGAACATTCCCCAAGCTTACGGTCTTGGACTAGGACTATGTTGTCATAACTCCTAAATTTGGCAACATAACTTTCCCACAGAAGACATATTATACAGTCCAATTTGATGTTGAAGTAAGAATGCTTTCAGAAATAGACATGATCATAAGTTATTTTTATTACTTAAACAAATGCAAAGTGAATGAACAGTTGAGAAAGCTAAATCAAATCAATGTTTATGTGTCTATTATCTTTTAGAACAGCATGAGTGCTTCTAGGTACACTTGCACACAATTTTTGAAGGAACTCAGCAGGGAGGTTGTTCAAAACATCGCTAACCACAGATCTTTTGTGTATGTAAACTTGCTTAAATTCTTCTGTCTCGTCACGTAAATCAAGACAGACTCAATGATTTTGAGATCAGGGCTCTGTAGGGTCCATATCATTACTTTCAGGACTTCCTTTTTTAAGCTGAAGACAATTCTTCATGACAATGGCTGTGGTTTTGGGGTTGTTTTCCTGCTGCAGAATATATTTGGAGCCAATCAGATGGATATGTACTTGCCTGTATTTCTCGGAATTCAGGAAACCATTAATCCTGAGCAAATTCCCAACTCCATTTATTAAAATACAGCCCAAAACTTACAAGAAACCTCCACCATGCTCCACCGTTCCCTGCAGACACTCATTATTTTGCTATCAAGCCCTTTGGCAAACAAATTGCCTTCGGTTACAAATATTTAAACTTCTGACTCATCATTCCAGAAAACCTGCTGCCATTTTTCTGCACCAGAGTTCCTATGTTTTTAAGCATACCTTGGCCTTGTTTCCATTTCAAAGTTATGGCTTTCTTACATGAAGACCCCTTCTCAGATCAATAGATTAGTATACCTGGGTTCTGCTGGTTTCTGCCACTTCTGAACTGATGGACATCTTCTGATTTCGATGGGAAGTAAACATGATTGGGGGGTATTCAATTGTTGTTTTTCCCTTTTTCACGCCCATTCACCTTTTTCCCCCCCACAATGTTTATATGTTGTGATATTAGTATGATTTTCAATTCTCTTATTTTTTAATTCGTCTTATGTAAGTTGGCAGTTTTCACAACATCTTTTATTCACAGTGGGTTTCATTTTCACATCTTTTTATTCACCTGGGTGGGGATTACTTTTTTTTCTTTAAAAAGCAATGTTTTATCTGTTTTTTCATTAATTTTGGTTATTTTTTTTATTTTTAAATTTAAGGGGTGAAGGGGACATTTTAAAAAGGGGTTCATACCACCTATATCGTGGCTACCTTCTAGGGCATAGTGGGACACCATTCCTGGTGCTATTTGAGTAGTTTGCCGTTCCTCTGCAGCTCTCTCCGTAGTAAGCTTCCAGTGCATTAACACTGGGCAGAAGGTTTTGATTAATACTGCATGAAGATGGCTCTTCTATTGCCATGAGATGAGCTTTGTGGGGCAAAGCAGCCAGCGGTGGACGCAGTCTTTGGGACCTGTTTTGTTTATTCTAACATCGCTCTGTTTGCTGCTGCTGTATAACACTATTAGGGTTAGTGTTGTCAGCCTCTATATTTTTTTGTTTGTTTGTGTAACAGTCCTGCTACACATATGCACAGCAGAACCAGCTCCTGTCACCTGCACATTATCTCCTCAGCTTTCACAGAGTGGTCAGGCTCAGTTTTTATTTGTGAAGAATAATATTTATCAAGCACTGCTGTTAGAGTGCTGCATGCCCTACCTCTTGACAATGCTCTTGTCCCCTGCACTTCTCTCTTCAGCTCTCACAGAGCTGACAGGTGCAGCTGTTCTTTGTATGTAATAACAGCATCACTTCACCTCTAGTATCACAGCCCTGCCTGCTGTATTTGTCTTAACATTTTTGTAATTTTTCCACTCACATGATAGGTTTTCCTGGTTGTTTTTTTTACCCTTAAAGCTTATATTGATAATCTTTTGGCAGCGCGGTGTTGTGCAACACAGGCAATATAGGTAACAAAAAGAACAGCGAGTTGAAATGCTTGCGATATTGAAGCCCTCCTACACCAAATTAGCCATCCAAACGATATAACAAAGCAAATGAATAGGGGGCCTGAACATCAGTTCAAAGGATGTGAGGTCCGCCTATCTGAAAGGTGGGTAAAAACACCCAAAAGAAAACATTTTTTAATAGCCCTCAATAACCTATAGTTTATGTAAAAGGTCATGTTAAAATAGTAGAATAAAATACAGAACATACACCCTTGTAAAGTAAAATGTCTTAATCAATTACTCTTAAATGTATTTTATAATGTTATTAACCGCTGTTATATTTTCAGTGCCAAGTAAGAACTTTGATCTCTACCTCTTGACTGAAGCAGGTCAACTTCTTTCAGTGTACAATCTATATTTATTTGGAGCTGCCTATTTAGGCTCCTCAATCTGGTCATCTCTTCTGGCTGAGAAGACAGATAAAAATGAAAAAATGCAGCAAAAAAGTTAATTACAGGACCTCTACAAATAAATCATGTGTAGTTACTTATTATAGCATGATTCTAATTTACTTCAATACATTAAATATGAAATAGGCTTGGTTTAGAAACCTTAGATACATAAGGAACAATGCAGCACAAGCAGAACTTGCTCGGTTACTGTGTTGCACACATAATGTCCAATTCAATTTCATCTGTAAATTCATGTTCCTGTCATTCTCTAATTAGTCAGAGTAACCAATAGACGTGACCACAAAACTATCTAAAAAAGAAGGATAAACTCCATAATATTTTGCTGCTAGAAACATATGATCGGCACTCCCACTAGATATTGTGAAGGGAAATAGATGCTGCTGACAGGGTGAATGTAAACCTAACAATGACCCTTATTCAGATCTGATCGCAGTACAAATTTGTTCTCAAAATGGGAAAAACTATGTGCACTGCAGGTGGGGCAGATGTAACATGTGCACAGAGTTATCTCTGTGTGAGTTATTTTGTTTATGTGCAGGGTAAATACTAGTTGCATTATTTTTACACTGCAATTTAGATTTCAGTTTCAACACACCCCACCCAAATGTAACTCTCTCTGCACAGGTTACATCTGCCCCACCTGCAATGCACATGGTTTTGCCCATTTTGAAAACAAATTTGTACTGCAATCAGATCTGAATAAGGGCCAATATTTGTACAAAAATATAGTGCTAAAAATACTAAAATGTATATGACAAGTATGAATAATTGTTGTGCAAATTTGCTGGCTATGTAATTAAAATGTATTGGAAGACAAAAACAAGTACAGTATTTGCAGGTGCAAACAAGTTAAGTGCTTATAGCTACTTTGCAGATGCAGTTGTGTATTGATTAGGAAAAAGTTACATTCCTTTGGGGACCCAAATACTTTGCTTGCCCTGTTAATCCTAAATTTGTTCAGATCGGTATAAAATTCTGCTTTCAGCTACCTCTATGGATTATGGCTGCTGTGATATACACATAGGCCAAAAGCAGCCATGGTGAGCGAACAGTACGGAAGCTCACAGCTGTCAAAATTGTATCTATATAACGAATTTCATATGTGGCTGCACTTGCACAAGTTACTATAAGGATGTAAAGGTTTTGTTAGGTAGAGGAAAAGAAAATGAATTCATTATACCAAATAAATTATTACGAAATAATGTTATTTTTTTATCTTCTTTTGACCGCTGGTGATGAAGGGTTTCATACTGTAAATCCATTTGGCTTTAGCTCTAGAGATGGGCTTGATTTACTTATCACCTCCCAATTTATTATTTTATAGATGAATCTGATCACTTCAAATTTTAATTTTGTAGTCTCTATATACTGGAAGGCACAAAATCATTCCAGGATATATTCAATTCCCTCGCTGTTGCGGTTTAGGGAACCTTTCATACCGAAGACTCTTCCGGTTACTTGGAAAACATATTCCGGACTGATGCGGCTCTGGCTATATTGATATTTTGACATCCTGCACATGTGTAACAGAAAGATTTACTTTTCCCTTTTATTCATTGCACGTCTTTAACGGGTTTGCCTTTTTTATAGAGAATGGTAGGTTTCTACATGAGAATATGTTGGACTTAATCATCGTTTCAGTTCATACCACTGACTGCAAACACACGTTTTCTTGTTTCAATACACAACTACATCCACAAATGAGATATAAACCCTAATGGGGGAACTCATGTCAGCATGGTAACGACTGGCTGAGCACTTATTGGCCAATTGCAGCGGCCCCAGCATTGTAAACTCTTCTTCATACCACTATTGGAGTCAATAGTGTATATTCTAGGTACCAATGAATAAAACGTTCAAAGCCAGGAAATTAGACATGCTATCGTAAAAATGAATAAGCACTTCATTTGAAATTTAGTAGAACAAATATTTATGTGTTCGTTACAATGCTAGACTTGTCTTTAATTATATGCAAAGCAAAGCAAAAACCTAGGCAACGGGTTGGGAATTATATGCTTGCGTCAGTGGAGTTTAGACATAGGGTGTAATTCAATTAGCGGTGATGGCTGTCAGCTACCACAGAAATGATCAGAGGCAGAATGTCAGGCACACATGTGCAATGTTAGTGTAATGTAATTATCTGTGATGTGCACACCCGAATGTCGCAGAGAATAGTATTGCCCCATAGATGGAAATAGTGTAAGAGACCTGGGAGACGACTTACAGTTGGAATTGATGTTGTACAGTTGACTCTTCTGAGGCGTCTTTGCATCAAATCATGCTCCATTCCATTCACTTCTGCTTTCAGCTTCTCCAGTCCCTCCTTTTCAAATTTAAGCTCTTTTGCAAGTCTCTCCATTCTTGCACGCTGGTGCAATAATAAGGCTAGAAATAATGTATGTATTCAAAGTTGGCACTGTTCTCTACAAGCCATTGCAAATCATAAAGAAATAGTGTTCTCCATTCACTAAGACTTATACAAGCTATTACTTTTAATTTCTGACAAATAATAAAGAGGGAATGTGGTCAATGTATAGGACCATAAAATAAGGTGAGAAATATGCTGCACATGAGCACAAAAAGGGTTAATTTTTCTGTACTATTAGAAGAATTAAGTTGCATTTTTAGATTCCATTCAGTCTTTCTTTTATAAAACCTGAGACATTTTAAGTGGGTGCATACTATGAGATTTGCATTAAGGATATGCACCATAATGATATTATCGTGAATTAGTTAGTGTAACCACTATATGCACGCTCCCCTGTCCTCTTCAAAATCTGACAATATCTTCCAGAAGAGGGTTATTATCCAAAGAAGCGCAGATTGACAAGATACAGCAGCTTATGATAAACACCAAGTGTCCTGTCAAACAAACACTCAAAAGTTGTGACAATTGTGCAAAAGTAAAAACGGTGAAACCATATAGCGCTACCCTTGTATGTTTGACAAAATCACATAACTTATATTGAAGTGATGATCCAAAGATTTTCAAGGTTCTCTGGGCACCTGAAATGATAGTAATGATATCCCCTGATCCCAATTTAATGGGATTTTTTTGGAAGTCGGGGTATATCACCAAAAACAGCTCATTGTGCAGTAACCAAAATTAACATAAATTTTTATTTATATACAGGAAACTCACAAGAATAGTTGAAAAAAAGGCATATAATCACATCCTTATGGCACGACTGCAAAAACGTCCATCCAGTCAGATCCAGGACTTTAGTTGTTCTGATAGAGGGTCCAGGCACCGGTATCCCCAGTCCTCAGCAAGTCCAGAATCAGTGGAGGGTCGCAACACAGCCACAGGGTATTTCACAGCATGTATCACACTTGATGCATTTCGGACTCCTTTGTCCTTCGTCAGAAGTGTGAAGCATGCTGATATCGGAAGTCCTTATATCCCCAGGCCAGTTACAAATGCACTGACCCCATTGGTGGTTCGGAATAGTTAAAGTCACCTCTGTGACTTTTGTGATGACGCTGCCAGGTCCCGGCTTTTCCTCCCCTTCCGCCAGAGGTGACGCTAACGTTTGGCAGTTACCATGGCAACCGGAGCTCCGTGGAACTACATAGAGACCAGGTCACGGCTTCTACTTCCCTTCCGCCAGAGGTGACACCAACGTTTGTCAGTCACCATGGTGACCGGAACTCCGTGGAGCTACAAAGAGGCCATTAATCCTTATTGAATCCACCATTTTATTGAAGCCTCAATGGGTTATAATGAACTGTCCATGTCCATAGTAAATATCTATAAATAATTTACCAGAAAAAATGTGCAGTAATCAGATACATGGGGAAATAAAACAGTAATAACAAATCAATAAATACACTACGAAGAACATTAATTTACATAAAAAAGTTAAGATCTGCAATGAGTGACAATTATTCTAAAAAGCATTTGAGTTCAAACTCAGTGTTAAGACCAGATGGGGCTAAAGTTTTAAGTTTAAAAATCCATTCCATCTCAGTTTTTGAAAGTCTTTTTTCAATATCTCTGGTTCTAGACTTTGGAAGGATTTGCACAATGCCCCAATTTTTTTTTATAAAACATTCATTTTTGTTGTGGGTCTGTTTAAAATGGGAGGAGACAGAATGTGTTTCAACTCCTTTTCTAATATTGTAAACGTTCAGACATCCGTACTTTTATATTTATGGATGTCTTACCCACATAAAAAAGATTACAAGTGCATTCCAGCACATATATAACATTCCATTATAACCCATTGAGGCTTCAATAAAATGGTGGATTCAATAAGGATTAATGGCCTCTTTGTAGCTCCACGGAGTTCCGGTCGCCATGGTGACTGACAAACGTTGGTGTCACCTCCGGCGGAAGGAAAGTAGAAGCTGGGACCTGGTCTCTATGTAGTTCCACGGAGCTCCGGTTGCCATGGTAACTGCCAAACGTTAGCGTCACCTCTGGCGGAAGGGGAGGAAAAGCCGGGACCTGGCTGCGTCATCACAAAAGTCACAGAGGTGCGGGCGGAAGTGACGCGTACCGCTACTTCCGGTAATCGCGGCCAGGACGCCGTGAGAACTGTGTGTTATTTAGATTATTGTGGACACATGTTAACTATTCCGAACCACCAATGGGGTCAGTGCATTTGTAACTGGCCTGGGGATATAAGGACTTCCGATATCAGCATGCTTCACACTTCTGACGAAGGACAAAGGAGTCCGAAATGCATAAAGTGTGATACATGCTGTGAAATACCCTGTGGCTGTGTTGCGACCCTCCACTGATTCTGGACTTGCTGAGGACTGGGGATACCGGTGCCTGGACCCTCTATCAGAACAACTAAAGTCCTGGATCTGACTGGATGGACGTTTTTGCAGTCGTGCCATAAAGATGTGATTATATGCCTTTTTTTCAACTATTCTTGTGAGTTTCCTGTATATAAATAAAAATTTATGTTAATTTTGGTTACTGCACAATGAGCTGTTTTTGGTGATATACCCCGACTTCCAAAAAAATCCCATTAAATTGGGATCAGGGGATATCATTACTATCATTTCAGGTGCCCAGAAAACCTTGAAAATCTTTGGATCCTCACTTCAATATAAGTTATGTGATTTTGTCAAACATACAAGGGTAGCGCTATATGGTTTCACCGTTTTTACTTTTGCACAATCTGACAATATCACCAGTGGCTACATGTTTGGCAGGGGGACTCAGGGATGTGTTAATGAGATATTGAGTGTTTTAGTGCTATATTGTTCATTCTGCGTTGTTAATTTACAAATGGATCTTTTACATCTAATAATTACAACATGTACATAGTTTAAGATCATCTACAGAATATTACAATTTGGGAATTAAAACCCAATTATTTGAAGATATATGTTAACTAATATCAAATTACTATTTGTATTCTATTGTAGCAACTTATGTTTTTTTGTATTTATTTATTTGTTTAAGTCTTCTCAATAAACTTTTTGCTATCACCACGGCTTCTTCACAAAACTTCCCCATTGTAGTAAAACTTCCTTTTTGGATACTAAAAATATGTCTCAATACTGTATCATCATTTATTGGTCTACTTGAACACTAACTATTAAGGAGAACAGGGCAACAGATTAAAACAAAAAATATTTGGTCTACAGGGAAGTTTGCTTTAAAAAAGGGAGAATATCAAAATATTTAAGCTGTGTGTAAAATTAAATGCAATCTTATGGTGTGTACACACTGTGAGCTATTTGAGTTAAGATTCAACTGCTATGCAATCCTTGCTATCTCTGTACTATTTACATACAATTCATGCTATCTACATTCAATCTGCACTATATAGTCATTGCTGCACTGTCTATTTGGCTTTTTCAATTTCAGCTGAACGGGAGCACGCATCGGAATCGAACCGGGATAGAAAGCTTAAAAACATGTTCTGCATACAACGCATATGCGATCATGATTTGATTTTGACTATATAGTCAAAATCGAATGTCAAATTGTACGTGTGTACACAGCATTAGTATAGATTTAAACATTAGAGAATATTTAGTTGAAGCGGTATAGTTAGTGGTCTCTTTTCAGCATTGCACAAATAGTCTTAGGGGTCACTTCTGGTTTTGATGGTCACAAAGGATCTTTTCGCCATGGACTGAATCCCAACAAAGACAACAGGGCAGTCTACACACAGAAAAGTGTTCTACACTGAAAAGGAGTAGTATAAAATTCGTTTTAAAATTACTACTCAAAAATACTGTTCGCAGTTAGACAATGTTAAACCAGATTAAGAATAAATAAAGTAAACATATACTTTAGTAGTCTCCTATGTTACAAACCAATGCTCGGTTTTTCACCTGCTGGGACACATATATGAGTAATGCGTGATGAATGTCAGCCTCCCTCACACAATCTGATTAAACCTATTTTTGCATCTCTGAAGCTCTAGTGTGAAATGTACTCTCACTTCTTCACTATGCACATCTATGCCCGTGCAAACCTGGACCAAAACAATTTTCCTATAACCTTCGGTACTTCATGCAAACAAATAAATGAATATGAAAGAGACTGGCCAATAATACATACCTTTTAAATCCAATGAAGCTACCCCTTTCTTACATGTGTAAAACATTTATTTGCAGTATGTGCATACTAGTATTACAGGCATAATCCCACACGGATTATGGATTAAGCAGAGTACATACTTCTGACTCATAGGAAATATTTCACAGCACAGACTCACTACACAAGCACCATAGAAACATTAAGTCCGCTGATGCTTGTTCTGTCAATAGGAATCTGAACTGTCACTGTATAGTAATTTTGACATTTCTTGGGAGATATTCGTTTCTAAAAGCAATATAATTTACATTAACAATTATTTGATATTTGAGTATTTGAACTCTTCATTTACATTTCCAATGCAAGCACAATTCTAATGGTGATTACACAAGGTTTCAAAAAAAATCCTCAGTTACAGATGTGTCCTCATACACCATCAATTGAAGTGAACTGCACCTAGCGTCCTAATTGAATATATGTCTTAATAGCAATGCAATGGACAAAACCACTAAAGAGGAGACTGCACGGATTAATTTGATATGTGACAGTTGTGCTGTGATGTAGCCCTCTGTGTATAGATTAAGACACAGCCACATGCAAGTGTCATATCAAATGAGTCAATTCTTGTGAAGTGGATTTTATTATATAACATTGCAATTCAGACGCATATTTGGGCAAAAACAATACTTGACGCATGCCAAGTTAGTTGCACATGACATTCTGCGCTAAAACGACAGTTGGCGCGACTGCAGCTATAGTGGGTGAGGAAACATCAATGTAAAAAGATTATTAAAGTAAAACCAAAAATGATCATAATATTTTAAGTACAGGTGGCTGGATAGTTCAAAAGATATTAAATACAAGACAACAATTACAATTTTTCTCCTTAAAATCCAGATTAACAAAATATCAAATTACATACTTTAAATGATTTACAGCAATATAGATTTTAATAGATTCACAATATAACTTCTGCTCCTTAAAAGAAGAAAAAAAATATTACCTTGAGTATATGCATAATCATCCGAGCCGGAACTGGAACTTCTATGGAATTTGTGAATTCCCTTTTCCACACCTGATATTGGCATTAATGAAATAGGTTGTATGGGTTCTGGAGCTCCAGGATGTTGCTCCTGGTCCACAATGTTTAAAAGGTTTTCAGTGGGGGCCCGGGCAACAGTAATTTTAAAAACAGTTGGGTTAGGTGGGGACATCAATAAATGAGAAGGGGATGGAGAGCCTGTGGAGGCTTGTGGTTGTGTGTAAGTTATATATAATGGGTTAACACCATATGGAGTCTTTGGCTGGCCAGGTATCACCCTCGAAGGAGAACCTGACCGTGCATTCGGGGAATATGAAGAATGTGGACTCCGTTGGGAAGATTGATTATTGATTGGTGAAGGACTTCTATTCATAGCAGTTCCTGGTCTTTGTGGCGATTCCACTGTAATTTCAATCTTGTTCATAGAAGCCTTGCTCACACTAGATCCATAGGGAAGATAGGATACAGAATGGCCACTTGGCTTTGGATAAGGTGGTGGAGCTTGCTGATAAGTATGAGGCAAAGCAGTTGAGGGACTAGATTGCATAAAAACATGTGAAGTTTGGTGGCTTAGTTGATTAGGCTGCACTTGATGCTGTGGTGAGCTATAAGGAGAAGTACACTGAGATGTAGGAGGCGATCGAAAAGCAGACTGTGGAAGTGGAGACTGCTTCGGAGAATACGGTGGAGGTTGGTAATTTTGAGGATATACAGGCAGAGGGCAAGGGCTATAGTTATTGAGAGGAACTGGAGAAGACTGTGACCAAGGTGTGTTCTGAGGCGTCTGCCTGCCTGGAGAATTCTGTGATGACTGTCTTATGTAAATAGAATTCGGAGTCCCATAGGGATTGCCTTGAACTTGAGGATGAATATGTAAAGCTCTTGGCACATTGTGAGCAGAAGGTATATTTTGTGACACAGTTACAGTTATAGGATTTGTAGTATAGTGAGGTATGTGCATATATGTTGGCAGGGAAGCTTGCATAGCTGATGTATTAACACCTTGCTGTGGAAGGGGCTGTGGAGGTGGAGTTGGCGAGTTTCGACTCTGGTCATTCAAGAAAAATGGATTGTAATTTTGCGTCACAACTGCTGGGGCAGAATGAGGCTCCTGAACCAAACATATAAGCTTGCCAGGAGCGCGCTGTGGATCAATGTGCCCATCACTTGAGCTATGAACTAAAGGACGTCCATTCAACAGTGCTCCATCTCCTGCATGGAAATTGGCACCTGGATGTATACCAAGGTTAATGTGCAAAAGATTGCTGTTTGATCTATTGTCCTCTGGGTTATGGCCCTCCATATAAAGGTACTTGCAGCTTTCTTGTGTCAGAGCTCTGCAGCAAGCCTCAATGTTGCCATTGTTCTTTATAATAGAAGAGAAAAAAAATCAAAATTAGAAATACCCTATAGAGCCTGGATTACAATATTTTACACTGTTGGACATAGGGAGACAGTACTGACAGACATGCACTGCAAGCACAATCACACATGGGTTAGCATTATGCACACAATGGGGTACATTTACTAAGGTTTTTTTTTTTTTCTTCAATAAGTTATTAACAAAACTGTAGGTTTGAATTTGCTGCAAGGTATAAGAGCAAAATGTAAGACGATGCCCAGCAACAACAAAAAAACCACATGGTACTTTACCAAGGTATCAAATGTTTGACACCATCTCGCTCTTCTGTATTTCCATTGTAAGGAAAAAATTAGATTTGGTTGAAATGAAATGTAAAGTGGAAATAGTCTTTTAATATTGCTTGTACAAAGGTGTCCTGATTCATGTAGCCTCAATATGCCGTGCAGTATGAGATGCCAGGTGCACAGGTCCTGTTCAACTATGGTAGGGTTGTGCATCTTTTCTGCCAAAAACCGTCTAAGTCGCGATCACAGTAGGATGAGTGAGGAATTAATTTGATATACAACACTTTTATATTGTGCGAGACTGAGTCTGTTTACAGAGCAGAACAGCAGGGCAGAAACTACTGGAATGATATCCGGCTGCACAGGTCAGCACTACTGGACTGATATCCGGCTGCACGGGTCAGCACTACTGGACTGATATCCGGCTGCACGGGTCAGCACTACTGGACTGATATCCGGCTGCACGGGTCAGCACTACTGGACTGATATCCGGCTGCACGGGTCAGCACTACTGGACTGATATCCGGCTGCACGGGTCAGCACTACTGGACTGATATCCGGCTGCACGGGTCAGCACTACTGGACTTATATCCGGCTGCACGGGTCAGCATTACTGGACTGATATCCGGCTGCACGGGTCAGCACTACTGGACTGATATCCGGCTGCACGGGTCAGCACTACTGAACTTATATCCGGCTGCACGGGTCAGCACTACTGAACATATATCCGGCTGCACAGGTCAGCACTACTGAACATATATCCGGCTCCACAGGTCAGCACTACTGAACTTATATCCGGCTGCACAGGACTGTTAGGGCAGACATGCACCCGATTATAGGGCAGACATGCACTACCCAGGCATATGGCATACGTGGCACCCCTGGACTAAAACCGCAGAGCAGACAAGGCACCCTGGAGTAAGACAGTAGGCCCACCGGACTCCACCACCCACAGACAGACAGATCCTGCCCTGGATTGTGAAGTTCAGGGGGGGGACTCAGATCTCGTAGATCCAAATCTGCTAATCACTAACTAAAAAGATTTATAATTTAGTGCCACATTAAAAGCTGCAGAACTTCAGGTTCAAAATAATCTACACGTCTACTTTGCTCGACATTAAAGCAGAAAAAAATATATTAAACAGAAATTTCTAATTGCTCAGTACTGTTAAAAATTTGTTAAATGGCCAATGAACCCAGTGCATCTGTTTAAAATATATTACAACCCTCACTGCACTAATTGAGTTACTATGGCCCTGTGTATGAATGCACACAACGTGTTTCTGCAAAGAAAGTCTAACAAGTCTTGGTCTACCTTTTAGAAGTACCGCCCTCCTAACATGTTGCTATGGGGTGACAATGTTGTCACCATTTTAGTATCACTTCAAAAAGTCTATTTCTACATTTTCGACTAATTAGTAGCACAATTCTGATAAAGAGAAGAGGGCAGTCTCAAACCAACTTAGCCGTTTATACAGGAGAAGGGGACAGGGAATGTGGCTCTATACATTCAAATCAATAGCATAATTCTGCCACACAGTCACAACACCATTACTGACAACTTTCTCCTGTCCAGCTGTCAACACTGGCAGTAACCAACCAGGTTGGGGAGTACCAACAAGGTAGGGTACACTGTAGGTAGGGTATCGTTTAAGAGTAGAGTAAGTGCAAAGGTATACAACTCATACAGTACACACAATACATAAGCTCGGTGACTATGTCCATCACATGAACACATACCTGCATCATGCACTGAGATACCACTTCCAGTGGAATCTCAGGGTAGCGTTGCTGAAGATCATTTAATACCTGGATATCAAGCTGCTGACTATGTGCCATCTTCTGTGCCATGACTGGACTGATGCTGGGCTAAGATGGAATATGATGGGACTCAAAGTGCCCACCAGTGGTTGTGGTCTTTGGACCCTTCTGGCATTTTCTGTGTAAATCAAAGAAATACTAATCAGTCACAATTTAAACCATTTTCAGAAGATGATCATATGTATATAAATACATTTTCCTACATAGTTCAGCTCTGCAAGCCAACTAGCAAATAAGCCATAATTCTAAGGAATGTGGA
This sequence comes from Crinia signifera, assembly GCF_055691185.1. Lineage (NCBI taxonomy): Eukaryota > Metazoa > Chordata > Amphibia > Anura > Myobatrachidae > Crinia > Crinia signifera. The sequence continues at coordinate 258,089,858 of NC_139218.1, forward strand.
CCAAATAAAGCACACAGGTCCTCAGTCTGAGGTGCATGAATTTGAATATGGAAATTTCGGTTTGTATGCAGAGTTTGAAGCATCTCTTCCTTCAAATCCAAATCTCCCTCCTTCCATCGGCTTGTCAAGAGTATCATTACAGGCATCCATTATCATCAGTCCTTCACGAGATGCAATATATCCCTCTGTGTGTGTATGCCAACTTCTGCAAGGGTGCCTGCAGAACACCTAAGCTACATTTAAATCCCCATTGCAGCTAGTACTCTCATTGAGGAGCAAGTGGTCATGTGGCTAAAGGTTCCCATACACGGTCTGTTCGCCGGCGGTCCGTTTTGTACTTTGAGATGCGCGCTCCCGCGCATCTCATTGCACAGTACAAAAAGTATGTGCTGCACATGCTTTTTGTACTTGCTTTACATCGCATCGCATGCACAAGGCATGCAATGCGATGCGTACTATATAAGTACAAAACGGATCCGTTAAACGGACTGTGTATGGGGACCTTTAGACTTTTGAAGACACTCCGTTTCATATGCTTGGCTCCAGTGCATGCGCAATGTGAAATATTATTGAATTACCAAGGCAGTTTTAATTAGAGATGTGCAGGTTCGGATTTATCCGGATCCTGTTTTTGGCTATGCAAAACATGTGCCATTTGATACACAATAAAGGGATCCGGATAAATCAATCAGAGTAAATCCGAACCTGCACATCTCTAGTTTTAATACAGAAAGTATTTCCTTTTTCTCTTGAAAAAATAGACTGTAAAATGTTATGTTTAAGCTCTTGTAGTTGTGAAGACTGAGATTGCCGTTAGTGCAACTATTATTCACATTGGTTTCTATATTGTCCCTGTGCACAAGTACTTTCCATATGCATAAACCTAATCCCTTTAAAGTATCTCATTAGACATTGTGAACCATGCGTCCTCTGTATTTTTGTGATTTTTTGACATTCCATCCCATAAGTTACAGCACATATTATCCGGCTTACTCCAGCATATCTTGGGGGAAGATTTATTAAGCCTGGTAAAGTGATAAAGTGGTGATAAAGCAGCAATAACGTGGAAGGTGATAATGCACAAGCCAAATTAACTCCTAGCTGTCATTCTAACACAGCTGATTGGCTGGTGCGTTATCACCTTCCGCAGTATCACATACATCAATACTAACAGAAACATGTAATAAGCATTTGAGGACCTCATATATATTACAGTGCATAATGATAAATACACCTCAGAAATATAATGCTATCCAAAAAGAAGCATCGGATTAAAATTATACAATGTAAAAGTAGATTGCACAGGTCTGGTCCCTGGGTAGAATCCAGCTACAGCTCCCATGATACTCATGGTCAGACTTGAGCATCTTTTCACGTCATTACTCAGTAATACAAACAGACTACATAACAACTGCTGATTTACAACTTTGATGTAAGAATATTCCAGGTAACCCTGGAGTTCAGTCAGGTACTCTTTTTGCACTCATGCTTTTCCATGGTAATATCATTTGGACAGAAATCCACTTTAACGGGATAAAAAAAAACATGCAAGGCAAAATGCTACTTCTGTTTCACAGTTGATTTTGTATAGTGAAAGTTTTTCATTAAGATATCATGTATCAAATATATATCTATTCAAAGAAGAAATCTCTAAAATGTGTTCTAATCATGTTTAATTGAAATTGGCATTTTTTTTAAATTTGAGTCTAGAAACGGATTGATTTTTTCTTTTTAGTAGTCCACTGAAAAATATTATCCTTATAAAAATCTCTCTGGATTGGCTAGAATGGCTGCTAGTCTCACACAAGACTTCCAGTATGTAAAGCAATACCAGAGGAAGAGGTATGGTGGGAAGGTCAGGATTTAACAGTACAAACTAAGGGTAATTCAGGCCTGCTCGCTATTTTCCAAAATCGGTCCTGGGACCGCTGTTGCGGGTCTGCGTATGGGCAAAACTACGCATGCGCAGACACAGTGTGCAAATGCCTTCAGCGAGTATCACACTTGCCAAGGTGGTTGCACAGACGGAGGTGGAAAGGGGAGGATAGTGGGCAGACCCATGGGAATGCCCAGCATTTTCTGTGAACGATGTGTGAACATAGGCATGTCGAAGCCTGCTCACATCATCGGTGCTCACCTTGAATTCGGCCATGACCGTGGCAAATAAAAGACAGCCCAGACTGACTTTTTTGCGAACGGTTATAAAAAAAGAAATAAAAAAATCCTTCAATCGTCGGCGACCATCAAATTTTTTTTCACCCGTACGGCCGCATGTGAATGGCTCTGGATTCTAACATCCATTCGCACGGAAATTCAGCAATTCGCTCGGTGAAGGGTGAGTGGGTGTTCACTCGTCTGGTGTTAACCTGCTCGCTAAGCAGCGAATGTACGCTGCTTAGCAAGCCAACCTGAATGAGGCCCTACATGTCAGAGGTGTGTTTAGAAGCCCTTAGGTAAAAGTAACCTGGTGTTGCCTTATAAATGACTGCCACTTAAAAAAAAAAAAAAAAAGTCTAAATAAAAGGTGCCCATACACGTTACAATTATTGTATACAATATCGCATCTCAAAGCATATCGGTTTTGCGATGAGATGAGATATAGTACAAAAAGTATGTGCGGCACATACTTTTTGTACTAGATCTCATCGCAAAACCGATATGCTATGAGATGCGATATTGTATACAATATTGTATACAATAATTGTAACGTGTATGGGCACCTTTAGATTGTCCGACACCTCTGGAAAACTCAAACCCTATTACACATGCCCTATAACTTTTAAAATAATATTTAAAATTTTCAGTGTTTTAAATTACTAAATTTTAAAGCTAAAATAATTAAATAAAAGTATCTGGGAATAATAGGTCATAACGTGATGAGAAAATATATAAGAATTAAAGTAGTACAACATGTAGAGTAAAGATGCCCATACACTTGGCCGATTTCGCCCGATCCGAGAAGTCGGGCCAAATCAGATGTGCTCAACTTCCCCTTCAACCCGATGCGTGGTATGGTGCGCATCGGGTCGGTGTGGACAGGTCAGACGGGCTGCACATTTAGGAGGGTATTCAATGTCAGGGGCAAGGCTGTCGAGCCGAGCGGCGAGAAAGGGGCGTGGCCGCGAGTTGAGGGCGGAAATAGACAAGCTCCGGCCGGGAGCTCGCCTATTTCCGGCTTTTCTCGGGAGAAGAGCCCGACAGCTTGTGATGTCGGACTCGTTCTGCCGAGAACCCCTGTTCAATGCTGTCAGGGAAGACAGCATTGAATAGGGCCCCGCAGCCATCTCCCCCGTCGGGAGATGACTGCGGGAGCACGCCAAACATTGAATACCCCCCTAAATCTATCGATTATGGATCTGTCGGTCCAATCCATAACCTATGTGCAGCAGCGTGGTCCAGTCGGCAGGGTCCGTGCGTTGGAGGGTAGGCAGCAGTGGCTGGGAGCTTGTAACGGTATTTGCCTGGTGGCGGGGTAGTAAGTGCTGGTGAATTTGAATAAATATTTTTATAAGACTGGCTGGACGCTGATTGGCTGAGAGAATTCAGCCAGAGTCCGGGCAGTCTTTCCAAAATATGTTTTCAAATTCAGCAGCGCTTTCCACTCCGCCGCCCGGACCTCGCTGCCTGCCCCCCACTACTGCTGCAGCTACCCAGGGCATATTACACGCAATGAATCGCATACAATTTATTGCATGTAAAAATGGCACAACAAGCACCAAATTGTAATCGAGCCTCCTGGGGAGCTCCAAGGGGTCTCAAGGGCAAACTGGTGTGACCCGTCCTTAGGAAAGGCCAGACTAGTGTATGGGCGCATTAACTGTAGTGATCGCAGCTACTGATTAGTTTTGTCAGTGATTTAAACAAGTCTGCCTGCCGCAGGCAAAACTTACCACCCTGATAAGGGCCCCTGGCATGTCAGAAAATGGATACTTGATATCTAAAATGTCAACTAGTAAACACAATTAATGCTCTGTAATGTATGTTCAAATTCTGCCATCTCATGTGAACCATTTATTTATGATAGAATTAGACGCAGGAGCAGGAATGATCATGTCCACCCATAAGATATAGATTGTAAGCTTGCAGCAGGGCCCTCCTACCTCCAAGTCTGTCTGTTGTTGCCCAGTTTGTCTTATCATGGTCTACTATTGTAAAGCGCAACGGAATCTGCTGCGCTATATAAGAAACTATAAATAAATAAATAAATAAGATTGTGAGGCAAGAACTGCATGTGATAAGGACAAATTATGAAGAGTGAAACTGAGACAAGCAGGGCATCAGAGGTGTTACTAGAGTTGATGGCACCCAGGGCAAATAAAATTGTTCCTTGAAAACTATTCTTTAAAATTTGTCTATTGACACACACACACACACACACACACACACCCACACACACACACGAAGCATGAGAGTAATGAACACAATGTGCATATACATGATTGTGTAATGGAAATCTTCAGTGAATGTCCAGAAGACTAGAGGCTGCCCAAGGTCCTGGAAGCTTTTGACTTTGATAGTGTGAAATTCATTTTAGATGCGTTTTAACACTCAGACACCAGCTGAGACACAAATGTTTGGCAATTGAAAAAAAAAAAAATCTTCTTTATTACTTTATCACCTGCTTCAAAGTGTTGCCACTATCCAGCCCAGTAAAAAGATATGGCTAGATAGATTTGCCTCCATACTGTGGAACTCAACATTCCCATCCAACCTCAACAGTTACCTGCACCTGCTCCTCCAACCTCCCCAGAAACTTAGGGGTAGGTTACCTGTAATGTTATCAGGGCATTAAACATTTGGGTACTTGTGTATTTTGGCGGCGCCCATCGCATCGCATACCATAACGCATACGATGGTATGCGATATCGTACGATAGTGAATGATGGCATACAATTTTGAAATTGTATGCCATTGTACATGGCATACAATGCCATACGATGCGATGCGATTAAACATTATATAAGCACCCTAATGGGTGCTTATACAATGTTAAGCACCCAAATGGGTGCTTACAATGTTAAATGCACCCCCACGCCACCCCCCCACTATAAACGTGAACCCGAAGCGTGGCGAGCGTAGCGAGCCCGCGGTACGCGTCCTACGACCTTTTCATACCCCCACTATCCATGTCGGCGTGGAGTTGAGAATAGAATAGTGTGGCGAGCGCAGCGAGCCCCGCGAGGGGACGCGGATACCTGTGAAGCCCGCGAAGAGACGCGTTTACCTGTGAAGGTATCCGCGTCCGCTCGCCACGCTTCGGGCTCGGTGGCTCGCCACACTATTCTATTCTCAACTCCACGGTAAGACGTGGATAGTGGGGGTATGAAAAGGTCGTAGGACGCGTACCGCCGCCCCTCACGGGCTCGCTGCGCTCGCCACGCTTCGGGTTCACGTTTATAGTGGGGGGGTGGCGTGGGGGTGCATTTAACATTGTAAGCACCCATTTGGGTGCTCAAAAGCACCCTTTAGGGTGCTTATACGATTTTTGGTCGTATAGGGGCTCAAAATCGCGTCGCATCGTATGCCATCGGGTGCATGGCATGCGATCTGTTCGTCGTACGACGGACATCGGGGGCGCCGCCAAAATACACAAGTACCAACATTTGTTTAGAAAAGGATCGCTAGTTCAAAACAAATACAAATCTTATGCTGTGTACACACATTACAATTTGACATTCGATTTTGACCATATACCGTATTTATCGGCGTATAACACGCACTTTTTTTCCCCTGAAAATAGGGGGCAAATGATGTATGCGTGTTATACGCCGATATAATGTTAAGAAGCCATGTTTTTACCATATACACCGCCGATATACCGGTAATATTCCGTACATACCGCACAGCAGCGTGGATCAGTAGCAGCGTGTGGAGTGTGAGGCAATCAGTAGGCAACGGCAAGCCGCGCCTTCCTCACGTCTAATTCTCGCGGCCGTCGGAGCGTAACCACGGCAACGCTCTGCACTGCGAGAGTTCGCTGTCTGAGGTAGGAGAACTTGTACCCGTCAGGTACAAGTAAAGTAGTGAAGTAAAGTGGGGTTTTGTGTACGGCGCAACAACGAACTAACAATTTAACAGATAAAATTAAAGTTTTTGTTTAGAAATTTAAATTTTTTTCCTGAAATTTCCCTCTTAAAATGAAGATGCGTGTTATACGCCTGTGCGTGTTATACGCCGATAAATACGGTAGTCAAAATCGAATTGGGTTCGCATAGACATTGACTGGAGATCGAACACGTTTTTACGCTTTCTATCCCGATTTGATGCCAATGAGCACTCCCGTTCAGTTGAAATCGTAAAGCCAAATAGACAGTGCAGCAATGACTATATAGTGCAGTTTGAATGTAGATAGTATAAATTGTATGTAAATAAAACGAGTTAGCAAAGATTGCATAGCAATCGAATTTTAGTAGAAAAGCAAAGGAATCTCACTGTGTGTACACACCATTAGTAACATGTGTTTACTTTTAAAAGGCTTTCAGTAGCACATTCTTCAATGACAACAATGATGCAAAGCGAAAGCCAGAAACAGTGTGTACAGGGCCATCATCCTATATTATAATTGGGACTAACACCAACAAAGTTCAAGGAAGCATTTCAAAAAGTTCAAGGAAATAAACGACTGAGTAATTCTAGTAATTTGAAAAATGTCTGCTATGAAGATTACGGGCTTATCTCTTTATCACTAACTTTACTTCTCTCTATATTTCCCTGGTTGAACTGGTGCCATAGTCTATTTGTAGATAAAGGAATGTGTTACTTGTTTGAGGTTTCCTAGTAAGAGAGGAGACACATTCCATTATACTGTAAAAAGCCTTCTGAAATACAAGATGCAGGGCACAGGAAAGAGAAGGCTTAAAAGGGACAAAGTGATCTCAAGGCATGACTGATCAAATTGTATTCTTAGAACATACTCTATTAAAGTGTGCTCAGACAGGCAACTTTTAAGTTTTATGCAGAAATGCTTATCATATCTAGCCAACATACAAAGAGGCACCTATGGATCAAACCAATGAATGAAATACTGTAGACAAAAATAAAAGGAAGAAAAATATGTGAAGTCATCTCATGAACTGGGAAGCCTTATTTTTTCAAAGGAAAATCTCACAAGGGAGGAGATAATGCTGGTGCTTATTGGTGATCTGAGAGGTGGACAACAGTGAAATAATTCCAGATAAATATCTCAAGTAGAGTAAAGAATGGAGTAGCTTTAAAAGTTTTGAAGGCTGGATGAGGTAACCTAGAAACATAGAATTTGATGGCAGATAAGAACCACTTGGCCCATCTAGTCTGCCCCTTTTTTTTAACATGTTACCTCAAACCATATTTGATCCTTATTTTTTTTGTAAGGATATCAATTTGCCTATCCCAAGCATGTTTAAATTGCTCTACTGTATTTGCCTCTCCCACCTCTGATGGGAGCCTATTCCACTTATCTACTATCCTTCTGTGAATAATATTTTCAAAAATGTGCTGCAGTAATTCCTAACACATTCTACATTGCCACAAGTGGTATGGAAAACTGTTTGTAGATATTGATGACCGGTTTGGCCATCCCTGGTCTAGAGCATACAGAGATAGGCCATAACTTGGTTGGTACATGACTGGGACCAGGAAATTAGAACAAGGTTGTGTCATGCAAGCACTTTTTATATAGCCTTCTACCAACGTACTCAAAGCGCTAAATGTACTAACATGGGAGTTCTATTTCAGATGGGATGTTGCCCAAAGCAATCAGATTCTATCTATTATTTTCTAAAAATATGCTAAATAAGTAGAATCTGATTGGTTGCTATGGGCAACATACCATCTTCAATAGATATTCCATTTTAGTAAATGTACCCCAAACTTAAACTGGTGAGAACAAAAATCTGGTAATGTATGGAAGCAAATGACAATCATTTGTTCCCAAATGCCAGATTACATATAAAAACCATGGTTTGAATAATTGTGTTAAAACAAATGGATTTAACCAATTTGTCCAAACCACTATTGTCTTTAGTCAGCATGTGGGAGCAAATTGTGGTCATTTGCTTCGGTACTTGTTTCCTATCTGGGCGCCCGCTAAGTTAATTGCGCACCATGCTATTCTCCGTAGAGAAATCGGATCGCATCGCATCGTACACATACACGATATTGAACGATGCGATGCGATGCGATCCGATTTCCCATAGGAAACAATGTTAAATGGCTCAATTTAGCCAAATTATCATAGGAACAATAGTAAATGGACCAAAAACACCCCTGAACATTGAAATGTCCCCCTAAAAGTAGTTGACGCCACCCCGCCATCAACGTGAACCCGAAGCGTGGCGAGCGCAGCGAGCCCGCGAGGGGCGGCGGTACGCGTCCTCCGACCTTTTCATGCCCTACTATCCACGTCGGCGTGGAGTGAGAATAGAATAGTGTGGCGAGCGCAGCGAGCCACCGAGCCCGAAGCGTGGCGAGCGCAGCGAGCCCCGCGAGGGGACGCGGATACCTTCACAGGTAAACGCGTCCCTTCGCGGGCTTCCCAGGTGTCCGCGTCGCCATGGACACCTGGGAAGCCCGCGAGGGGACGCGTATAACTGTGAAGGTATCCGCATGCGCTCGCCACGCTTCGGGCTCGGTGGCTCGCTGCGCTCACCACACTATTCTATTCTCACTCCACGCCGACGTGGATAGTAGGGCATGAAAAGGTCGGAGGACGCGTACCGCCGCCCCTCGCGGGCTCGCTGCGCTCGCCACGCTTCGGGTTCACGTTGATGGCGGGGTGGCGTCAACTACTTTTGGGGGGACATTTCAATGTTCAGGGGTGTTTTTGGCCCATTTACTATTGTTCCTATGAGAATTTGGCTAAATTGAGCCATTTAACATTGTTTCCTATGGGAAATCGAATCGGATCGCATCGCATCGCATCGTTCAATATCGTGTATGTGTACGATGCGATGCGATCCGATTTCATTACGGTGCCGTACGTAGAAAACCTGGGCGCCCAGATAGGAAACAAGTACCTTTGCTTCCATATATGACCTGATTTTTGTGACCAAAATATACATTTATGGGAGCACCCAGTTTTAACATCAGGGTCTCTTGAACACTTTGACTTTAGATATTAATTTCCTTAATTATCTTGGTCTAATACTATGCTTTTTGTTCTAATTTCCTGGTCCCAGTCATGTACCAACCAGGTTATGGCCTATCACTGTATGCTCTAGACCAGGGATGGCCAAACCGGTCATCGAGATCTACAAACAGTTTTCCATACCACTTGTGGCAATGTAGAATGTGTTAGTTAGGAATTAATGCAGCACATTTTTGAAAATGTGATTTAGAAAGGCCTACACCTGTGCATCAAACTAGGTGGTCTAGAAAATGGAAAAGGTTAGTAGTACTCGAGCACAGTTTTAGCCAGCACTGCGCTGGGTCCTGCTCATTATATATGCACTGAGCGGGACCAGCTCAGTGCTCACTGCTGCCAGAGTCCTAAATACCAGTTCAGAGTCGTTCACACTGCATAAAAAAACAGCTCAGACTCTGCTTTTTAACCATTTGCAAATACTGGTTATTTGTAACGGGTAAATGCAGACTGGCGCTTTCACACCGCATCTCTAACCATTTTAAAATGCTAAAAAAAAAAAAAAGGGGGGGGGGGGGATAAGTGAACCGTCAGCTTGATCACATGCGAAATATCATATGCAGTCCTTTTGTATATGATATATCACATGTGATCCTGTGGATAAGACAGATCTATAGTACATGCCGTCCAATCTCATATGCAAAGCGCACGGACCCACGCATCAAAACAATTTGCCACATTTCTTGCCATTTATGGGTCAAAATCAAATGAAAAATCGCATTAATGTATGGACATCTTTAAGATGTTTTCTTGTTATTGCACATATATAACCCTAAAATGCTGCCTTCAAAAAAACTATTTTGTCCACTGGACATAAATCACATGCGAAATGGTCACTTCACATATTTATTTAATTTATGGGTAAAGGTGCGTACACACTATATGATAATCATTAAGGATATGCACAATAACGAATATTGGTCAGTGTGTATGCACTATATCATTTGCCTGGTAGTTCCGTGGAAATCACGGAGCATGTTGTATAGTGTATATGCACCTTCACCTTGCTCAATGTTGGACTGATCTGGTTTTAAAAATTCACAATAGAGTTTAATTTTTTTTTTTTTCATTCTGTTTAACATACCAATGCTGCTATGGAATTTTTATATAATAATATAAAAAAAACTCCCTGTTACATTAAAATAATTTGCATTTCCGAGGAGCTTCTGAAAAAAAAAGAAAAAGAAAAAAAACCAACACTATATGTTTAATCATAAAGCTTAAAGTACTCGGGGGCCCATTTATCAAGCAATATTTGCGGCGTTAACCGCAAATATTAAGTATCACCTAAATGTATTAAAGGGAACCGCAGCAGGAATCTCTGATCCCTTCTGCGATTCCCCCCTTGCAGCGCCGCCAGCCGCATCCCCCATAGGTTTCTATGGGGGATGCGAAGCTGCCCGATGTATCAACATCGGGCAGCCCAGCATCGCAGCCCTGGGCTATCGCTATTCTGATATGGCGATAGCCCATTGTAGCCTATGGCTACATATCGCACTGCCTGAGCCCTTTCGGAGCCCTGTCCCTGCACCGTGGCAGTTGATACATTGGGGCAAAATGATCGCATTTTACAATGTGATCCTGGGCGGTAATATTCCGCCCAGATCGCATTGTAAATGCGATCAATGATAAATGGGGGCCTCAAGCTTAAGACATTTTGAATGATAGATTTCACTGCCATATAATTTAGGATACCCATTTCATTAACTGAAAACGAACTTCAAAACAGCGCAATTTTAAATTTCACTTTACCTTTCAAGTTAAGCAAAAGGTATGTTTAAACTGCATTATATCATAACACTTAATGGGCAGTATTCAATGCTCTTGATTCACCACTTTTTTTCGGCGAACAGGGCTGTTTTTTGGCGATACTGCAAATTTTTCGTATTCAACGAACAGCAAATGCTGTCGCCACTATTCGCTTTTGATTTTCAATGGGAAATTCAGCACAGTTTGCCAAAATGGAGAAATGTGTTAACTTTGTTTTTGGTGAAGTTCGCCGTTCTGCTTTCAACATCTTTTTTAGGTGAACTGAAATTCGTACTTATAAAATAAATGTTTTTTATTAACTTTTTGGTGTCTACAAGTCAGTTTATTTATTAAGGATCTTGCTTATTTTATTTCTTTACAAGCGCCACAGTAATATTTCGTGCATCAGACAATTCCTCTCCACTGACGCGACCAAAATTCTCATTCACTCTCTTGTCTTCTCCTGCCTTGACTACTGCACAATCCTTCTCTCCGGGCTACCTCTCGCCCGCCTTGCCCCCCTCCAAACCATTCTTAACGCCGCTGCTAGGCTCATCTTCCTCTCCCGCCGATCTACCTCCGCCTCCCCCCTCTGTCTATCTCTTCACTGGCTCCCCATTCCTTTCAGAGTTCTCTTTAAACTCCTCACCACCACCTACAAAGCTCTCTCCTCCTCCACCGCTCTTCACTGATCTCTATCCACACTTCCTCCCGTCCTCTTCGCTCCGCTGCCTGACCTCTCACCTAATCACCTCCTCCCACTCCCGTGTCCAAGACTTCTCTCGCACTGCCCCCCTGCACTGGAACAACCTCCCGCCACCCATCAGGCTTTCCTATTCCCTTACCTCCTTGAAATGCTCCCTCAAAACCCACTTCTTCTGACTAGCCTATCTCTCCTCCTCCTATCCTGCCTACCCTACTCCTCCATCCGTTCATACTTATCCTATTGTTTTTCGTTCGCCTACCGACCTCCTTTTAGTCTTTTAACTCTTATAAGTAGGGCCCTCCTTCCTCACGTACTCGCCCTACCTCTCTACCTCACCAGTGCTCCTACCCTGTTCTTCCCTTCCTCTACTTCATCTTCAGTCTCCTCGACACCTACTTCAGAACTGATGCTGATTTTAGTTCTACCAGCTATACCCCTATTTATGCTGTATTTTATCCACACACCCTGTACGTTACCTTGTAATTTGTTTTTTGTTTGCTATGTACGGCATTGCGGACACTTTGTGCCAATTTATAAATAAACTACTATTTTTTTTCTCAGCGAACTGCTGTGCCTGCAGCCAGCTGAGCAGCGCCAATGGGGGGGATGCGGGGGACGTCAGCTCTCGGGCAGACAGTATCAGGGATGCTGGTGGCTGTGACAGCTCTCTGCCAGGGGCTATGCTCAATGCCAGGGGAGCAGGAGGTCTGCGAGAAGCCCAGCGGCTGCTGGATCCCGCATTGGTCATTCCCCCTCCCTGTCACCGCCATCCACCCTGCTGGCTGTGTGCACCATATTTCACAAGTTTGGATGAATTAAATAGGGTGAGAGGGAGGGCTGGTGGCGGACAGGGAGGATGGGGGGGGGAAGCACGGCGAGTGCACAGCAAATCCAAAACAGGATTCTCTGCTGTGCACTAAAATACTGCCCAATATGTGATTTTCTTTAATGTTCCTGGTGTGATGTACAATTAGTTCTCGTTTGAAAGTGAAAACACAGATTACAGCACTGCCCAGAGTGTCCTTGGGATGCACCAGGTGACTGCACAGGCCGAATGCTTGGAATGCTCTGGGCCCACTGCAGCAGCACTACAGAATGCATAGTCCTGTTCTCAGCTAGAAACATAACCAATAAAAAGCTGCACAATAGCACCCATATACCATATAGCTCTGCACCAGTAGCCTATGAGGGATGTTACTTTCCAACCTTGGAAATATCGACAGTTCAGTATTCATTCCCAGCCAGGACTCGCTTGCTACACACTTGCCTCCCTGTGAAGGCAAGTCTGTATCGTCAGAAATGGCTTTGGATTGTCGAAACTGCAGCCGAATTTAGACAAACAGCACCTTTTTCTCGACAATCCACAGACATTACGACACTCGAAACATTGAATACCGACTATCGAGTTGTTGTCGGAAAGCCGTTGAAACTGTCTGGGATTCCGTCTATCGGGGCACTCCGACAGTCGGAATCCTGGATTTAATCCCATCAAAAAACATGTAATATTGAGTCATGTAATGAAGAAAGCTTTATTGGTGATTCTGCAATCAGCAATGGCTAGCTACTGTACAGCCATAAGGAGCTTCACAAGAAAACTCACTCTAAAAAAATATTTTGCACAAAACCCCATTGTAATGAACACAAAGACCCCTGATAGGTACAAACATACGGACCTGAGGCCAAAATCCACGTTCAATCCATCTCACTGCCAAGGACACATTATACAGACTTTTGAAAAATTGGTAACAGATGACCTTGACAGAATAAAGGAGAACACAGGCAAAAGGGGTAATCTGACAAAATTAGAAATAGCAGCACTCAACCAGTTGAAAGATAATCGTGACATCTGCATCAAGCCAGCGGACAAAGGGGGTGGTATCGTTATCATGGACACCTCCAAATACATCAAGGAAGCATACAATTTACTTAATGATTCCCACACATATACTCCATTAAACTCAGACCCCACCATGCCCTACAAAAAAGAGTTAGAGAGCATACTGAATGAAGGACTTGCGTTAGGTATACTTAACAAACAGGAACACAGTTTTTTGACCCAAAAAAACCCAGTCATCCCGGTATTTTACCATTTGCCCAAGGTACATAAAGATCCCATAAACCCACCAGGGCGCCCGATAGTATCAGGGATAGGTTCACTCGCTAGCAACTTGTCACAGTACATTGATCATTTTCTGCAACCGATAGTCCAGGGACAACCCGCTTATTTGAGGGACACCACACACACCATACAAGCACTACAAGAGATAGAATGGAATGATCAAATGTGGTTAGTTACGAGTGATGTATCATCACTATATACCATCATAGATCATCAGGTTGGGACCCACAGTACTGATCATTTCCTCTCAAAGGACAACACCTTGTCACCTATACAGCGAAATTTCATAGTCAAATCAATAGAATACATTTTACACCACAATTACTTCTGGTTTGACAACCAGTTTTATGTACAGCGCACAGGGACTGCCATGGGCAGCAAATTCGCCCCAAGTTATGCCAACCTCTTCATGAGCGCTTGGGAGGAAGAAGAGGTATGGCAAGGTCATCAATTTGGGGCGAATTTGCGCCTGTGGCGCCGATACATAGATGACATCATTTTCATCTGGCAGGGCTCCGAGGAAACACTACAGGATTTCCTAAAACATTTAAACAGTAACAACAGAAGCATCAAACTGACATCACACTACAGCAAAGACAGGGTAGAGTTTCTCGACCTTGTTATATACATAGAAAACAACAAAATAGAGACTAAGACCCATTATAAGTCAGTAGATGTGAACAGCTTTATCCTTTCAGAAAGTGGACACCATAGGAATTGGCTCGCCAGCATACCAATGGGACAATACACCAGAATCAGGCGCAATTGTTCTAGAACAGAGACATTCACGGAACAGAGCAATAACCTGACCAGACAATTACTGGATAAGAATTATTGCCCTAAACAACTAGAGGAGGCATTCCATATGGTAGCACAGAGAGATAGACAGGAACTTTTGGTAACAAAGACCAAGACAACTACGGAGACTGATAAAAATGAAGTCTACTTCATCACCAGGTACAGTGAAGCCGCAGGACACATCAAACAAATTATCAATAAACATTGGGGGACACTTTTGAAGGACGATACACTAAGCAAGATACTTCCAGACAGACCCCGGGTAGTTTACCGGAAGGCCCCCGACCTAAAAAACAAGTTAGTTAGGAACCACATTGCACCTACCTCCCTTATTCAAACTAGACTGACGGACATCAGACCAGGCTTCTACAGATGTGGGAACTGTATGGGATGCAGAACATGTAGCAGGACCGCTGATCGGAGAACAGACAGTTTTACCTCACATTCCACTCAACGCACCTACCGTGTTAAAGAAGAACTCACGTGTAGCACCAAGGGTGTTGTATATCTCCTATCTTGTCCGTGCGGCTTACAATATGTGGGCCGGACAATTCGGCCATTCAAAATCCGATTAGCGGAGCACATTAGAAATATCAAAAAAGGTTATGACCAACATAGCCTGTCTGCCCACTACATGAAAGAGCACGAGCAGGACCCCACCACTTTGTCATTTCTCATCATCTGTAAAATCGCAAAAAATTGGAGGGGAGGTGATTTCCTGAGAACACTAGACAGGGAAGAGATTAAGTGGATCTACACACTCAAAACCCTTGAACCCAGGGGGTTGAATGTGGATTTTAATGTAGCTTCAATCATGCGATAAACCACGACCATTAATTCATTATCCTAATAAGAGAGGACATTTCTGGACTTCCCTTGGGTAGGCTTCCTATCTTCCACGTTATAAATGAACCCAGGTAGTTAAGCAACACAATCTTGATAAACAATGCTTGGACTCATACGACTATAGACCTTCTGTCTAATAACGCTTCACGTACCAGTATCAACCAGAATCATCCTCCACACACTCCATTTTATAATTATGCTAGAAATTTCTTTATTAGATTTCATTATTCCTTACACAAAGAACGTCTTCTTATCTAATAAAGTACAACAGCATTGAAGTAGCTCCCTTAAATGCATCACAACGTATCACAATAAAGCTTTAGATACCATTACTTCCATTTAGACCTTAAAAGACAATTTGTTGAAACCTCTGCAGCAATTCCGTAGATAGATACAGTGAATCAAGTATCATTTACATAGACCAGGCCCCCAACCAATGGCGTGAGAGCACGTCATGGACATGTGACCTATCAGAGGACTGGCGGGTGCTTCAAAAGACGGACACTGACAGACAAGTGCATCCTTGAAAAAGATCCCAATAGGGATCGAAACGCGTTGGACCCATCCACTTATATGCCCAAGCTTGCACGCTAGCAGCGGCACCACACACGCTGCGGCGGGAACGAACTTCTATCCAACCGCGGCAGAAGGGACACAGGCAGCCCCTGCTTCTGCTGCGGCACCCAGGAAGGACATTGCAGCCACAGAGACTAGCGCGGCTGTGTGCTGCTGAACGCCGCACAGCAGCGGTGTCAGCATCGCGCAGTGGTCGTACAGCAGCCACGCTGTCACACCGGACATTTCCCACACCCGTGCCTCCCTGAAGCCGGCACAGCCACCGGCAAGCCACCACCGGAGGGAAATCAATAACATCAGAAGAGATCCCGCGGGACCCCAAAAGGGGAAGCGGCTACGGGGGACGGATACTCGGCGTGGGACCATCTTTCATACAAACTGTGAGTTCGGAAAGTGTTCTGTGCACTGGGGGAGGTCGGGACGCCAGCCTCCCTCAACACAGCACCTTCCCCACATATTCCTTACTTCCCAGAGTGGGCACACGCCATTGCATTAAGACTGAGCATTCGAGAGCCACCGTTATTTTAAATACTCATTGTATGATCCACACAATAAAGCACTTCATAAATACCTCATTTATCATTTGCAGTCCATTATATGTATGAGAGTGTCAGGTGCCCTATTAACACACATTAGTTAATATTCCAATCGCATCAGGATTTCTGTTACCCCCCTCACCCACTTCAGAGCAGCGCCAATCTCATTGTTTCATTTCTACTGTACAGCTAGCAGCTGTCAATGTATTTCCATCAGCCTCACAAGCGACAGATGTATCTGCACCTCTATGCAGATCTGCATTAATCTGAAATGAACCAAACAAGCCCTTACTGTACTTTCATGCTCATCTATTCTGCCTCTAGATAAGTGTAAAGTGGCACACGTACCACACCAGCATATAGAAGGTTTACTTTTTTTAAAGCCATGCACAGTACAAAACTGCAACAAGTTGAACGCCCAATTTAGCATGATCCATAATTTGGTCAGCAACACAGCCAAACCTTTAGACACAGGGAACCGGCTAGCTGCAAGGTCAAGTAGAAGCCTTACAAATTCACTGGCCACACCGCCTGCCCTTGTAAGTAAATATGAAGGATGGCCGATATTAGGGAAGTGGGTGCGTATTTTTTGGCCCGGGATTGGCATCTCTAGGTGGAAACTGACAGAGCCCTCCAGATTAATGGTAAATTGGCTCAGGAAGTGCATATAGCACATAAGTAGTGTTATAGCTAATAAAACCATTCTGAAACCATCCCTATAGATTGTAAGCAGGGCCGTCGTACCATTTTGATTGTAACTACCTTGTATTATCGCTGTCAGCGCTAAGGTAACCTGTTTCTTGACCTCAAATTAGTAAAGCATGACTTTTTTTTATCATTTATATTTAATGAACAAACAAAAAAAAATGAACAAACTAGATATAACATTACTAGAGAATAAAGTTATTGTAATGCTAGAAGAGGAATTTAAGACACACCCAGACCCATATCTAAAAATAGTTCACACTGATTGCTTCAATATCTGGGAAACCTCACATAAAAGCTTGCTGCCCTTCCCACTTAAACACAATACACAAACATACTTGATGGCAACAATCACACCTACCCTTCTTTTAAGAAAGCGATTTTCTGAAATGGCTGAAATGGAAAAACAAGATGAGGACCGCAGACATGTGGCTGAGTGTGGCACTGAGGGTGTTAACATTTGGTACTGTAGCTCCTTTATTAAAGTACTACTGCCACTACAGCCCTACTGCCACTAGAAACATTTAAAAATAGAAGAATGACCACGGTCACTGGGAGAGACACGATCATTGGGTCACCAGCATGATGGTCGACAAGACTTAAGGCCGACATTTTTTTTTTTTTTTTACTGTTTTTAGACCCAAAGTGTACCAACAGGTGGTATTTCATGCCCTACATCCACTAGGGCGTGGCGGGAGCGAAGTGAGGCACCGAGCCTAAAGCATGGTGAGCGTAGTGCATGGAGGACCCAACAGATATGAATAAGGGCCTTAATTTCAGCTTGTGCCACAGTTCCAGACTAATAAGGCACACAAAGTGTGGTGTGGTTTAACCCGGAGGGACTGCTGCAATCCGAAACCATGGGCCCAATTCAGACCTCATTGATTATCAATACACTGTGCAAGTGTGCGGCCCTCGGTACGCATACAAGAGGCCATCCTGCAACAAAGCCCTGCTACTTTTTCTATTCATTAGCAAAGTGATTGACATGAAATAGGCACTGGCGGTGGAAACTGGCTATTAGTGGGAGGGCTAAGAAAAACGCAGGTGTGCCTAGGAAAACGCTAGGCTTTCCTGAGATCTTTAGGGGAGTGCGTGTGATGTGAGCTCCAGCCTGGACATGCTTTTATCCATCACACTGGTAAGTACAGGGCTACAGTACAAGTGTTATGGGCACTGGCAGCCATTAAGATAGCACCCAAT
Organism: Crinia signifera; assembly: GCF_055691185.1. Classification (NCBI taxonomy): domain Eukaryota; kingdom Metazoa; phylum Chordata; class Amphibia; order Anura; family Myobatrachidae; genus Crinia; species Crinia signifera. The sequence continues at coordinate 258,108,214 of NC_139218.1, forward strand.
GGAGCACTTCAATGTTGCTTCATTCCAGCAGGTGACTGGTGTTGACATTACGTTATGTTGATGGGATGGTAATTAGTTTAACCATATTAGCTTGACTGTCCAACCAAGGCTTAAGTGCACCTTACATTAGAACGATGATGCTGAAATTGGCTGCAAATTCCCTTGAACTCCCCTGGACCTTTCCGGGAGTGATTGCATCCAATTTGGTACTTTGGTGTAATTTTGTGCATGCAATTTGGTCCAATAAATTGAGATTTATCTGGCCAAATTGCATGTGTACTATACTTTCTGCAATATATTGCATAAGATACATCGCATGCGCCAAAAGCACTCCATTTTCCATCCGATTACATCAGATTCCGACAAATCACAGGTGCGGTCCGACCAACCTAGAGGATCTTATCCGACGATGTGGCACTTTTCAGACGATATATCGTCCCGAAACATCAAAATTGGGCAAAATCATTCTAATGTAAGGGGGCCTTTAGAATACATGGGAGGTGTTCTTAGTCTACAATGAATTCTTCACATGCCAGTGAATTTGTAGTAGCTCAAAGCTTTAAACAAGGGGTTCCAAAACTATTTTGCTCTGGGACTCAATCAGACATTAAAAATTATTACAGGACACCAGCAAATCACCGCCACACATGATTTCAGCAGGCTGCACATGCATGGAATTGCGAAATCAAAAAACAGAAGTGAAGTGACCAGTAATACAATCACTTCATTTCTTATACAAATGTAGAGACAACTTCCTTAGGACTCCGTGCCCTGCAATTTTTAATATATTCTTGCAAATATTAAAGCTTATACCTGTTGTGAAGGTTTTGGGAAAGGCAGAGAGGTAGTGAATGACAGGGGGAGGCAGAGGATGTCAGGAAGCCTGCCTGATGTCTCCTCAGATCAAGCTCCATACACAGTAGGCAATTATTTAAAAGATATCGCTTAGAAGGGCCCTTTAGAATGAGATTGTTTAAAAAGATGCTCCATGTCATTAACGATCCCAATACAAGTCCACCATGTCGGCTGTAGGTCAACTTTGGCTATGCGCGCAACGACCTGCATTAGCGGATTCGGGTGACACAACTGAACGATATGTTACCAATATCTAGTTTGACCAGTGGCACTGCCAAAGAAAAAAAACTATATCGGCGGTGCCCCTTATTGTCTATTGAATATGGAGCTTAAGCCAGGGATGACTCTGAAGTAACAGAAAAGTCAACTGATATTTCAGACTCCTTGCATCACTGACTGAACAGAGAAGTCAACAACCTGACCATGAGGTACATGGAGTTGCGACCCCATGCTGAAATGGTCAAGACCCTCAGTATGAGAACTGCTGCTTTAACAGTTCATAAAACTGCAATGTTCCCAAACAGGAGTTGCTACAGTGCTAATATACTGAATTGTGAGGCCCATTCACATACACTGGAAAATCATTAAATACATTAGAATAGTTTGTGGGTTTTGGTAAATAAATACATTATGGAGTAGACATTCAGAATATCAACAAATGTAATGTTGCACACTATATTCAAAATGTTGACATCATACATGCCTACAATATGAACGTAGTAGCATTCAGGGTGACTCCAGGTAGCATGAACGTACATACCTCACCCTAGTATAGCGCAGAAAAGTTGATGCAAACAGGTATCAAGTCTACAGCTGGGTATAAACCATACAATACAGATTGCAAAGACCATTGTAAAGTGTGTACCCTAAAATCCATCCAATTAACCTATGTGCTGCACAGCACATGAGACGATTCCACAGATGATGTAGATGCCGTGTATACACTGGGGTGACTGGTCTTATATTCAAAAAAGATGTCCAGCACTACAGAGTCACACAGTGATCATGTGCAAGGTTTAATATGACTTTTAGCGCATGGAGGATAGATGTACGTGGACACATCTGTACTTTTTTTTGATCATAAAAAAAAAAGTTAGCTTTTACTCCTGTACACACAATAGAATAATCACTGGCATGGAGGTGACGTGTTAAGAGGCCAAATCAGATAGACAGATCATGTGATTGTCCAGATGGCCTTACACACTATACAATGTGCAGCAAATCGCACACAAGATCGTCTAATTGACCATACATCGTGGCCACACAGTGGAGGTCGTATGCAACCCGCAGGAGCGGGAAATCATATTAAACTCTACATAATTTGACACTATGAATTGTAAAATTGTCCCATTATCCTACCACTGTGTTCCTGGCATGAGTTGTAACATTATGCATTTAACCATATTTTTCAACAATGCACAGTGGATCGTGTAGGGTGTATGGCTAAGCCAGTGGTTCCCAAACTGGGTGCCTCAGGACACTTGCAGGGGTGCCTTGGGTTGGTGGACCAGGATCAATTCATATTATTTATGTGCAATGTACCAGGCAAAACCAGTGCTTGTGGATGCCAATCATAATATATGTGGACAAACAGCAAATCCTGTCCCTCACCAGATAACTGTGACATATAAACACAATGCACTTAATTTAATATTTTTTTTCCGAATTTCTCGATAAGAAGCATTTGGCCTAGGGGTGCCTTGAAAATATTTTGATGCTCTAGGGTGCCGTGATTCAAAAAAGTTTGGGAACCACTGGGCTAAGCAATATACTGTTACATCGCATTGCCACACTGACGTTCAGATGTGAACCCACCTTGAGGAAAATTGCTCTAAAAAGTCCTGAAATATTATTTGCATTAAACTAAAAAAAGTGAAAGTTGGCTGACTGGCAAGTTGTATTATAGGGATAGAACAAAAGAGGTAGATGTGTGAGCTCTGACTAGGACATAGCATTCCCACTAGAATCAGATGTGGGCGTGGTTATGGACTGACCAGTGTCACTATGGGGGCAGTAGAAGCCCCTCTATGTCACTGAAGGGGTGTGCCCATTACCTACCGAAGTACCCAATGCACGGCATCTATTCACAAGTTGCCAGAAAGACAGCAGGTAGAGCACCGGGAAAGGGGCAGGGTGTATTTTGTCCTTTAAAAGAAAACAACCTAGCGTCAAACCTATTATATATTAATATGTAACTTTTACATTAAGAAATATTTATTTTTCTATCAGAGTACAGCTGAAAAGTTAATATTTGCAAATGTTCTTATCAATTGGTGCATATGAATAAAAAATAAAAAAAGCTAACACCAATTTTAAAGGAAGATAATTACAATTATTTATAGTGTGACTAACCAACATGTTACTAAACGTATCCTATTTAAAATAAAAAATTCAATAAATACATAAATGGATAACTTAATTCACTAGAAAATTACAATTACTTCAGACCATTCATGAAATTTCCCATGCCCCTTGCTGTTCTCAGACTTGTTAACAGAATGTATGCAACACTGAATACCATAAAACCTAAATATTTCCATACATAGCCCACTGCCTCACACCCTCAAACACTATACGAAAATACGCCTAAAATAGGCGTATTCGTATATTTGGCACTAACTATGCCGAAATTACGTCGATTCGTATTCCTGGCACATTTATATTTACTAATACGTATGTATACACCATCAAAAGAATACGACTAGGAATCACCATTCATTGGAAAGGCGATTCCTAATTTACTAAGCGGTCGTATGTAATATACAGATGGTAATTAGCGGGATACAGACGCTAATTGCCGGTATAATACGCCTGGAAAATACACTTCAATTTCCTGGCATATTTGGCAAACGCCTGCATGGATCAGTCAGATCAGTGCAAAAAAACTAAACAATAAAAAAAAAAACGGGTTGTATTAATTTAACTAACTTGTTTTGATAACACTGGATTTCATTGGTGACATGACAGACAGATAACTAGTAAACCGGGAGCACATTGTACCAGGTGAAAGAGGTCAAGCTGTAGGCTCTGCTGTTTCTGCACAGACAGCATCATATGAATGGCTTACTGATGATGTAGTCATTAATATTAAATATCAAACACAGTAAAAGACAAATTTTGCTTGAAGTTCTTTTACAGTGTTGAACATATGGTCTACACATCAAATGCACTGTAATTTGTGTGGCCTCTCCGTCTTAATTTGAAGGGGAGCAATATAATTAGAAATGAGTCAGACTAATAAATCTACGTTTGCACAGTTGGGTGAAATTGACCCCAGCATTTAAAATGTCTGGAATAAATCATGCAAGAACAGCAAATAACAATGGCCTTTACTGGGTTCACCTCTCCCTCAGAATACCATTCAGCAATTGCAAAAGACACCAGGAACCTAAAATACCAAGAAGCACACAATTATACTTTCACTGAATAACAGCAATTCATCAGAGTTTGTCTCTGCGTCTAATGCAAGCAGTTTTCTAGTCATAACTATAGGCAACGAATCTCGCTTCCTAGCATTTGTGTTTGTCCCAACAAGTACTACATTACACGTTACTTGGATAAAAAATAAAATAATGGAACCTCAGAGTATAGCCCGTACTCTCGTAACTAGCTGATCTTTATCAAAACGGCATACTTACACATATACAGGGGAGAGTATGGAATGCTCCGGTGAGTGCAGGGGCAGTGTACACTGTCATGTGTTTCTCCTGCGCTCGCCGTGCTTTACCTGTCCGCCGCCAGCCCTCCCTTTCTCCTTATTCAACTTGTCAGGGGCTCGCTGACCCTGATGGCAAAATTGTTCTTACCCGGCAAATGCCGCACACAGCAGGGAGGACAGCGGAAGGCAGAGGGGTGGCAGCCTCCCTGCCAGCGCCGCACGCTGCACACAGCAGCAGGGGGGATGGCGGAGGAGAAGGTGGACTGGCGGGGAGACAGAGCACCGGAATGAAGCTGTTGGGAGCACTAAGCTGGTCCCGCTCCGTGCATATGTAATGAGCGGGACCCAGCGCAGTGAATATTTAATGAGAGGGTACCCGTCCCGTAAAAAAAATAATATATGTGTGTGTGTGTTACTTGTAAAGAAATAAATTTAGCAAGATCCTTCGAACAATAATTAAACTGATTTTTAGACACCAAAAAAATTTATAGAAAAAAAATATTTTAAAAGTACAAATTACAGTTCACCTATCAAAGATGTTGAATGCAAAACGGTGAAACTCTGCGAAAATCACGGTGAAAGCAGTTCTCCATTTTAGCATTTTTGCTGAATTAGAGTAATGCAGCCCATACACAGTCCGTTTTTGCCGGCTCCGTTCAGTACTATGCGATGCGCGCTCCCGCGCATCACATAGTACGGTACAAAAAAGTATGTGCTGCACATACTTTTTGTACTAGCTACACATCGCATCGGATCGCAGTGCATGCACAAGGCATGCGATCCGATGCGATGCGTGCTAATTAAGTGCCGAACGGATCCGTTAAACGGACCGTGTATGGGCACCTTAAAACCCCATTGAATTACACCAGTGAATTGCAGCGACTATCAAACTGCGAATTGGCCGGCATTAACTGTTCGCTTTTGGCGAGCAGCAATCATTGAATACAGCGAATATCATTTTCGGTGAAATTCATAATTTCACAGAAAAAAATAAAATTAATAAAAAAATAAAATAGGTGAATCAAGAGCATTGAACACTGCCCAGAGTCTGCATAGCATTTCATTTTCATTCAAATAAAAAGGTAATGTTATGTTCATTACTGTATGTAAACCGCATTGGTCCATAATCCATTATCCTCACATTCAATCTGTCTCTAAATCGTGTTACATGCATCTCCAAAACATATCCAAAATTCATCCGTACCTTACACAAGACACTGCAAAAACTCTAATCCATGCACTCATATCACGCATTGAATATTGCAATGGCCTCCTAACTGGTCTTCCTAAGAAAAGACTCTCACCACTACAAATCCATTTTGAATGCAGCTGCGAGGCTGTTCTTCCTGGCTAGACGTTCATCGTCTGCTGATCTGCCTGTATATTAAGGCACTCAATATAAAATACTTCTACTTACATACAAAGCCATAACTCTGACAACACCGACATATCTCTTATTTAAAAATATATCCCTACCCAACCTCTCTGCATCTCATCCACACTCATTACTCGCTCCCACTTACACTTGCAGGATATTTGTCAGGCAGCACCCACCTTATGGAATGCCCTTCAACACACAGTATGGGCAGTATTCAATGCTCCCGATTCACCGTTTTTTTTTCTGGCGAATTGGGCTGTTTTCAATCCTTGCGGTGAATCTTTTTCACTGAAAATCTGATTCACCCTATTCAATGTTCACCGAAAGCAAACAGTGAATGCCGGGCAGTTCTCCGTTTCATGCTCGCTGCAATTCACTGGTATATTTCAATGGAGTTTTCACTGGGATTTGCCGAGAGTGTATTCAATGCTAGGATGGAGAACTGCTTTCAGCATGATTTTCGCCATGATTCACCGTTTTGCATTCAACATCTTTTTAAGGTGAACTGGAATGTGATCTTTTAAAAGAAACGGTAATTTAAAAAAAGTTTGCTGCAAAAAAAAAAATCAGTCATTTTTATTCTGTGAAGGGGCATGCTAATTTTATTCATACCACACTAGAGACATTTGAATAGCGCTATTCAAATGTAGGTCATTAAGGGAGTGCCCAGCTGCCGCCACTGACATTTCAGCTCACACCCACAGGGGTAGCAAAATGAAGTTCACGAAGAGACATCGGTTTGAGAACGCAAATGGGACTTTTTGTGGTCCGTCCATTAGTTTGGTCGGGTTTAGCCACTATGTGCAGCTAAACACAAAATGAATGAGCGCAATCAGCATGAAAACAAACAACAAATTGCTGTGCAATCTCCTGCTGCTTTATATTTTGGGGGAGGAAAAAGCAGGGGCTAAATGAACAGAACCCCCCAAAAAAAATCATGTATAAAAACTTTTTTTTTCTTTAAATGAAAAAATCCCCATTTTTCACTCCTGAAAATTTTTCAGGGTCTAATCAACTATCCACCTATCAGTGTTTCCCAACTACAATCCTCAAGGCACACTAAAGCTGGGTATATGCCTAAAACTTTATCTGAACAATCTGTCTGATAAGAACAAAAATCAGGTAATGTATGGGAGCAAATGACAATCAACCGTTTGCGCCGTAAAGGCCCAAACACAATGGGCGATTTTGAGCTGAAAGCAGCTCAGTTTTGTCATTTGAGCTGCCCAGTGTGTACGGAGAAGCTATGAGCACTGATGCACACTCCAGCATCATCACCGGCGACAGTCTCTCATCTGCTGGTATTACCAGCAGATGAGAGACGGGGTGGACTGTTTTCCATAGCAGGACGCTATGGAAAGTCACCCATTCCCTGTGAAAAATCACTGGCAAGGTGGAAAATTGCTCATTGTGTATGCACTGAGCAATTTTCATATAATCACTGTGCGTACCTGCTGGGAAAAATCGACTAGTGTGTATGCACCTTAATACTGGGGAAAAAAAAGACAATGGTCATTCAGACAAATTGGTTAAATCTGTCTGACAAATATATTCCAGCAATCATTTTGTCTGATTTCTAGTGTTTGTGAGCAAATGACTGATTGTCATATTCTACCATACAGAACCAGATTTTTGTTTCCCCCACCAGTCAGACAGATACAACTTTAGGTGTTTAACCAGCTTTAACAGTTAAGGTTGTAGTGATATCGATCAAAAAAATGTGGTAGTAATTAAGTTACCTGTGATCAAGTATATCTATCCTATATACTGGGACCATTAGTGTACCTTTAGGGCCATGGTTGGGAACTCCTGGTCAAAGAACAAAGTTAAGTCAATTAATAACCGTTGCTACTTCATGATAAAGTTTGGAAACAATATAGGTAAGAGACAGCACAAATAAAGCAAAGAGCACGTTCACCTCTCTGGTTTTATCTAATGGTTTCACAATGTAAATAATAACTGTAAACTGCATAGAAATAGGGAAAAATAAAGTGTCCATAGTACCAAACTATACCACTGCGCTTGCTCTAAAATTTTGGAATACAGCAAAAACTATTTTTCATGCATTAACATGGGCTACTCATAGTAAAGCTATTATTGCTAAAACTGGAGCTCATTAAAATCCCATTAATAAACATAGGAATACTGTAACTGCAATACGTTAAATGCGTGTTTTAGTCTTTATAGGTTTTATTCATATACATTTTTGACAGTGCATATGTGTGAAGGAGTCCTAAGGATATACCGGTATCTACTAACATGTGGGTTTTTAGACAGTTGTTGCCATAGTAACCAATCAGATTCTATTTATAATTTGTCTAAAACTTAGAAGATAAATTAGAATCTCTTTGGTTGATATGGGCAACTCCATGTCTAAATACCCACACTTTAGTAACTATACCCCCTGGTGTGTGTCAATGTATATACTGTAGTCAACAGTTATCAGCATCCTTACGCATTTTAATGTCCAATCATCATCACTTAGCTTTACTGTTATAAAAGTATACCCAATTTGATTGTTATCAAATGAGAGGTTAATGTTTACAAAACATATGATGTAATTTGTAATGACTTCAGGATATACATTTTAAAACAATATTTTTCAGGACCTGTACTATTTACTTCTAGTGCATTCCACCTAATCAGGGAGTCACACTGGAAGTATAGGTCTTTATTTCAAACCATATGCTAACATGATACAGGACTCCTGGAATGGGAGAGCATAGTGACAAAAGGATTACTAGAAAGTCTGCCCAATAAAATGCGGTCTGCGTGTAATACGTGGGACATTATGGGAAAGCATAGGCAATGCATGAAGCTCTGTATACCGGGCACACCAGGGGAGCACTGTCACCTGCCCACACAGCACCTCATCTGCCTCTTTGCCTGCCCCCTCCCCTCATTGTCACACTGTGAGTTTTGAGCTGCAGCCGGGGGTATACCTGCAGAGAATAAGCCTGGCCGCCGCACTCACTGTTCTGCCATGTCAAAGTCCAAGCGGTCGTCAGTATCCGAGTAACAGCGTCCGGAGAGCTGTCACTTCCCCATGTCAGGCAGCGCAGCAGCGCACAACTGCACTGATGCCGATCCGGGCAGCTTGCGACGTCGCCCGGCCGGGCCGCTGTACGGCAGGGTCAGAGTACGGCAGGAGCCGCTGTCGGAATGGGCTGCTGTGGGTCCGAGGCACACAGACCCGGCTCACTTCCTGGATCCGGTCCCGTGACACCGTCGGTCTCGAGGCGGCTGGGTGTGAGCGGGTGACACGCGCCTGGTATCGCGAGAAGTTGTTGTTGTTGCTGCTCCACACAGTGCCCATCCTTCCTCAATCTTCGTTCTTCTCACTGGCACCTCGGTCGTTTTGTGTAAACTGGCTGTGCTTGCGCAGGAAATATACTTAAATATTTCCCTGCTAGTATAGTATGCATTCTGGACTGGGGAGATTTATTCTAGCATAACCTCTAACATGAACCATTCCAGGAGTGACAAAATGCCCTGTTCATGGATTATGCATGTAACTTAGAATCAGCCTCTGTGTGAGGTTTCCATTGTAAAAAAAACGAGTAAGGCTCGTGTCAGCCTTTTGCATGTCCACCTTTTTTATGTGTTGTCTTAATGCCCGTTGACCAATAGTGGTCGACCTAATGACCGCATAATACCTCTTGCTCAAGGGAGATGTGTTGACCAAATTCATTTTGGAAATACAAGATCTACAAGTGAACTTAGGCTTTATTCCTGGGAGCAGTGGTTAAAGTGATTAATAACAACACCTATAGAATCAATATTGTGTAACCTATCCCACAAAACCATGCCCTGTTCTTAGAAACAAAAATGTGACGGCAGATCCTTATGTCTATCCAATGCATGTTTAAATTGTTCTATTGTCTTAATGGGCCTCAGGGCCGGTGCTAGGGTGTCCGGCGCCCTCCTGCAAACCATACATTTTGCGCCCTTTCACATTGCCATTGCAACAAGATGCAGCCCGATTGTGGGAGTGTATGCCACATGCGATCCTATGGAGGATCTCGGGTGCATGTACATGCATGCATACACCATCTCAGTGCTGTGTCCGCAAAATGTTGCAGGCACTAAAGGTGCCCATACACGCTGTGAGAATCTGGGCTAGATCTCATCGCATCACATGGCATGCATGCAATGTGTGTGCGATGCGATCCGAAAGCAGTACAAAAAGTATGTGCAGCACTCGTGACTGAGGAGGGAAAGGAGGGAAGAGAAGGAGGAGATGGAAGAAGAGGGGAGGAGATAGAGGGGGCGGAGTGTTGAGGACTGGCAGAGGCACTGGCATAGCACACTGAGAAGAGGGAAGGAAGGGGAGGCGGCGCTGCTGCCTGTTCATCATTTGATTGACAGCTGACAGGCGCAGGGAGCAATGTGTAGGGGGCGGATCCGGACATGACATGTCATCCAGGCATTCACAGACAGCGCTACATGCCTCAGCGCAAGTGTCCATGAGGAAGATGGGGCAGGTCGCAGGAGGAGGACAGTGTGTGTGCGGTGCAGGGAGCTGCTCAGCCTCTCCATACTGAGAGTGAGGGCTGAGGCAGCTTTAGCAGAGCAGGGAGGGAGACAGCGCCTTTTCAGCATGGCGCCTCCCTGCTTTGCAGGAGCTGCTGAGTGGGTAACGCCGGCCCTGATGGGCCTACACACAGAGGGATATTCAGTCACTTTCTGAGTGATTTTACACGGGATCACGATACATAACAGACCTGCTGCTTATTGTCACTCAGAAGGCCCACACATCTCTGCGTGTGTGGTGGCCTTCTGAGCATTCAGCTGCCCGGAGCCCCCATGACGCTGCCCCTGGAGACGCCTCAGCTCGCAGACAGTCCCTTGGGCAAAATGCAGCCCGCCCACGAACCGATCATGCTGAGCTGCTTGTCATTGCTCTGCAGTACCTCCCAGATACAGACGGCAGCGCAGCTCTGTGCCACAGCCGGCGCTATGTGATATTTCCCCCCTGCTCCCTGTCAGCCTGCACAGCTCCACCTCCCCCTGCTATGCTCTTACTTATGCATACCCTCCAACTGTACCGATTTAGCCAGTACAGTACCGTTTTTTAACGGTCTGTACCGGCTAAATCAAAGTGTACCGAATGTACCGTTTTTTTGATAACTGGCTCCTCCTCTGGCTTCCGACAAACTGGCATGCATAGGTTTGTAGTTTTATTCTTTCACAGCCGGCTGCTCTTCGTGGAGGGGGAGTGGCCGACGAAACTACAACTCCCAGAGGCAGGGGCGGATCCAGGATAAAATGACAGGGGGGGCACCATGATAAAAAAAGGGTTTGGGTGGGGGAGGGGCGGTGTTAGTGGTGCCAGTGTACATGCTAAGAGAGCGGCAGGAGAGTGTGGGAATGGAATTAAAAATAGGCCCTGGCATTTAAAGTACGCAGGCCCACCATGGCGACAAAAGTGAAGGATGTAGTTGTGCGCGCGCCAAAGGCGCGCTCCGGAAAAGGGTGTGTGGCCACTCAACAGGGGGCGTGTCAACACATATACTTCTACACATTATGCAACAAAATACTAGACCCCATTATACTTGCCCATACCTCCCAACTTTGTCACTTCAGCAGACGGGACGCTGCCGCTGCGCGACAGAGGCGTGCCAAAATTTTCGGGGTGTGTGGCCTAATTTGGGGGCGTGGCCTATACTCGTGGCTCTTCCATGAGGCCACGCCCCCATTATGCCGCTATGGGGGCATGACCCAGAGGCTCTGTGAGCCTCTAGCCATGCCCCCAGCCCCCTGGCTGCGGGAATAGACGCTGTGCGCATGCGCACAGCGTTTCTTACCCGCTGCTTAGCAGCTGACAGGGGGGACTCCCAACAGCCCCCCCCACACCGCGGGACACTGCTGCCCGCGGGTGGGACAGCGGGACAGGCCCTGACTATCGGGACTGTCCCGATAAAATCGGGACTGTTGGGAGGTATGCTTGCCCCTTACACATGATGCCAAATGGAATGAACCAAAATTGACATAATGCCACATGGATTGAGCCAAAATTCAAATAATGCCACATGGATTGTGCCAAAATTCACATAATGCCACATGGATTGAGCCAAAATTTACATAATAACACACACGGATTGAGCCAAAATTCACATAATGCCAAATGGATTGTGTCAAAATTCACATAATGCTACACGGATTGAGCCAAATGCATAAAATGCCACATGGATTGAGCCAAAATTCACATAATGCCACACGGATTGAGCCAAAATTCACATAATGCCACACGGATTGGGAAAAAATTCACATAATGCCACACGGATTGAGCCAAAATTCACATAATGCCACATGGATTGAGCCAAAATTCACATAATGCCACACGGATTGAGACAAAATTCACATAATGCCACACAGATTAAGCCAAAATTCACAATACACTTCATAAACAGGGACATTGTCCACCAAAGGCTCGCATTAAACATTTACACCATAATGTCCATTACACGTTAAATTACACGCCATTATGTTCATTATGTGTTATGCCAAACACCATAATGCCTATTAAAAATTATGCTACATAAGTGCTGCTTCTCTACATGCTCATTGCCAAGGGTTCCATGCTCATTGCCAGAGGTTCCATGCTTGTTGCCATGTGGGATTACATGCTCATTGCCAAGGGGGAATACATGCTCGTGGTAAATGGGGGACAGCAGAAGTGATAGCCACTGACAGTGGCAGAGCCTGGCTGTATTCAGAGCACTGCAGGTCCCGGCTATTTGAAATAATACCCCTTTCACACCAGAAAATGCATTCCCAGGTTGGCCCCTTTTACACCAGCCTAGTCCCTGCATTTTCTGGTGTGAGGGGGAGAGAAAACCACCCTTCCCCCCTTTAACCAGTTATCTCATTTAACTGGCTATATCTTCGGAACCAACTGACCCATTTACATGAGACAAGTATTATATTGAAGAACTTTTGAGTGGGCTTTGAATGATTTTGGTCCAGTGAAACTGGAACGTTTGGTTCCAGAGTAATCTGCCCTCAAAGAACATGAACAGCCATGAAATTACATTTCAAAAATAAAAAAATCGGTTTATACGCAATATCTCTGGAACCGATTGACCGATTTAGACCAGCCTGGTATCATATTGAAGGCCCAGCGATTTGGAATTGAATGAAATCAATCACAAGCTTCTGTGATGCCAGGGTGGGAACTGGCAGCCGTCGGAACTGGGTGGGGGTCGGAATTGACGGATCCTATATTATCCTATGGTGAAAAAACGTTACAGGTTTGCCAGGCGATATCTCCGGTTCCCGGGGGGCTAGAGACACGGGGCTGGGCTCGTTGGAAAGCCCTGGTCCTCAGCTACAAAATAAATGACAGGGGGGGCACGTGCCCGGGTGCCCCCCCCCTGAATCCGCCACTGCCCAGAGGGCTTAGGGTGCCATGTCTCACACCCTATCACGACGCGAGACACTTTGCGCCTGCCCTGCCGAGTGCCGACTCTGTGCCCCGCCGCTGCTGCTACTGGCTGCGCTGAGCCTGTCACACTCACAGTATATGACAGGATAGTGCAGCGCAGGAGACAGTTGGAAGAGCGGCTCATCCTCTCTCTGACAGAGCCACCCCCGCCCTCCTCCTATGTGCCGTGTGTCCAGTAAGCAGCAGCATTTCTCTCCCTCTACCATCTCTCTCCCCCTACGTGTGTGTTCTAGCAGGCTTCGTCCCAGGCCACCTGCATGAATACAGTCTCAGCCCCTGCACACCAACTGCCGCTGACTGCTCTCAGCCTGATGGACACAGGTAGGCACTGGGCAGCCTACTCACCTCATACAGATGCAGTGTTGTTTTTTTTTTTTTTTTAAGTTTAGGGGTCGTTGCCACGCCCCTTTACGTGTGACCACGCCCCCTTTACGCGTGACCACGCCCCTTTTCTGCAGTTGTGCTGATTTGTACTCCTCAAATGTTGGAGGGTATGCTTATGTAACCCTCTTTATGAGGTGAGGGTAATTTAACAATTGACTGTGCCTCCACCCAAGTTTTTAAATTTGTATATAAGGTTACTTGGGAACCTATTTCTCTTTATAATGTTATTTATAAACCGAATAACACACCTTTTAACAACTTTATAATACAATGTCACACACAGTTGCTCAGTAAACATTGCCATATCTGTATAATGCTGCTTTCCCACGGCCAAACCTGCTTTGACCCGTTTTTTTTTAAGCGGGTCAAAGCAGGTTTAACCCCTTTCCCACTGCATGTAGTAAACGGTATATTACTGGTTAATTACCGTTTTTGTACCTTTCACATTGAACCGCTTGTGAAAGCAACAAAACGGTAATTAACCAGTAATATACCCCCCCTCACCTGGTACCTGCCCTGTGCCCACCCTCCCCTGATACTTACCTGCGTGGGGGATCCGTGCAGCGGGGTTCACGCACTTCTGGGGAGGCATCGGGTCTGGCATGGGCAAAGTACTTGGGGTCCCTCTGGATGCTGGGCAGTGGGGACGCTCCGGGGTCCATCCCACATGGGCACTGTGCTGTGGATGCTGGTGGTGCAGCAGGGTCCATTCGGGGTCCATACGGCGTCGGGGCAGTCCCTGCAGCTGATGGGAACTAATAGTTCCACTATGCGCATGTCTACTGAGCGCCATGCATATCAATGAGCCATTCATTACATATGCGCATATGTAATTAGCGGTTCATTGATATGCACGTCACTCATTAGATATGCACATAGTGGGAACTATTAGTTCCCATCAGCTGCAGGGACTGCCCCGACGCCGTATGGACCCCGAATGGACCCCGAAATGACCCTGCTGCACCACCAGCACCCACAGCACCGTGCCCATGTGGGATGGACCCCGGAGCGTCCCCACTGCCCAGCATCCAGAGGGACCCCAAGTACTGTGCCCATGCCAGACCCAATGCCTCCCCAGAAGTGTGTGAACCCTGCTGCACGGATCCCCCACGCAGGTAAGTATCAGGGGAGGGTGGGCACAGGGCAGGTACCAGGGAAGGGGGAAGTAGTGTGGTATTTTAAATACCGTTTAAGAGGCATTCCCACTGCCTTAAAACGGTATTTAAACGTGTAGGACTCTGCTTTTTAAACGGGTTGAAATACCGGTTAACTTTAACCGGTATTTCAACTCTGGCACTTTCCCACTGCAGCCTTAAACGGTAAATTGTGGGGGAAAAACGGCAATTTACCGTTTAAGAGCTGCAGTGGGAAAGGGGTATCAGTGTTCTTGGCAGGAACATTATGAGGCAAAAATGGCTTATACCTTACATTCATACATTTTTTACATATAAATATACATGTATATGTTACATTCTTCCCCTGGTGATTAAAGGTAATAAATGAACTTGGATCACCACAGAAATAACAACATTTTCTTAATATACAGTACATTTTCAACACCTGTAAAGTAAGGCCATACAGTCATGCTGGCAGGGTAAGTCACCCTTGGGATATAATTGGCACCCCTAGTGACAATATTTGGGGGCCTACATAACCATTTAGGTCTTTCTGTGATTTGTTCAACTACTTCACTTTCAGAAGAATGAATATCCATCTCACTCTGTACTTCACTAGGGTCTTTGCTACTATTTGAAACATATGGGTCATAAACACTATTTACGGGGTTTACATTTTCTACTGACTTATTGATGCTTACAGTATCCTCTTTACATGTATACTTTCTATGACTGGGTACAGTGTCTTTATAATAACACCCAGATCTGTCTACCTCTTCCTCCTCTGATTCTTTTCCTCTGGATACATCACTACATTTTAAATTCTTTTGTTCTTTCTGCTCTAAGTGATCAGAATTTTCAGGGATTACATTTTCTAAACGTATTTCTTGCCCAATAGGAAGTAAATGTTGCCCGTGATAAGTCAATACGTCTCCTTCCTCATTCTCTGGTTTAATTTTATACACTTGAAAATCATTAAACTTTTCAATTGCCACAAAAGGATCTTCTCTTCATCTGTTAGCTATTTTACATTTTATAGGGATTTCTTAACAAAACTCAGAGAGCTAACAGATGATTATGTACATTTCTGTTATACCTAGTTTTGTTCATCAATTCTACTTTCTTAGCTGCTTTGTTAGCACAATCATATGCCCTTGGTAGCTCTTCTCTCAATCTAGTCACATATTTGGTTTGAGGTACGTATTACTCGTTGTTTGTGGGTGACACACACATGCATACATCTATAGGAAGCTTGGCCTCCCTTCCAAACATCAAAAGGTAAGGGGACATTTCAGTCGTCTCATTCTGAGTGCAATTATATGCATGGACAAGGCGGTTAATATGTCTCTTTCAGTAGTTTTTATCCTTTGGATTTAATATTCCCAGCATATTTAATAATGTCCGATTGAACCGTTCTGGTTGCGGGTCCCCCTGTGGGTGATATGGGGTCGTCCTGGATTACTTTATCCCACATATTGAGCAAAGTTCTTTTAGTAAGTTACTTTCGAACTCTCTCCCTTGGTCTGAATGGATTCGATTTGGAAGACCATAATGGATAAAGAATTTGTCCCATAAAGTATTAGCCACTGTAGTAGCCTTCTGGTTCGGTGTTATATATGCCTGGTCATACATGGTATGTCACATTTTCTTTCAGGTTCCACCTCCAGGGTGAGGAAATCCATACAAATCAGGTCCATGGGCCCATTGCTCTTGATAGATTCTAATGGTGCTGTTTGTTTTCTAACGGTTTTGCGGACCTCTGGGTGGCGATACCCTATAGAAGCCTATGGGCTTCTTTTGCCGTCCGCGTGCCCCCCCCTCCCGTCCTCCTTTGATCTCCTGCTCCCCCAGGTGTCACAGCCGGCAGGACATCCGGCTTCAGGGGGGAGGTGATGCAGAGGGACGCTGGCAGCCGCCGGGAGGTGACGGAGACCCCCGCAGACCACATCACAGGTATCGCGGGGGTCTCCGTCACCGCAACCCGATGCTAGCCGCATATGTTAGTACATATGCGGCAGCATCGCGGCTGCTGTTGCGCGAAGGGCGGCAATGTATAATAATACATCCCGCCCTTAATCATCTCACGATGCAGTAGCCCATTTTTTACTACCAACTGTTTTCTTTGTCTTTCAAGAATATGGATACTTTTAGTGGTAACCCTAAAGGAGGGATTGGTATTAGATTTATTCAATCTAGAGAAAACATATCCAATGTCATGGTCCGTGTATTGCTCTTTTCTCATCTGTTTTGGCATAATCTTCGGCAACCCTTCCAACTCTAGGTTACTGATCCAGCAATAAGAAAGTGGCAAGGCTGAAGGTTTCATTCCCAATGATGTTAACACTTCTTCCCCAGCAATATCTTAGTCTTTATTCGGTGACACACTCCTTTTACATCTCCTATGGGTACTTCTACTACTATCCACTCTTCACTCTGATTGCCAGATGTCTGATTTGGAATTCTTAATAAACAGTCAGCGTCAATATTACTTACACCAGGTCTTTACTTTAACGTAAAAGCAAATAATGCTAAAGCTGCAAGCCACCGGTGTCCAATTGTGTCGAGTTTTGCAGTGGTCTGAACATAGGTCAAATGATTATTGTCTGTATGTACCTCAAATTGAACCCCATACAAATAGTCATGAAACTTTTCAACTACACACCATTTGAGAGCCGAAAAAACTCTATTTTGTGAGTGGGGTATTTTGTTTCGCTCGGAGATAAACCTCTGCTGGAAAAAGATACAGGTTTCAACTCATCTTGATGCTTTTGATATAAAACTCCCCCAATTCCTTCTTGTGAAGCATCAATATATAATACATATGGAAGTGAAGTGTCGGCATAAGCTAACACAGGGGCATCTGTTAACTTTTCCTTCAGATCTTGAAAAGCCTTTTCACAAGAGTCGTTCCATCTGTCTCCAAACAATTCTCCCAGCTTATACCATTTCTGGGGGTCTGCTGTCAGTTCTGCTTTCTTTTTCTTGTTGTTGGGTGGATACCCTTTAGTCAAATCAGTAAGAGGTTTAGCAATTTTGGAGTAGTTTGGCACAAACCTTCTGTAAGAGCAACAAAATCCTAAGAAGGACCTAAGTTATTTCAATTTAGTGGGGCGTGGCCAATTCCTTATTGCTTCAACTTTATCAGGATCAGTCGACACTCCATCTCTCCCTACAATATGTCCCAGATATTTTACTGAGGAGCAACACAATTGACACTTGTCCAAGGATAACTTCAATCCTCCTTCTATAAGTCGGTCCAACATTTTGAGTAAGCTTTGATTGTGTTCTGCCAATGAACTCCTGAACACAATGATGTCATCCAGGTAGACTATCACTGTACCCGGAACCACCAAAACCAGGTCGCTGGGCCGCTTGGTTCCGGAGATACGGTACCCTGTAGTTCATGTCTCCTAGTATTCTTTCCATCGTCCTTTGGAATGTATCTGGTGCGTTCCTTGAGGCATTTTGAGAAATTCGAAAAATCCCAATGGACAAATAAAAGCTGTTTTCTCTCTGTCCTTAGATGACATGGGGATTTGGTAAAATCCATTCCATAGATCTAGTACTGAAAACCACTTACTCCCCTGTAATGAATCTAGGGCTTCATCGATTTTGGGTACTGTATACTGATTGGGTACAGTTCTGGCATTTAGTGTCCGGTAATCTATACACATGCGGATCTTTCCATTCTTCTTCTTTGCGATCACAATGGGGGATGCATATGGACTTCTAGATTCTATAATACTCTGGTTCTCAAACAGTCCTCTAAGATGTAACCGGACATCAGGTATTAGTTCAATATCTAATTCTTCTTCTGTTTCAATTAACACAGCCACAACTCTTCCTATATCTCCCTTCCACTTAACTATCACTCTGGGTCTGACTACACCATATAGCCTATTTATTTGCTGTATTATTTTCTCATCTGTAAATTCAAAGAAATTTACCCCTACTGCAAAAGGCTTCCTAGGCACTGTGCAGCGAGGTGGGTATGTGTTCCCTGTGTGATACTGTACTGTCCCTGCTTATATTGTTACCTACCGGCTGCTGCAACGACCAGCTGCGCCGCTGATGGCTGCTTAGGCGCTGTGCTGCTCGGCAGGTATGTGTTCTACGCATATAATGTCTCAATTTAACCCCTTCATGACAGAGCCAGTTTGTGCCTTCATGACAGAGCCCTTTTTTTCAAATCTGACATGTCTCACTTAAGTGGGGATAACTTTTTTTTGCTTTTACTTATCCCAGTGATTTTGAGATTGTTTTCTCGTGACACATTGTACTTCAAGTTAGTGGTAAATTTTGGTCGATACAGTCTGTGTTTTTTTGTGAAAAATACCAAAATATCGTGAAAAAATGGAAAATTTAGCAATATGCAAAATGTCACATTTTCTGCTTGTGAGACAAATAATCATACCACTCAAAATAGTTAATAACTAACAAAGACCATATGTCTACTTTATGTTGCAATCATTATTTCAACCTCCTTTTCATTTTTTTGGACACTAGGAGGCTTCAAATATGACTAGCAAATTCTCAAATTTTCAAGAAAATTTCAAACACTGATTTTTTTAGGGACCAGTTCAGTTCTGATGTGACTTTGAGGGACTTGTATGTGAGACACCCCCATAAATGATGCCATTTCAAAAACTGCACCCCTCACAGTATTCAAAACAGCATTTTGGAAGTTTGTTAACCCTTTAGGTGTTTCACAGGAATTAAAACAAAGTGTAGGTGAAATTTCAAAATTTCTTTTTTTTTGCAGAGTTTCAATTTTAATACATTTTTCTAACGAATACAGTAGATTTTACTAGAGAAATGTGACTAAAAATTGATTCCCCCAATTCTTTTGTTTTCAAAAATATCCTATATGTGGCCCTAGTGTGCACGTTGACCAAACCACAGGCTTCATAATAGAAGGAGCACCTACTTGATTTTGGAGCCTCCTTTTTATGAGATTTTTTTTTAGGCACCATGTAGGATTCTAGGCACCATAAGTGCTAAACGTTAGGAACCTCCCCCACAAGTCACCCCATTTTGCAATCTACACCCCTCAGGGAATTCATCTAGGGGTATAGTGTACATTTCAAACCCCCAGGGGTTTCACCAATTTTGGTACAACTGGGATGTGAAAATGGAAAATTACATTTTTTAACACAAACATGCAGTTCTGGCTCAAAATTTTTCATTTTCACAAGGAATGAAGGAGACAAAGCACCCCAAAGTCTGTGCCCCAATTTCTCCCGAGTACGGCAATGCCTCACATGTGACCAAAAAATACCAGTTGGGCGCATGGCAGGACTCAGAAGGGAAGGAGTGATTTTTGGATTTTGCAGCACAGATTTTGGTGGAATGAATGGTGGGTGCCATGTTGCATTAGCAAGACTCCCAAAGCACCAATACAGTGGAACCCCCCCACAAGTCACCCCATTTTGCAAAGTACACCCCTCAGGGAATTCATCTAGGGGTATAGTGTACATTTCAAACCCCCAGGGGTTTCACCAATTTTGATACAACTGGGCAGTGAAAATGAAAAATTAAATTTTTTTACACAAAAATGCAGTTCTGGCTCAAAATTTTTCATTTTCACAAGGAATGAAGGAGACAAAGCACCCCAAAATCTGTGCCCCAATTTCTCCCGAGTACGGCAATGCCTCACATGTGACCAAAAAATACCAGTTGGGCGCATGGCAGGACTCAGAAGGGAAGGAGTGATTTTTGGATTTTGCAGCACAGATTTTGGTGGAATGAATGGTGGGTGCTATGTTGCACCAATACAGTGGAACCCCCCCACAAGTCACCCCATTTTGCAAAGTACACCCCTCAGGGAATTCATCTAGGGGTATAGTGTACATTTCAAACCCCCAGGGGTTTCACCAATTTTGATACAACTGGGCAGTGAAAATGAAAAATTACATTTTTTTACACAAAAATGCAGTTCTGGCTCAAAATTTTTCATTTTCACAAGGAATGAAGGAGACAAAGCACCCCAAAATCTGTGCCCCAATTTCTCCCGAGTACGGCAATGCCTCACATGTGACCAAAAAATACCAGTTGGGCGCATGGCAGGACTCAGAAGGGAAGGAGTGATTTTTGGATTTGGCAGCACAGATTTTGGTGGAATGAATGGTGGGTGCCATGTTGCATTAGCAAGACTCCCAAAGCACCAATACAGTGGAACCCCCCCACAAGTCACCCCATTTTGCAAAGTACACCCCTCAGGGAATTCATCTAGGGGTATAGTGTACATTTCAAACCCCCAGGGGTTTCACCAATTTTGATACAACTGGGCAGTGAAAATGAAAAATTACATTTTTTTACACAAAAATGCAGTTCTGGCTCAAAATTTTTCATTTTCACAAGGAATGAAGGAGACAAAGCACCCCAAAATCTGTGCCCCAATTTCTCCCGAGTACGGCAATGCCTCACATGTGACCAAAAAATACCAATTGGGCGCATGGCAGGACTCAGAAGGGAAGGAGTGATTTTTGGATTTGGCAGCACAGATTTTGGTGGAATGAATGGTGGGTGCCATGTTGCATTAGCAAGACTACCAAAGCACCAATACAGTGGAACCCCCCCACAAGTCACCCCATTTTGCAAAGTACACCCCTCAGGGAATTCATCTAGGGGTATAGTGTACATTTCAAACCCCCAGGGGTTTCACCAATTTTGATACAACTGGGCAGTGAAAATTAAAAATTACATTTTTTTTACACAAAAATGTACTTCTGGCTCAAAATTTTTCATTTTCACAAGGAATAAAGGAGACAAAGCACCTCAAAATCTGTGCCCCCATTTCTCCAGAGTACGGCAATGCCTCACATGTGACCAAAAAATACCAGTTGGGTGCATGGCAGGACTCAGAAGGGAAGGAGTGATTTTTGGATTTTGGAGCACAGATTTTGGTGGAATGAATGGTGGGTGCTATGTTGCATTACCAATACAGTGGAACCCCCCCACAAGTGACCCCATTTTGCAAACTACACCCCTCAGGGAATTCATCTAGGGGTATAGTGTACATTTCAAACCCCCAGGGGTTTCACCAATTTTGGTACAACTGGGCTGTGAAAATGAAAAATTACATTTTTTTACACAAAAATGTACTTCTGGCTCAAAATTTTTCATTTTCACAAGGAATGAAGGAGACAAAGCACCCCAAAATCTGTGCCCCCATTTCTCCAGAGTACGGCAATGCCTCACATGTGACCAAAAAATACCAGTTGGGTGCATGGCAGGACTCAGAAGGGAAGGAGTGATTTTTGGATTTTGCAGCTCAGATTCTGGTGGAATGAATGGTGGGTGCTATGTGGCATTAGCAAGACCCCCGAAGCACGGTGAAATGATGAACCTAATAATCCATAGATGTGTGGTATATTTTGAAACACTCCTTTATACATAGGCCGGGTTTGTCGGGGCAAGTTTCACAGTGGAAAATAGTTTCCTTTCTTATTCCCTTTTTATAGCAAACTTTGCACCTTTTTTGTGTCCTGCCCTTTCTTGCAGTGGAGGGGATTTCGTTGGGAAAATGCTGCCCTGGTACAATACGGGGGCCAGTACTAGAAGTACTGGGGCCCTCTGCCTGCTGGTTCCCAAATATTAGGCCCTTTATGACTTCCTCTTGAAAGTGCATAAATGTCCCCCTCTGGCCGGTAGAACGGAATAGCACGTAAGCGTTATACAGTGCCATCTGGATGATATACACGGCCAGCTTCTTGTACCAGATATTTGTTTTCCGCAGGGCACTGTACGGCTTCAGTACCTGATCTGAAAGATCCACTCCACCCATGTACTTATTGTAATCTAGGATACAATTTGGTTTTGAGGTGTGGGTACTGGTACCTCGTACAGGGATGGAGGTGGTACTGTCTCCATGAATTGTTGTCAGTATAAGGACATCCCTCTTGTCCTTATATTTGACCAACAACATATTTTCGGTGCATATTCCCCTGCTTTCACCCCTTCTCATTACTTGGGCAATGTGCGTTTTTGGGAGGCCTCTTTGGTTCTTACGCACAGTACCGCAAGCTGCTGTACCTCTTGAACCAAGGGCCTTAAACAGGGGGATGCTGGTGTAAAAGTTATCCACATAGAGGTGATAACCCTTATCCAGGAAGGGGTGCATTAAATCCCAGACAATTTTTCCACTAACACCTACGAGGGAGGGGGGGCATTCTGGCGGTTCAATTCTTGAATCCTTCCCTTCATATACCCTAAACTTGTGGGTGTACCCTGTGGTGCTTTCACACAGCTTATACATTTTTATGCCATACCTTGCCCTCTTACTGGGAAGGTACTGGCGGAATTTAACCCTTCCTTTAAAATGTATAAGGGACTCGTCGATGCTAATACATTTATCAGGGATGTATAGCTCTGCAAATTTGGCACTGAAAAGATCAATGACCGGCCTGACTTTGAATAGCCTGTCAAAGGTGGGATCATCTCTGGGTGGGCACTGTGCATTATCGGTGTAATGTATAAATTTATGGATTGCCTCAAAACGAGTCCGAGTCATGGCCATACGGTAAAATGGGGTGCTGTACAGAACATCTGTACTCCAATATTGCCTAATTTGTGGCTTTTTTACTATGCCCATATGAAACACCAGACCCCAAAACGTCATCATCTCTACTGCATCTACAGGGGTCCACCTAGCAAATGATGACGTGGGGTTTTGAGCAATAAACTGCTGGGCATATAAATTAGTTTGGTCCACCATTAAATTTATAAAATCATCAGAGAAAAATAATTTGAAAAAGTCAATTTCTCTGAGACCTGTGGAATCAAATTGGATTCCTGGCATGGCCAAAAACTCAGGAACCTGGGGCTCAAAATTGTCTGGTGGTGGGGTCCATACGAGATCAATTATTGGGGGGGGGGGTCTCAGCTGCTCTACGGGGGCGTCTTTGAGGGGGTCCCTCATCACCAGAGGAGGAAGAGGAGCTTAAGACGAATCCTTCAAATTCCCCGCTTGCCTCACTGGCTGTGTCAGAGTCAGAAGCAAGCATGGCATATGCCTCCTCCACTGAATACATTCTTCTGGATGACTGGGATGACATTTGGGATGACATTTTTATTTTTGTGTTACTGGTAGTGAAATGTTTCAACACGTGTATAGTGTAGGGGGGGGTACAAACTTTATTTCAACCCGGGGGGTATGTAGTGTGTAGTGTGTATGTAGTGCAGAAAAAAAAAATACTTTATATAAAAAAAAAAATTGAAGGGGTTAAAAAAAAAAAAAATTGAAGGGGTTAAAAAAAAAAAAATTGAAGGGGTTAAAAAAACAAAAAAAAAGGTCCTGCGCCAAAAATTGAGCACAGATGTTGGTCAGTAACGTCCGTCACTGAACAGCGCTCAAAGGCAACAGGAATTTGATCAAAAAAAAAAAAAAAATAGATCAACCCTGTGCCGAAAAAGCTGATCAGTGATGTACGTCACTGATCAGCGCACAGTGGCCACAGGACACCCACAAAATCACAATGTGTGTAAAAAAAAAATTAAAAAAAGACCACACAGCACCCACACAAAAAAAAAAAGGTGATCAGTGATGCGACACTGATTACCAGTGAGGGGCAGCAGGTGCACAACCTTTGGTGCAACTGGCAGCAACTGACAGGTATATATAAAAAAAAAAAACCTCTGCGCCCCCAAAAAGTTGCTGATCAGCTCAGATATAGTGATCAGCACAAAAGGCGGGGGTAGCAGACACAAAATATACACTCTCTATCACTCTCTGTCACTATCTCTCTCTATCTCTCACTATCTATCACTATCTATCACTATCTATCACTATCTATCACTCTAGGACACTGCAGCAGCAGCACTGACAGTTATATGTATAAAAAAAAACCTGCACCCCCAAAAAGGGGGGGTAACAGACACAAAATATACACTCTCTATCACTCTCTGTCACTATCTCTCTCTATCTCTCTATCTCTCACTATCTATCACTATCTATCACTCTATGACACTGCAGCAGCAGCACTGACAGTTATATATATAAAAAAAAAACCTGCACCCCCAAAAAGGGGGGGTAGCAGACACAAATCTCTCTATCTCTCACTATCTATCACTATCTATCACTATCTATCACTATCTATCACTCTATGACACTGCAGCAGCAGCACTGACAGTTATTTATATATAAAAAAAACCTGCACCCCCAAAAAGGGGGGGTAGCAGACACAAAATATAGCTCTCTCTGTCACTATCTCTCTATCTCTCTCTATCTCTCTCTCTATCTCTCTATCACACTGCAGCAGCAGCAGGAAGTCTCAGGAAGTCAGATCCAGGAAGCGTCCAGCACGCTACAAGCAGTGATCAAGTGATCAGGTAAGGTATTTGCAAGGATCAGGTAAGTATTAGCAAGGATCAGGTCAGTATCACGGCAGATAGGCACGGTGACCGCTCTGCACGCTATTCCAGACCGGAATGGCGTCTGCAGCGCAGTCACCGTTAGTTTAAATGTCGCGCCTTGGCTGTGATTGGTCCGTGGGTCCCACGGACCAATCACAGCCTTGGGGGCAGGTGGGGTGAGGGTGGGGTGAGGTGTCATCGTCACCGATGAGCCCCTCATGCCCCCTGACGCCCGGCGGTGATTGACACCTGTGTTACCAAGCGTCTGATTCGCTGGTAACACAGGAAACCGCTGTGAATGGCTGTTCACACTGAACAGCCAATCACAGCGATCGCCGACGGGGGGGCGACATCGCAGCCCCCCCTGGGCATGCAGGGACATAATTAAGAAAGAAGGAAAAAGTACTCTCCTTTGTTTGGGGGCACGCTTGTCAAAAAGAAAAAATCTTTATGTATTGATTGTTAATTTAAAATTTAACTTTTAATAAACAATTTAAAAGGCTTGTTGGACAGACACACAAATACAAACTACATATAACATAAATGAGTGGAAAAAACCACTAATTGGACTCCAAAGAGTCCCTCCAGCGTTGTATCGCTGGTAGTATTCCACCACTGTGGGTGGATAATTAACCACTAATGTGGATCAAAGTGATACACTGAATTTCAAGAAAAAACGCTAATGGCGAAATGGGTTAATTTCAATAAGTGGGTTTCATCCAACAAATTGTATGGAGTGTATCCGTAGTGTTTATCAAGTTGCAACAGAATACCATAACAATTAGCTCAATCGACAATAATTTGTAAAGTGATACACTGAATTTCAAGAAAAAACGCTGGTAGCGAAATGGGTTAATTTCAATGCGTGGGTTTCGTCCAACACATTGTATGGTGTGTATCCGTGGTATTTATCAAATTGCAACAGAATACCATAACAATTTGCTCAATCGACAATAATTTGTGATAACAAACATAGAGCTCCAATTGCTATCGGTAAAGACAGGTAACGCAGTGATAGCCACAGTGAGAAAGTGATTTCTACTTGTAATCTAGCAGGGATGTAGAACTCCACGGTGGTACACACTAAACAATAATGTTATGTCGACCTACTAGTAGTTAGCCCTCAGTCGACACCGTAGGCAAGATGTGTACTCAACCCGTTTTAGATGAAGTTATGCTAGAAAAGTATAAAGGAATAGCATCTGCTGTCTTTTTCCCCATTAAACAGGTGCCCTGTTGACACTGTCAGTGCAGGGTCCGGCCGTTATTTAAATGGGTGGAGATGACAGAGCTAATTGAAAGCTGAAAGGGGAGTGTTGTGTCAGCGTGACAGCAAGTCGACTTATGCCTAATGGGCTAGTAGGCTGCTGCTTCCCAGTGTAAAACCATTGGTGGGAAGTGAGCGGTACTCACCATAGGCTGCGTGGAAAGTAGAAAGTGGAGTATCTTTTTCCACTTATATGAGGGTATAAGGTGCCCTGTTGACTAATAGTCAGAGCAGGGTCCTGCCGAATCCCCCTTTAGTGTCAAAAATAACTCCTAGCAGAAATATGTGCTTGAGATAGGAGATAAAGGGAGAGAGGTAAAGGAAAACGTCTGGGTCTGTTTTTAATAGTTATCACATCCCATTGCTAGCAAGCATTGATGGCAGTGATATTAAATACTATGCCTCAGACGTTTTGGAAAGGTTAGCAGGTATCCCCAATATGGCTGTAAATAAAGCCGAGAGTGTTCGGTCACTGACTGGCACCAGTTAATATTATGTGCTCAGCGTGCGTGCAGGGACAATACCGCGAGTGAGGGGTGAGCTGGTAATCTCACCCGAAAGGAGAGGGTACAGTGTGGCTAACACTGCTTACCTGCCGCCGGGTAGCTTCTATGTTGTCCTGGTGGATGTCTCCCGACCGGCGCTGAGTAGCGGCGTCAGGTCTCGCCGGCGCCGGATGTGGTCTGAGAGAGAAAAGAGAGCAGACAGCTGTTTCGCTCCGATAGCGAGCTTCGTCAGTGCTGACGTAGGTGCCGTCCATGAGTCTATTTATTACCCACACCATTGGCTATTTGCCTGGAGGTGTGTCACAGACGGCTATTGCGGGTTTATCCAATCGGTATGGCTGTAGGTAAAGTGACGGAGACGCTGCTAGTTTATCAGCGTGAATCTCAGCCTTGTAATTTGTAACAATTCCAACTGGTGTGGCTGTTTAGATCAAGACTGTTAGGCTGTCAAAAATATATAATCAGCCCATTGATAAGATATATTAAGTGTCCATATCTTAGATATTTACTTGTGTGCGTACGACCTGGTGTTTCTGACACTAAAGTGTGTAAATGACAGTATGAGAATGGTTGGATGTATGCATATACATCTATTATGGAACATTGAAGATTAGTTTTACCCTTTCCTCATGTGTACATGTGTGGGTTGTTTAGTTGGAATGGGTGGTTGTTATTTAATAGTTATAATGCTTGCCGCTGGTAGAATGAGTTTAATTCTACAACTCAGTTTAGTGTAATGGACAGAAATTGACGTGGGACGGGTAAGGGGGATTGGAAGTAGTCATTGAACCTAGCAATTAATTGTTAGATAGATGCTGCAATGGTGCCGGATATGTCCGTTATAGCAATGGAGAAGGGTTGTAAAAAAACTCCTAACAGGGACTGATTATACATGTGTGATCTAAGCATGATTTTCTATGGGGATCTGCTAGTGTTAGGGAAGAGATTTTTCGGACTAGGTTGGGAGGTGCTTGTGACATAACATTCCTATGTCGACATGTTCATGTCCCTTGCTGTGGGACTCAACCGTGATTAGCAGTATATTCAGAGCCGCTTGAGCTGTTGAAAGTTGGAATACGTTCCACAGTTATGTAAGAGCACTATATGAATATATCTAAGGCTTCTGTTAAGTAAGCAATGTTCATGGGACCCAACTGTGCTTCGCAGTGTATTAGAAGCCGCTAGGGCTGTTGGAAGTTGGAGTATGTTCCACAATTAAGTATGAGCACTATATGAATATGTCTCAGGTTTCTGTTAAGTAATGTGGTAGGATCTGGGTAATGTGTGTCCCAGTAATGTGTATATTACAAAAGGTGACAGGAGTTTGGAGTGTTCTGGGGAAATTGACTTGGATAGAACCAAGAGTGACTAGTGATGCATAAAGTTGTGAGGTGCGTGATAGTGAGGCTGTTATCAGGTAGAAGGTGTATATAATAATGTGAATGAGAGAGGTGTTTGTGAGATGTTGAAAATGTATTGTGGGGAGAAGAGGTGAGGTGGGACAGAGGAGAAAGACAAAGGAAGAGGGGGGGGGGGGGGAATTAAAACAGAAAAAGGAAGAGATGGGAGAGGGGGGGGGGGGGGGTTTGGAAAAAGAGAGGGGAGGGGTGGGGGGGTTTTTGGGGGTATTTAGGTGGGAAAGTGTGTGTGGGAGAGTGTAAGGAGTGTGTAGTGATGGAGCAGGATAGTGTCTTGTATGAGTCTGGTGTTGTGATGTGAGGGATGTGTAGTAGTGGGACAGGATAGTGTCTTGTGTCAGTCTGGTGTTGTGAAGAGGTCATATAGGATGTGCTAAATTGTGAAAAACAAAACAAAGCAAAAAGTGTTAATGTGCACTCAGTGAACAAGCTGCTGTGTCATGTTATGAATGAACTAATCTGAAAATAAGGGGGGGGGGGGGGGGGAAGGGTTGGTGTAAATTACTGACAAGGAGGTTTTGATAATGCTGGGTATTATTTTACAGAAAGGAGTTGTAGCTGTTGTATTCGTTGAGACCATTGGGAACCACTGTGTTCAGTTCGAAAATCCACTTGCTCTCTTTTTTAAGCAGTTCCTGCATAAGGTTCCCCCCTCTTATTCCCATCCGGATTTGTTCAAGGCCGAATGCTTTGAGGCCTGCTGGATTTCCATCATGGTTGGTCAAGAAATGGCGGGCCACTGAGGTAAGTTTCTTAAGTTTAGTAAGGTCTGTTCTGGCATTTCTTATATTACCAATGTGTTCCAGTAGCCTGCTCTTGAGGGCCCTGGTGGTCATGCCCACATATCTCAGCTTGCATGGGCATGTTAGACAGTAGATTACCCCCATAGTGCTGCAGCTGATAAATTGTTTGATGGTATAGGTTTTTCCATATCTGTTCTTGATTTTGTCAGTTTTCTGCACATGGGGGCACGCCTTGCAATTCCTGCATGGGAAAGTACCCGTGAGTCGGGGTTTGTGACCTGGGTGTCCTAAAAAATGACTTTGGACCAGGGTGTCTCTCAGGTTGCGTGACCTCCTCCAGCTAAATGCCGGTTTTTCTGGTAAGATTTTCTCGAGGTCGGTGTCATTCTTCAGGATATGCCAGTGATTGCTGATGATGTTTTGGAGTTGCTTCCACTCCTTACAGTAGCCCGTTACGTATCTCAGGGTGGTTGTCTCTGTATTGCATTTCTTCTTTGGAAAAATAAGGTCCTCTCTTTTGATTTTGAGGGCAATTGATCTTGCCCTTTTTACTGCTCTTCGGCTGTATCCTCTTTCCATCAATCGTGTCATGAGTTCCTGGCTTTTCCGATTGAAAGTATCCCTATTGGAGCAGTTCCTCCTTAATCGTAGGAACTCTCCCTTCGGGAGGTTTTTGATTGTTGGGGGAAAGTGTGAACTGTCTCTATGGAGTAGACTGTTTGTTGCCGTCTCCTTGCGGTAGAGTTCCGTCTGTATATAGTCATTGGTACCCCGGAAAATCCGTAGGTCTAGGAATGTTGCTTCCTTCTGGCTGATACTGAAAGTCAATTTTAAGTTTAAGTTATTATCATTGAGTAATGAGTTGAATTTTAACAGTTCAGTTTTGGATCCATTCCAAATCATCAGGATATCGTCGATATACCTGAGCCAGGTGGTGATCTGGCTGGTATATCCCTCATTTGCTTCCGTGAAGACAGACTCTCTCTCCCACCATCCGAGGAACAGGTTGGCATACGTGGGTGCACATGCTGCACCCATCGCTGTCCCTCGGATCTGGAGAAAGAATCTGTCATTAAAGGTGAAGTAATTTTTCTTCAAGATAAATTCAAGGAGGATTAGGAGGAGTTCATTGAATTCACTATCTCCTTCTGATGCCAGGAAATACCTGATGGCTGTCAGACCTTGTTCATGATGGATACTCGTGTATAATGACTCTACATCTAGGGTAACCAGGTACTGATCTTTATCCAGGATCACATCATCCAGATGGCGGAGTACATCACTCGTATCTTGTACATATGACGCGAGTGATAGTACATGATGCCTTAGGTGTTGGTCACAAAAGATGCTGGCTTGCTCCGAGAGGCCCCCAATCCCCGAGACGATTGGTCTCCCCGGTGGTTTTTCTAGGTTTTTGTGGACCTTCGGCAGCATATAGAAGGTCGGTATCTTAGGATGTTCGACAGTGAGGAAGGAATGTTCACTCTTTGTTATTATTCCGGTTTTAAATGCCTGGTTTATGATTTTGTTGTAACTGATCTTGTAGTTCTCCGTGGGATTAAATATCAATTGTTGATAATATGATTTATCAAGAAGCTGTCTGAGGGCCTCGGTGATATAGAGGTCTTTGGGCCAGAGCACGATGTTTCCGCCTTTATCGGCTTGTTTGATAACCACGTCATCCCAGTTTTTCATGATAGATAATTCATGTCTTTCCTCCTGAGAGAGGTTAGTGTCGCCATTGTGTGTCGGCCTGGTGATGTAGAGATTATCCATTTCTTTCGATATTATCTCTGAAAAAATCTTGACCTCCGGGCAGATGTTCATTGCTGGGGAAAAGGTGCTTCTTCTTTTTAATATTTCTCTGGAGTTTTTTGAGGGGGTGTGCCCTGCTCCGGATTCTGCTGCAAGGTCTTCTAGCATCTGTAATGCCTCTTCTTCATCTCTAGTAAGAGGTATTGATACATTCACATCCTGATCTGTTGTTGGGGTACTGTTGGTATCTTTCTCAGAGTTAGCGAAGAATTTTTTGAGGAGAATCTTCCGACAGAATAACTGTAGGTCTTTTTCCCAATCAAATCTATTGAAGGAGGTCTCCGGGGAGAATGATAATCCTTTGCTTAGTACCTTTTCCTGTATCTGGGTCAGTGTATGTGAGGAAAGGTTGATTACTTTCAGATTAGAGTTGGAGTCATTAGAGGTTAGTATTGTTTGTGGAAACGGGGGGATTGTCTTTGTGGGGTACCCCATGTTCTTGTATTGCCTCTTCCTCTTCTTCCCCCTCCGTATTCTCCGTTTTTGGGGTTCCGGTATCTGCCTTTGGTTATGGGGCCTATCTCTAAAAAAGACTCCTGTGGTCCCTGCGATCCTGAGTTTTGTGGTAATTGATCTTCAGCTTCAGAGAAATCTGTGTCCGATGAACTCTGATCAGTGTAGTATCTACGTTCTCTCTTTTGACGTGTATGGGTCCACTTGAAGATGTTTCCGCTTGCAAAATCTGTTTTGTCGCGGATAAATTTATTTTTCTTTCTAAAAATTAGCTCATCCTCATATTTGTTAAGGTCTTCCTTTTGTTTTTCAAAGTTCTTTTGGAAGATGGTGTCTTTTTCCCAAGTCTCCAATGTTGTGCCTATTTCCTCTATTTCTTTTTCAACTTTGCTCATCAATAGCATGTTATGTTTGCATAGGATATTCATCAATTCATTAGAGCATTTTAGGAGACAAGATTCCCATTCCGTTTTAAAAGTTTCTGTTGCGAGTTCAAATGTTGGAAAAAGTTTTGGACGAAGTCCCCGGGGAACCAATTTTTGTTTGAGATAGTTCTCTAGTGTGGTTATTTCCCATTTGAGGCGTATTTGTTTTTGTAAGAGCAGTCTCAGTTTCCGAATATCTTCATTCCAATTTTTGTTTCCGGTCGTCTCCGGTACGCTGGTTGGAAAGATATTGTTTATATCTTCTCCTATGTCTCGTTTTGAAGTAAGTTCCTTACGTAGGTTGAAGGCCATACCAG
This sequence comes from Crinia signifera, assembly GCF_055691185.1. NCBI lineage: Eukaryota > Metazoa > Chordata > Amphibia > Anura > Myobatrachidae > Crinia > Crinia signifera. The sequence goes on from NC_139218.1 coordinate 258,140,348, forward strand.
TTGGCAAAGAGTGTTTCTATACTCAAGTAAGCCTGTCTGAGAATTAGGGTCCTAAAGAGATAGGACGGGTGTAGAGCTGTGCAATGAGGTCAAGAACTGAGATGCCTCAGTAGTCTAAGTATGGGAATAGGGTATGGGGATGTTTGGAGGACCTCTGCACAAGTTGCACCCGTTTGTTTACAGAATCACATATGACGTTTGCAATGTAGTATACAGTAATATAAGTTCCACAATAGCAGAAAAGGTGTTTATTGGATAATTGAGTGAGTCACTCTTGTGGAGGTGCACCCCTGAGAGCAAAAAAGTACAGAATTAAGAAAGAAGGAAAAAGTACTCTCCTTTGTTTGGGGGCACGCTTGTCAAAAAGAAAAAATCTTTATGTATTGATTGTTAATTTAAAATTTAACTTTTAATAAACAATTTAAAAGGCTTGTTGGACAGACACACAAATACAAACTACATATAACATAAATGAGTGGAAAAAACCACTAATTGGACTCCAAAGAGTCCCTCCAGCGTTGTATCGCTGGTAGTATTCCACCACTGTGGGTGGATAATTAACCACTAATGTGGATCAAAGTGATACACTGAATTTCAAGAAAAAACGCTAATGGCGAAATGGGTTAATTTCAATAAGTGGGTTTCATCCAACAAATTGTATGGAGTGTATCCGTAGTGTTTATCAAGTTGCAACAGAATACCATAACAATTAGCTCAATCGACAATAATTTGTAAAGTGATACACTGAATTTCAAGAAAAAACGCTGGTAGCGAAATGGGTTAATTTCAATGCGTGGGTTTCGTCCAACACATTGTATGGTGTGTATCCGTGGTATTTATCAAATTGCAACAGAATACCATAACAATTTGCTCAATCGACAATAATTTGTGATAACAAACATAGAGCTCCAATTGCTATCGGTAAAGACAGGTAACGCAGTGATAGCCACAGTGAGAAAGTGATTTCTACTTGTAATCTAGCAGGGATGTAGAACTCCACGGTGGTACACACTAAACAATAATGTTATGTCGACCTACTAGTAGTTAGCCCTCAGTCGACACCGTAGGCAAGATGTGTACTCAACCCGTTTTAGATGAAGTTATGCTAGAAAAGTATAAAGGAATAGCATCTGCTGTCTTTTTCCCCATTAAACAGGTGCCCTGTTGACACTGTCAGTGCAGGGTCCGGCCGTTATTTAAATGGGTGGAGATGACAGAGCTAATTGAAAGCTGAAAGGGGAGTGTTGTGTCAGCGTGACAGCAAGTCGACTTATGCCTAATGGGCTAGTAGGCTGCTGCTTCCCAGTGTAAAACCATTGGTGGGAAGTGAGCGGTACTCACCATAGGCTGCGTGGAAAGTAGAAAGTGGAGTATCTTTTTCCACTTATATGAGGGTATAAGGTGCCCTGTTGACTAATAGTCAGAGCAGGGTCCTGCCGAATCCCCCTTTAGTGTCAAAAATAACTCCTAGCAGAAATATGTGCTTGAGATAGGAGATAAAGGGAGAGAGGTAAAGGAAAACGTCTGGGTCTGTTTTTAATAGTTATCACATCCCATTGCTAGCAAGCATTGATGGCAGTGATATTAAATACTATGCCTCACTTAATATATCTTATCAATGGGCTGATTATATATTTTTGACAGCCTAACAGTCTTGATCTAAACAGCCACACCAGTTGGAATTGTTACAAATTACAAGGCTGAGATTCACGCTGATAAACTAGCAGCGTCTCCGTCACTTTACCTACAGCCATACCGATTGGATAAACCCGCAATAGCCGTCTGTGACACACCTCCAGGCAAATAGCCAATGGTGTGGGTAATAAATAGACTCATGGACGGCACCTACGTCAGCACTGACGAAGCTCGCTATCGGAGCGAAACAGCTGTCTGCTCTCTTTTCTCTCTCAGACCACATCCGGCGCCGGCGAGACCTGACGCCGCTACTCAGCGCCGGTCGGGAGACATCCACCAGGACAACATAGAAGCTACCCGGCGGCAGGTAAGCAGTGTTAGCCACACTGTACCCTCTCCTTTCGGGTGAGATTACCAGCTCACCCCTCACTCGCGGTATTGTCCCTGCACGCACGCTGAGCACATAATATTAACTGGTGCCAGTCAGTGACCGAACACTCTCGGCTTTATTTACAGCCATATTGGGGATACCTGCTAACCTTTCCAAAACGTCTGAGGCATAGTATTTAATATCACTGCCATCAATGCTTGCTAGCAATGGGATGTGATAACTATTAAAAACAGACCCAGACGTTTTCCTTTACCTCTCTCCCTTTATCTCCTATCTCAAGCACATATTTCTGCTAGGAGTTATTTTTGACACTAAAGGGGGATTCGGCAGGACCCTGCTCTGACTATTAGTCAACAGGGCACCTTATACCCTCATATAAGTGGAAAAAGATACTCCACTTTCTACTTTCCACGCAGCCTATGGTGAGTACCGCTCACTTCCCACCAATGGTTTTACACTGGGAAGCAGCAGCCTACTAGCCCATTAGGCATAAGTCGACTTGCTGTCACGCTGACACAACACTCCCCTTTCAGCTTTCAATTAGCTCTGTCATCTCCACCCATTTAAATAACGGCCGGACCCTGCACTGACAGTGTCAACAGGGCACCTGTTTAATGGGGAAAAAGACAGCAGATGCTATTCCTTTATACTTTTCTAGCATAACTTCATCTAAAACGGGTTGAGTACACATCTTGCCTACGGTGTCGACTGAGGGCTAACTACTAGTAGGTCGACATAACATTATTGTTTAGTGTGTACCACCGTGGAGTTCTACATCCCTGCTAGATTACAAGTAGAAATCACTTTCTCACTGTGGCTATCACTGCGTTACCTGTCTTTACCGATAGCAATTGGAGCTCTATGTTTGTTATCACAAATTATTGTCGATTGAGCAAATTGTTATGGTATTCTGTTGCAATTTGATAAATACCACGGATACACACCATACAATGTGTTGGACGAAACCCACGCATTGAAATTAACCCATTTCGCTACCAGCGTTTTTTCTTGAAATTCAGTGTATCACTTTACAAATTATTGTCGATTGAGCTAATTGTTATGGTATTCTGTTGCAACTTGATAAACACTACGGATACACTCCATACAATTTGTTGGATGAAACCCACTTATTGAAATTAACCCATTTCGCCATTAGCGTTTTTTCTTGAAATTCAGTGTATCACTTTGATCCACATTAGTGGTTAATTATCCACCCACAGTGGTGGAATACTACCAGCGATACAACGCTGGAGGGACTCTTTGGAGTCCAATTAGTGGTTTTTTCCACTCATTTATGTTATATGTAGTTTGTATTTGTGTGTCTGTCCAACAAGCCTTTTAAATTGTTTATTAAAAGTTAAATTTTAAATTAACAATCAATACATAAAGATTTTTTCTTTTTGACAAGCGTGCCCCCAAACAAAGGAGAGTACTTTTTCCTTCTTTCTTAATTCTGTACTTTTTTGCTCTCAGGGGTGCACCTCCACAAGAGTGACTCACTCAATTATCCAATAAACACCTTTTCTGCTATTGTGGAACTTATATTACTGTATACTACATTGCAAACGTCATATGTGATTCTGTAAACAAACGGGTGCAACTTGTGCAGAGGTCCTCCAAACATCCCCATACCCTATTCCCATGCAGGGACATGTCTGCTGTCAGGGACAGCAGACATCGTCCCTCTGTCACTGCGTCTCGAGACGCAGTGACAGTTTAAAGTCATGACGTATATATACACGTCATGTGTCGGGAAGTACTTCCCGGCCATGACGTATATATACGTCAAATGTCGTGAAGGGGTTAATGTACGTAATGCCTCCCCCTTTTATCCCTGCTTGATGCTGCACTGTAAATCCACAAAAAATTCCTAGTGTGCGCAAGCATACATAGCCAAAAGAGTTGATTCTATTCTATTTACCAAATATTTTTCTTAAGATCCCATGTGCGTTCCTATGGATCTTTTGTTAAATCTTCTGATCTTTCGTGCAGCATGTAAGATCAGAACATTTAGCAAAGATCCACGGGAGCACGCATCGAACCAATATCTGTTGATTTTGACCGATTATCGATAAACATCGGATTATATATCTGCCGATTTATCGGAAATCGGTCAATCTGCAAAAAAAAGCGTTCTAGTGTGTGGGCACCTTTAGTGCATGTCCTCGTGTTCTAATACTTCTCTTCATTTGAAGACTGTTTCCCTCCTAAACCTTGTTAAAATCCTTGATATATTTGAAAGTTTCTATAATGCCCCCCTCACTTCTCTGCTCCAAACTATTTTTTTATTAAACCTCCTCTATTTATCCATTGGTTAGAACATATGCCTGAGGCCTTGTCAATCAGACTCAGATCCCAGGCGTGACAAGACTCTTCCGCTGGGGCTTCCCGCTCAGTATCCAGGTTTCACATGCATTGTGTCAGCTGATGCTACAGTCACCTAATGATCTGCAGTCATTTTGTTCATCACTTTCCATTACTACACCACGCTTCCTGATTGATCTCGGATGTATTCTCTTTGGACCCTCCCTTTCACCCGGTAAATGGCCGCAAACGAGGACATTCTTTCCCACACCATGCCCACATATCCTCTGGCACATGAGAGATTATTCCACCATTGCTGTGGATTTGTCACCTCTTCTGAGCTCAACATGAGATTTGGTCTATATTACCAGAACACTGTGTTGTTCCAGGTTCACCACAATGACTGCATTGTTTTTCACTGACACACCATTTTTGTTCTTACTTTAATTATTACTGTGTTCTATTTTCCATGTATTGTACAACTGTAGGTAGTTTTACTCTCCTCATTATTTCCTTATTTCTTGTTACCACCACCACATGCTTAATTGTTTGATGTTTTCTTCCCAGGATTACAGATTTGGCCAACCTCCCCCATTGGGTTGTTCTTCATACTTCCCTGTTAATATTTTGGAGATTTTGGGTGAAATGTAATAGGATGAGAGATTCAGAAAGTGAGAGATTTGTTAAGAAATCTTGGTACTTGTTTTCCTAGCACGGTGCCCACGATATATAATCGCATCGCATGCCATCGCATGACCTTGAAAAAGACTGTCTCTAGGTTGAAACGCGTTGGTGGGGTGCCACTATTGTCGGGAGATTTGTTTGTCTACCGAGTTGCCCTGTACGCCAGCAAACCGTGAGTGAGCTTCCCGGGTTTCTATCTAGCCACTTTTAGGTTTTCTGGCTGTGTATTACATCTGGCACTGGAGCTTTATGTGATTTTTTCTACAATAAAAGAAAAACTTTTTTTCTGAATAAAATTGGAGTAAAAGACGTTTATGTAAAGAAACCTTGATGCTCTGCCATCAGCATCCTTTTCATCTGCACCTTATTCACTTACCCGGACCAGCCCAATGATATAAGGATTCAACAACCTCAGCATTCCTTAACACGAGACACATCTGGGTTATTTGATACCATCCAAACCCGAAAATTATCTGTGGTCTTTCTGAGTCAATCTGGATCCATAATCCGCTGGATAATTCTCCGGGACTCCATCCATCCTCCTCCCCAAATTATACAGGAGAGAGACTGCCGAACTACGTACTTGGTAAATATTCTACCATCATAGGTGCATTTGAACTGCTTCTTTTGTCCACCCACTGGAGCAATACCTTTCCAGACTGCCCTTACCCATCCCCCAAATGGTGAAATAGAGAATTCTCTAAAGTTGTCAATTTTAAATATTTTATTGATGTTTAATAAATGTATATTTTTGGCTAAATTGTGTTAGCCTCCTTTACAGTCAAACCCAGCGCTGTATACTTTCCTTTTTTTTCCATTCACCTGTATATGCCATACACCCGATGCAATGCGATTTTAAACTGTATAAATCCCCTATATGATTTTAAATTGTATAAGCACCCTAATGGGGCTTACAATGTTAAATGCACCCCCACGCCACCCCCACTATGAACGCCAACCCGAAGCTTGGCGAGCGGCGGCGGTACGCGTCCTCCGACCTTTTCATACCTCCACTATCCACGTCGTCGTGGAGTTGATTTTATATAGTGTGGCGAGTGCAGCGAGCCTGAATCGTGGCGAGCGGAAGTGTTTTACTTTTCATGTATTCCGCGTCCCCTCACGGGGCTCGCTTCGCTCGCCACGCTTCAGGCTCGGTGGCTCGCTGCGTTCGCCACACTATATAAAATCAACTCCACACCGACGTGGATAGTGAGAGTATGAAAAGGTCGGAGGACGCGTACCGCCGCCGCTCGCCACACTTCGGGTTGCCGTTGATAGTGGGGGTGCCGTTGGGGGTGCTTTTAACATACTAAGCACCCATCACAGTTAATTATCTTATAGGGGGTACTTTTAACATTGAAAAACCCATTAGGGTGCTTATACAATTTTAAATCGCATAACATTGTATATGCGATACAATGGCATACAATGCCATACAATGCGATGGTATACAATTTAAAATTGTATAACATCGCCTGCCATCGCTTAACATCGCATCGCATACCATCGTATGCCTTATGGTCTGCGATGCGATGGGCGCCGTGCTAGGAAACAAGTACCGAAATCTCTATTTTTTTTTTTTAAAGTAGCAATCATTTACACTGCAAAATCAAACTGGTTCTGCAGTGTAAATGATTGCCGCTTTAAAAAAACCTGGAGATTTCTTACCAAATCTCTCACTTTCGGAGTCTCTCACCCTATTACATTTCACCCTTTATGTAGGATATTGCGACTCAGTAGGTTGATTGGTGCTCCCTATAGCAAACTGAATTATACACCAGTTCTAAGCAATTGAGAACTGGTTTAATTAGTGTACTGCAAGGCAGCCGAGAATCAGTGATCCCAGGGGATCAATTCAGCACATATATCACTTACATGATAACATGTATTTATATGTGTGCTGAATTGAACCTCCCCTTGACTGCTACATCATTTAAAAACGCACCCTATGAGGTGTGTTTTTAAATGAAATAAACCACCCCTAAAGCCCCCCATACACGGTCCGTTTTGCCGGTCCGTTTTGTACTTTTAAAGTACCCCTCGTATCGGATCGCATGTCTTGTGCATGCACTGCGATCCGATACGATGTGTACCTAGTACAAAAAGTATGTGCAGCACATACTTTTTGTACCATACTATGGGCCTTATTCTAATCCACTCTTTCTGACAAAATCCTTCTTAGATGGGCAAAACCATGTGCACTGCAGGTGGGGCAGATGTTACTTGTGCAGATAGAATTAGATTTGGGAGGGGTTTTACTTCAAAGTGAGAACTATTTTGCAGTGTAAAAATAAAGCAGTCAGTATTTACCCTGCACAGAAACAAAATAACTCACCCAAACCTAATTCTCTCTGCACATGTTACATCTGCCCCCCCTGCTGTGCACATGGTTTTGTCCGTCTAAGAAGGATTTTGTCAGAAAGAGTGGATTAGAATAACCCCCTATGTGATGCGCGGGAGCGCGCATCGCATAGTACAGAACGGAGCCGGAAAAAACGGAGCGTCTATGGGCTCCTTAAAGGTGTTAAAAAGGGTATCAATAGTAAGATAAGTACTGTATATCTGACCTAAATATTGGTGTTTTTTTTTTTATACCATCTTTTTTGTTCTCTAAATGCTCATACACAGGGTGATATGATATGAATCTGTTGTGCTGAGCAATCTAGTCTAGTCAGATCGCTCAGCACACGGCTTGCTAGATCGCCCATACACATGTAGCCATGTGTATGGGTGATTTGTGCAGTTTTCTCTAATTAGAACACTGGCGATTTGATTAGATCTTGACTACATGTAGTCCAACATCTAGTGAGATTATGGTGACTCATCACCGTCGCTCGGGGGCATACAGAGTGATCCGTGCTTAATTTCTAAGCGACTTAGTCAGATTTAGAAAACTAAGCTAAAATTGCACCCATAATCAAATATAACCAATGCCCAGAGGGTTTTTTACTTTTACAAACTATATACTTGTGTGTGGTTTCATTTTTAAAGGAGGGAACACTAACCACTCTAGTCTTGCCTAGAAAAAAACTGCAAAATGAACAGACTTCAAATATTTAAGGAGAAGCATTCATTGGTTGTCTCTGCGCTGTCGCAAATAGCAGTTGTTATTGTTTAATAGTCCCTAACTAATTACTGTGCACTGTAGTTTTCAATTTCACCTTGATATTAATGCATGTATTAATGTCTGAGCATTTTATATTGCATCCAATAAAATCTACTCTTGCGACACTATACAGCAGCCATATATTTTGAGTATTTGAGGTTTTATATTCTCCAGCCATCCAAATAAAATCAGCTAGACGGCCCGTCTAACAGACAGTTGCATAGCATTACATCATTTTTATATATGAGATGTTGGCATTTTGCTACAAAGCTCCATTTGTCATTGTTTAATTATACTTTTCTATAAATTACCTTTTCTGTGAATAGATTTTAATTAAATCTGTGCAATAGAGACCTACAATCGCTTAATAAATTTTGAATGGTTATAACAATATATTTAGTCATTTTCAGAGTTATGGCTATAAGACGATAGGCTGCATTAATAGTTTTGATATACATATGTTTCATAAATGTGAGAGATTAACAATGAGATAAGGTAGAGCTGTGTTTTGCATAATTTCTGGAAACTATTATTGTTCATTTGCAATCCTGACCTTTGTGGCCATGTGTAATTATAATTGTGGAGGCAGTCAGTTGAGTAATTCAAGTTTTTAATTCCAAGACTTCAATCTCAGAGTTCATGCTAGGATTTTACCATGACTGTAAAATATAACTAAGTATGAAACTGAGGGTTATTGCCTATAAAATAAATATTATACTGTAGCTACAAATGCATGTAATGAATCTACTAACTCTGTTTATTCAATCAATATTTTTAATTAATTATATTTCATTACACTTTTTTTTACACTTCAGTAACTTTTAATGACTATTGTCTGATTGTTTTCCAATGTACTAATAATTATAGTCTAATATTTCTACTACTTGTGATAGAAACTCTATAACTTCTATTGAATAGGTAGAAAGAAATGGTACACTACAGTGAGGTCTGTATTGTGGCTGGAATACAATTATTACGGTGGTGCCACACAGACAAAATAAAAAGTAATTACTGCAGAATTATTATTATTCATTTATCTAACACCACCAATAGATGAATTTGTTATTTATATCAGTTCCTTCCTCAATAGAACTTAAGGGGCCTACACACGGGGCGTGACTGCTGAGTGATCGCCCTGCAAGATTGCTCAGCACACAGAGCTGCACAGGTATGTGTAAGTGCTGTCAGGGCCAGTGTTCTCCAGTGACTGGTGATTAACTAGATTTATCCACCATGCAGGATTTCAATTGCTGGACGATAGTGGTGCGTGGGGCTGCGCATCGCTATCGCAATGGGCCCTATATGGCCCCTGTAGGGGCATTTTCTAAGCAATCTGGTGAGTTTGGTTAGAAAATTCCCTGAAATCACCCTGTGTGTAGACCTCAATCGAAATTCCCTAACATACAAGTGCGCATACACACAGGTTTATCTTGTCAGAATCCAATTAGCCCAGGGAAAATTTAAGCAAGCACACAGATAAAATAGAAACTTCACACAAATATGGTCCTGGCTGAGAGTTGTGCTCATGACCTTATTGCTGTAGGGCAGCAATAATGGTAACCAGCACACAAATCTGATAACCTGTTATGGTACTTATGTAATATCTGGACTCCCGTTTTTCTTGTGAGACCGCGTCCGCTCGCCATGCTTCGGGCGCGGTGGCTCTCTGCGCTCGCCACACTATATAAAATCAACTCCATGCGTAGTTGGATAGTAGCGGTATGAAAAAATGGGGTGCATTTAACATGGGAGTTCAGATAATACATAAGTACCCCTGTTACAATGCATATACCCTTCCCAATGAATACAATTTTATTTTAAAATATCCCACATAATAGGCGACATACAAAAGGTATTTTAATCCAGCAACATAGGGGAATCTGATTATATTAAAAAGTCCATCATCATAAATCCTTATATATCCTCCTCTGTAGTAATGCTCCTAATGCTTTTATACAGTTATAATACATTCTAAAGTAGATAATGGGAGAAATTTAATAGAGTGAAATTTGGTAGATTTGACAATTTCGGTAATTGTTTTCTAGTTGAGTTGGTAAACCAACTTATAATAGTCAATAGTCAACCAAAAACCATGATTTGGAAGCAAGGTATGCCACACCTAGGAATTCCAGTACATTGATGCTCGGATTCCAGGAATCTTAAGAACCCAGGATTTCAATGTTACCTGCTTAGGAATAGCTGCAACTCCATACCAATGTTTTCCAGCATTCTTGAACACAAGAAGGAACCACAAGGCATGACAAGAAAGCCTGTAGATTATAGCATGTTTAGGAGGCAAAGGGCAACCAAAGTGGAGGGATCTATACTGTATATCAATCAAAATCCTTAGCAAAGATATATATGCAATAAACAACTGGGGCCATATGTAATAGCGGACAAGTTCGCTGGATGTATGGGATGCTGGCCAAACTATGACTTTTTTAAAGCATCAATCATTCACAAGGCATTTTTCTGACTTTAGAAAAAAGCCTGTGGACGCCAATAAAATGCTGTACGTTTCCGTGCTCCAGCCTACTGACTGGGGCTGTCATCAGGGATTGCATTTTGGACATTTCGGCTGGAGGGACTCCGAGGTGGGGAAGCTGCTGGAGGGACACAGGCATGGAGCTGTTGAGCAACATGTACAGTGAGTGACAGAGACAGATGTGTATAAGCAGCACAACTGTGGACATTATGTGTATAAGGGGCACTACTGTGTATAAGGAGCACTACTGTGTGATTTATTATGAATCAAGGGCACTGCATGCAGTGTAATGTGTATATGTTTGTGCTACTGTGCGGTGTAATTTTAATTAGAGTTACTATTGTGTGACCACACCCCTTCCTTGAGAGACCATACATCCCTTAGCAATGGACCAGGCTCTGCCTAATATGGGGGGGCACAGCAGTGTTAGGGGAAAGGAGTTCCACCACATCTCCAGGGCAACTTTAAGCCCCGGTGCTTTGGTGATGTAGTAGGTAGCAGTGATGCGTATAAAAAGTACACAGATTCTCCTGTTCCAACTTACAAGGTAATAGGTAGACAGTGTCAGCTGGATGTGGCATCCCACTATTCAGCTGCTTACCGAGTTCAGATGTGGTAGTCCAGATGCAGCTGTTGCCGTATAATCCTGCAGTCCTAACGCTGATTCCTAGCCACGGCTTGGTCGGCGTGTGTGCACATACCAGCTGAGTTCACATTGAATGGCTACAGTACGAATATGTGTACCCATTCAATCTTAGTAAATTATACAGTAAGTAAATTATACAATAGTGGTGTGCTCCTGTAGCAGACACATGTTTGTAAAGGTATAAATTGTATAGAGAAGCACTCAGTGGCGTCAGTAGCGCATGCAGGGGGGGGGTTCTGAGTACCCAGAAACCCTCCCAGGAATCTAGAGGCATTAGACTGAAAGCTGAGAGTCCCCTCTTTCCATGGGTACAATAATTTAAAAAAATCAGCCCTGGGGAACTGGAGATATCTGACTTCAAAGTAGTGATCCCCATCCAAGCCTGTCAATTGCTGTTCCCAGTCAGATAATTCAGGTTCCATCTGACTTAGAGTTTTTCTGAGGGTATATAAAGCTGGGACTCTCCCCCTTTGATGGACACTAGTAGCTTGTCTCTACTGTTCCCAGAACCAGAGATATCAGCCTTCCAGCAGCTGGTTACTGCTCCAGCTCCACACACCTGGTATGTAGTTTTATATACTCGTTGGCAGATTGCTCTGCCTCCTGAACTCTGATCCCCTAGTTCCCAGTACCATTTGGTAGGTGGGACTCTCTAGTTTTAATTCCATTAAAAGCTAAGAAATCTATTTCCGGGAACTGGAGATATCTGCAGTCAAGCAAGCTGTCCTCCCACCAGAAAATTATGAATAAGCCCACTCCACTATACACCCCTCCTCTGCGTATTAAACATCATCTACCACCCTGGAAGTTATGTATCAGGACCCCCTTCATTCAGCCCAATGCCCCTTTCTCTCACCCCATCTCCCACCATCTGTGCAGTAAAGGGGTAATTAGTGGAAATTACTGATCCAGGACCTACATGCTGAGCGGTTGATATAAAACCCCCTACCACCCGGAGGACATCAAAGCTTCCGCTCATAGCACCCCCCCCACCCCTACCACTGGAGGATAGGTAGGGGCCCCAATACATTGCTATGCCCAGGAGTCTACACTGCTGTTGTGTGTGTGTGTGTGTGTGTGTATGTATGTGTATATATATATATATATATATTAAAGCACGTGAAAATTATGCTCGTTGCGCCTGGGTTTATGTATAGTTGCTCTGCTGGAATATCGTAGATTGGGGGGTATGGATACAAAGCGCTTATGTTAGGGTAAGACACACAAGGGCAAGATGGGGGAATATTTGTATACAGGGTATAAAGAAAAAATAAAAGAGTACAATGATAAATAAACACTAATAAAAGAGAAAATGTATATGGAGAAATAAAAAAAAGATTTAAAAAATATAAATAAAAATGAATAAAATGCAAAAATAATTAAATGAAATTAAACAAAAAAAGATCAATCAAAAAAAGCAATGCAATAAGTGTTTACACTCTTTTGAGTAATTGTTGTTGATTGGAACCGGGTCCGGAGCTATGCTCAGTATGGAAGTATAGTGTCCGTGGTGGGTGCAAGGCACTGGGGGAGCGTTTGACCTGACTGTCCCTTACTTGTTGGGGAAGGTTATAGTGGCAAACGATCTTCTTCTGCCGCTGTGGTGTACTCGCGGCTCTCCTCTCTCCACGCTAGCGGTGACTTCCGGTTTCGGCTCCGTGCTTCCGGTCCCGGCTGTGTACGTAACCAACGCGTTTCGAGCTGGGCTCTTAATAATGATCCATGATTAAGAGCCCAGCTCGAAACGCGTTGGACTGTCTTCTGGTCCTGACGAAGGGTTAACTCCCGAAATGGCGTTGACCATTTAGAAGCTAATAAATCACATTTGCTTTCACAAGTCCCGTAGTGACGCCTCTATTTTGGAAAGTGTACTGGTGGCTGCAACGCCACATAGGAAGGCACCCGGGCAGCGATACCATCGATAAAGCGAGGAGTGCCGGACATCCACCTACCTGTATATATATATATATATATATATGTGTGTGTGTGTGTGTATTATTATTATTTATATACATTTGGTCTATCTATAATACTTTAACTGACCCAGCATATAGTGGGTCCATCTCCATGCTTTGCTCCGTCGCTCTCTGGAAACCCCCTTCTGAAAATCCTGCGTTTGCCCCATAGTGGCGTAACTATGGTCAGGCAGACCCCGCAGTGACTTGGAGGAGCCAGCACCGGCGGGGTCTGCGGGGCACTCCTAAAATACCCAGCTTGATGTATACATCAATGTGTGATGCTGCCTGTGTGACAGGATGCAAAGCTGGTAGAGCAGCTCTACTGCCCAGTGCCTTCCCTGTTGCGCTTTCTGCTTCCTCCGCTGTGTGTGGGTACTAACTCCCGGCTGCTGCCAAATACAGAGCATCCACCTCCTCCCGCTCTGCAAGGTACTTCCCTTCCCTTGCACGGCGGCGGCTTCTCTGGAGACACCGGCACCCACAGCAGTTCACTGTGTGGGTACAGATTCCTGACCGCCTCCGACAGTAAGATGAGCAGGGACTTGGGACAGGGGGTGGTTGTGTGGCTGTGGGAGGAAATGATTGACCATGACGGCAGCTTGCTGTAGTACAAGTGTGTGGGGGGGGGCCCTCTGGGGTTTGTACATAAGGCAAACTGTGGTGCAAGGGATAAAGGGAGAACAGTCTGGCTGTGCTGTTAAATCTAACCCTACCCCTTCGCCCCTGCAGCCTAAACCTAAACTTCCCACAGCCTAACCCTCTACTCTCACAGCCTACACGACGACCTCAACTTCCACAGCCTAAACCCTGACATTCCCTCATGCAGGATAAATCTTACCTCCCTCCCCTCATGCAGCCTAACCCTAAACCCTCTCTTCCCTCCTGCAGCCTAATCCCTGGCCTTCGCTTCAATAGCCTAATACCGGACTTTCCCTTCCGTAGCCTAATTCCCAACCTCCCCTTCCGCAGCCTAAACACTGACCTTCCCTTCAGCAGCCTAAAGTTAAACCCTGACATTCCGGCCAGCAGCTTAAACCCTGACCTACTCTCCTGCAACCTAAACCCTGAGTCAGGGGGGGGGGGGGGGGGGGGGGGGACATGAAACTTTTTTGGCTTGGGGGAAAACAAAATTTCTAGTTAGGCCACTGGGAACACTGATTAGACTATGTGTCAATGGTTAGTTGCCGGATGGAGCTAACAGTTTGAAAAGGGAACCATCATAAACTGCTGAATTGTAGGTTTGAGGTGTGAGAAGCAATCCGCTCCCAACTGTAACAGTACAGGCTGGGTTTGAAAAATGACAGTTGGGAACCAACTGGCTGGTTGCAACCAAGGGCCGGAGAGTGCTAACTAGCCCTGATGCTGGCTTCCCTTACTCCCAATACCTTCTGAAGCATGCAAAGTGTTATCTCTGATAAACTGATGCCGGAATCGGCAGTAATACATGTTATCTGGGAATTATTATGGGTCCATTTTTGGCCAATAAAAAATCTGCATAATTGCATATCTCGATAATGACCATCCATCACGCTATCTGGACATTTTTATCACCTGAAACGGCATTGGGGCTTAAGGGTGCTTAATGTGTTTCGTATATTGTGGCAGCCCTAAGAAAACTACAAATATTTTTATAAGGATGACAATGGCACCTGTCATGTTTCCAGGGTGACACTGGACTGGTATACAGATAATTCTTTAACCAGGATGAACTGGTTATCTTATGTAGGGTACACACCAGAACGATCATGATCATAAAACAATTTCCGGAAATCGTACGATGGTCGCACGATTGGATTGGAGTACACAATCTACACACGATCAGTACCCAATTCAACGTAGATGTAGATGATAATTCTTTAGTGTAGCAGGTAAAATCTCCTAAGTGACTAAATGACCGACCGGGAAACGCATTGGATTGGAAACATGTACAATTCTTTTCTCTTTACATACAATCAGTTGGGGGAATTGAGCCCAATTCCTTCTCTTGTGTACCCAGCATAATAGTCCAGATCTTAATGACATTTAGATCTTCTGGGAAGATTTGGAGCAAGCCGACTTGACCTTCTTCAGTGTCACAGTTGGCCACTGTATTTAAGGGATAATTCAGACGGGCTCCTTAGGCTGCGTATATTTGTTACCCAGGGAGCAAGTAAATGCCACCCCGCTGAAAGCACGTCCACCCAGCTGCCCAAATCCCCGTGCTACAATGCGAGTGGATGTACACATGGCTGAGCTAGCTTTTCATATGGCTGATTTCCGCCGAATTTGGGGCGGGCGCTGATGTCATGTGACGACATCTGCCCGTCCCAAGCAGGCAGGGCCACGCCTGAGTTTCCTGGCATTTGCTCATCATTTCCATGGGTGAGCCCACCGTTTTAGTGGTCACCCTCATGAAACACATCGGATTGGCCCCAACGATCCGTCACTAATTTTATGAACACCCTGTTGAGTAAAAAACTTACCGAAGGCGTTTGGTCTGGGGGTTTGCAAATGTGCATGAGCACAGCGCCACCATCAGAGACGGGGATGATTTCGGACCTGTGTGAACAGATCTGAATAGGCCCCTTAATGGCAAAACAAACTGCCTGCTGTTGTCCATGAACTTTTGGACAATTTTACCTAAAAGGGTGTCTGCAGTAATCACTGCATTTGGCGAACCTACAAGGTACTGACATCAAAATCCTGGTTGATCTGTTTGTTGTCAGTGTCCAATCACTTTTGTATACATAATGTTACCTCTGTCCTTTCAACATTTTCTTAGTTACGAATTTCTGTAATGATTATTAGGAAGCAGTCTCTACAATGTCTCTAGAAATGACTATGATCTACACTTGGTTATTTTGCACAGCAGGTACAGTCTGATCAGCCAAATTATAAAGTTTGTATATTTGAGCCTGCATTATTAAATTATTATTTTAGGCGACTGTACATTCCCAACACACATTGTTTTATATATTTTAATAGCTTTTTTGTACATTCTTAAAAGGCATTATATATGCTCAGTTTAACAATAACATAATGAATGAATGTGTTTGAAATATGTCTTTTTTTTGCTAAATATATTTTTTGAGAAAAAGAGTTAGATCTTGGTTTGGCTTTTGAAATGTTTGTTGAGCGATTTTTCTTTTAACTTGAAAAACATTTTTTCTTTCAACAATTCAATAATTTTTGCATGTCAAATATAAAGTATTTCAACTTTCAAGGCATCTTAATGAAGCAGAATTTCAATGAGATACACAAATGTAAAATGTAGATTTGGCCTTTAGCTAAAACTAAAACTTTCATCATATATACTTACAAAAAGCTCCCGTCTAAAAAAAATATATATATATTTTGTAAAAAATGTAATTACATTTTGACAACTTTAAATAAAAGCATCCATGAAACTTCAGTAAGAGAATGTCGTTCAAGGAACTTTGAGAGAATACACCTGCAATGCACCTTGCCTGCGCTGTTAACCCCTGCGATGCACCCTCGTCTGTGGTGTCAACCCTGCCATGCACCGTTGCCTGCGCTGCTAACCCCTGTCATGCACCCTTACCTGCACTGTTAACCCCTGTGACACACCCTTCCCTGCGCGGTTAACCCCTGCATTGCACCATCACCTGTGTTGTTAACCCTTGCAAAGCACCCTCGCCTGCGCGGTTATCCTGCGACGCACCCTCTTCTGCACCTTTACACCTGCGACACACCCTTGCCTGCACCTTTACCCATGCAACGCACCCTTATCTGCACTGTTACCCCTGTGATGCACCCTAACCTCCACTGTTAAACCTGCGATGCGCCCTTGCCTACTCTGTTAAGCCTGCGATGCACCCTCATCTGCACTGTTAAACTTGCGATGCACCATAGCCTGAGATTTTAAAATTGCAACGCACCCTTGCCAGTGCTGTTATCTCTGTCATGCACCCTTGCCTGCGCTGTTAATCCCTGTAACACATCCTCTGCTGTGCTTTTTACCCACTACTATGCTTCCTCACCTGCGCTGTTGCCACTGTGACGAGAACTCACCTGTGCTTTTTTTTTTACTGCTGCAACGTAACCTCCCATGTGCCATTACCCCTGCGATGCACTCTATTCTGCGGTTACCCCTGTCGCTCCATCAGTTGCGCTGTTAAACCTGTGATACACCATGAAAGATGCTATTAAATTTGTTATGCACCATTGCCTGCGCCCTCCATTGCCTGTGTGCTATCCCATGCAACGCACCCTCACCTGCGCTGTTAACTCCTGCTACGCACCCTCCCTTGCGCTGTTACCCATGTGAAGCACCCTCCTCTGTACTGTTAACCCCTGCCACGCACACTTGCCTGCACTGCTAACCCCTACCATGCACCCTGGCCAGCGCTGTTAACCCCTGAATCACACCCTCGCCTGCGCTGTGAACCCCTGTGGCGCAATCTTGCTTATGATGTGAACCACTGCAATGCACCATCACCTGTGCTGTTAACCCCTGTGATGCAAACTGAACTGCGCTTTTCACTTGCTACAATGCACCCTCATCTCCACTGTTACCCCTTCTGCACATCTTTGTCTGCACTGTTAGCCCCTGCAATGCACCCTTTGTCTGCACTGTTACCTCTGCGAAGCACCCTCACTACATGCCCTCACTGTGCTGTTAACCGCTGCAACACACCCTCCTTTGCGCTGTGAATCACCCTTGTCTGCTGTTAACCCCTGCCATGCACCCTCGCCTGTGCTGACAACTGTTGCAGCGCAACCAGGCGTGTGCTGTTAACACCTGCGAAGCACCTCACCTGTGCTGTTATCCCTGTGACGCACCCTCTTCTGCAGTTACCCTTGCGACGCACACTCATCTGCACCGTTAACACTGCGACGCACCCTTGGCTGCACTGTTACCCCTGTAGGCAACCTTGTCTTTGTTTTTACCCCTGCTTGCCTGTGCTGTTTAACCTGTGATGCACCCTTTTCTACGCTGTTAAGCCTGCGACTCTTGACCAAGCTGTAAAACTTGCAATGCACCATAGCCTGTGATTTTAAAACTGCAACGCACCCTAGCCTGTTCTGTTAACCCCTGAGATGCAACCTCGCCTGCACTTTTTACTTTCTGCTAAGCAACCTCACCTGCGCCGTTACCCCAGCAACCCACCCTGCGCTGTTGCCCCTGTGACACAGCCTTGTCAGGGCTTTTTTCCTACAGTTATGCAACCTCATATGTGCCATTACCCCTGCGGTGCACCCTCACCTGTGCTGTTACTCCTGTAATGCACCCTCGCCTGAAATGTTAACTCCTGCAACGCAACCTCACCTGCGCGGTTTACCTGTTAAAGCACACCCTTGCCTGTGCAGTTACTCCTGCTATGCACCCTCGCCTGAGCTGTTAACCCCTGCCACACACCATCCCTTGCGCTATTCGACCTGTGACGCACCCTCGCATGCTCTGTGCTTACAGTTTATGAATATATTAGCAAGAATGTATTTTTTGTGTACACCAGGAGAATATTTACTGTATAGCAGCTGTACCGTCAGGATTTATTTCATTCAAACATGATAGTAGTATATGCATATTTTGCAATCAAACGAATTATACAATTGAGTGTAATGGAGGGGGAAGAGAGGGGGGGGGTGGACCAGGGCCCCTAGACGGGCCCCACCAGCAAGCCCTGGCCCGGGAAATTAATTTGCACTGTACATTGTGTAGGTTGATTAGGCAGTATCAATTAAATATTGTGCATACGCTATCCAACCTGCAAGTCAAGTTACAATGTTATTTGCTTAGTAGCCTACGGTCATAAACCAGTTCTGTCATTTTGTTCTATATTAATTATAAGGAGATTTGCAGCTCAAAATTCATAGTATTTATGGCATGTGCCTGGACATGACCAGTATGGGGAAACAAGGTGACCCGAATGTCCTGGCTGGTGCAAAGTCTCTGGCTTCTGTTGTCATGCCACCATGGTAAACCAGCAGGAGGCATATGAGAAAGCCAGTGGTAGGATGGAGCACTGCGGGGAGAAGGAAGGTGTGGGTGCAAGCGAGGATGGAAGAGGGAAAGGCCGTCTGCTGCCGGTGTCAGAAGAAAAAAAGAAGTACGAGTGACAATAATCACCAGTACTACAGGAGATGCAGCTGTGTTCAATGTAATAATCAAATCAATAACAGTACTTTAATTAAATAATTGATTTATTAAAAACTTTAATCAATATAAAACAAAGCAGTTTTTTTGAAGTGCACTTAATAATAAGATTATTGTTATTTTTTTTTTTTTGAACAGACAATACAAGACCAACATAACATAAAACATTAAATAAAGGCTGGCACTTAACGATAGAACTAAAGGAGTAAGCTACTGCATAAATTGTGAATGCAGTGCCATATACGTGGGAATCACAACTAGGATGCTCAAAGAACGCATCCTAGAACACTTAGGGACAATTAGGAATGCGTCAATTGACCTTAAAAAGGTCTAAACAGCTAACATCAGTGGCAAAGCATTTCCATTTTGAACACCAAGGAAATCTAAGATATTTTACGGCTTTTGGCATTGAAAACATCTGCCAAGGCATCAGAGGAGGAGACCTCACGATTGAACTTTTGAAGAGAGAACGTTTTTGGGTGTTCAACCTTGGGACACTGACAACTGACTGTTTCAATAAATATCTTAGCTAAACCCCTTTCCTTTAAGACTACCACCTAGTCCACCTTCATATAGCTGAACACCACATGCTAAATAATTATCACAATTTTAGTTCACAGAAAATAAACTTCTTCCACTTACAGACCATGTAGTTAAAACACAGTAAAAGCTAATGATGTAATAATTATCGCAATTTCAGTTTATATAATATCATAAAGAACCTTAAAAAACGCACAAGGGTTTTGTAAGATACTTAGAAGGTTTCCTAATTTATAAGTAAAAAAACAAAACATATTGTGTGAATAACCAGTTGAATTTCTGTATAAGCCTGGATGACTCCTATTTGCCTCACTTATCTGCCGGCTGTGGTGATGGTAGTTTCTTCCAGCTTTAATGTCTTGACTGAGGATGCTGACTTCCAGCTGTATGTGGAGCCAAAAGTGAAGTAGTAATGCACTTGCAAAGAAATATTTCAAGTTCGGCAGCAGATTGCTTTAGAGCAGGGGTAGGCAAGTCATTTTTAATGGGGTCCGTATATTTATTATTATTTTGATTGAGGTCCAGAAAGAAAATAATAAAAAAAAAAGTTTATATATAAGGGGATTTTTGTAAGCACTTACCGTTCGAACCCCTTTCTCTGAGTCCAGTCCGGTGACACAGCTCCACAATGGGATGTAGTAGGGTCCGCCAGGAGCCAGGCACCTATGCTTCAATTCTTTGGGAGCAGGCTCCTCCCTCTGCATCCCATAATGCTTCAGTTCAACTTCAAGAGCACACTAGGATACATAACTCAGAACAATGCCTGAACACTTTAAATGCAACATAACAGAACCATAACATGACAACACATGAACGGTACACTTAACAGAGCGTAAGGGAGGGATCGCTGTGTCACCGGACTGGACTCAGAGAAAGGGGTTCGAACGGTAAGTTCTTACAATAATCCCCTTTTCTCTTTTGTCCAGTCCGGTGACACAGCTCCACGATGGTACGTTCACGAGCCGGTCCTTTGGGAGGGTACGCTCAGACCAACAGTTCTCATCACTGCCCGTCCGAATGAAGCGTCCTCTGACGCGAACTCATGAAATCTGTAAAATTTGGTAAAGGTGTGAACAGAGGACCAGGTGGCAGCCCTACACAACTGCTCCGCCGTAGCCCCATGGCGCACCGCCCAGGAGGAAGCAACATTTATCCGAGACGGAACCGGTCTACCTGCTTTACAGTAGGCAAAGGCAATAGTAGATCTCAACCAGCGAGCGATGGTTTGCTTAGAAGCAGGCCACCCAAACTTATAGACATCATATAGCACCAAGAGTAAATCCGATTTTCGAATGTCCTTTACCCTCTCAATGTAGATTCGCAAGGCGCGAACTACATCCAATTTCTTCAGCTTGTCCCTATTTTTAACCCCTTCTGGGGGCGAAAACACTGGAAGTACAATGTCCTGGTTTAAATGAAAAGATGACACTACCTTAGGTAGGAATTTTGGCACTGTTCGCAGCACAGCCCTGTCATCATGAAAAATCAAAAATGGTGACTTGCAAGACAAGGCACCTAACTCAGACACACGTCTGGCTGAGGCAATTGCCAACAAAAACGTGAGCTTCCACGACACATACTTTAGCTCCGCAGATCTTAGCGGCATAAAAAGGAGGATTCTGTAACATAGACAAGACCAAAGATAAATCCCAAGGCGCCACCGGCTGCCTATAAGGTGGTTTAAGTCTAGTAACCCCTTGTAAAAAGGTTTGAACCTCAGGTAACAAAGCTACTCTCTTTTGAAAGAATATATATAAGGCCGATAGCTGCACTTTTAATGATTGCAGACTAAGTCCTGTTGAAAAACCATCCTGCAAAAAATTTAAAAGCCTTGACAATTTGAATCTGGATGTGTGAAGCTACTGTCTCTCACATCATCGAATGTATATCTTCCAGACCCGATGGTAATTAGCCGCAGACACCGGCTTACGGGCCCTCAGCATGGTCTGGATTACATCAGAAAACCCCTTTTTCTTCAATAAGGAGGTTTCAAAAGCCACGCCGTCAAAATGAGACGACCTGGGTCCTTGTGAAGAAACGGCCCTTGGCCTAACAGGTCCTGACGATGAGGAAGCCTCCAGGAATCCTTCGACA
Source organism: Crinia signifera (assembly GCF_055691185.1). Classification (NCBI taxonomy): domain Eukaryota; kingdom Metazoa; phylum Chordata; class Amphibia; order Anura; family Myobatrachidae; genus Crinia; species Crinia signifera. Next base: position 258,162,288 of record NC_139218.1, read on the forward strand.
ACCTCAGTACATCGGAGTACCATGACCTCCTGGGCCAATCTGGTGCAATTAGAACTACCCGTACTATTCTCAAATATGTCAAATTACATTTACCAGTCTCCATAAAATAGAACTGGACAGGCGATACAGTCGGCAATATCAGCCGTATACTCTAAAACTGTATAAAAGCTAATGTCTTAAAGGGGATAGATGGTAGACATATTAAACAATCGGTACTTATGTATTATCTGGGCTCCCATGTTAAATGCACCCCATTTTTTCATACCCCTACTATCCAATTCCGCATGGAGTTGATTTTATATAGTGTGGCGAGCGCAGCGAGCCACCGTGCCCGAAGCGTGGCGAGCGCAGCGAGCCCCGCGAGGGGACGCGGTCTCATAAGAAAAACGGGAGCCCAGATATTACATAAGTACCAAACAATCTGTAAAAATCATTGCTGCGCACGGAGTCCACCCTATTTGATGGATGGAACTCAAGAAGCAACAATAAGAATTATGATATAAACCTGGATACAATCCAAGCATACCGTGGAGCTAAAAAGCAATAAGCTGGCAGTATTGGCTAGCAGATAAACCACATATACAGGTGCAAATTGTAAGTCTAATTGTATGAGGCTGAAACTGCATAAGAGTTAATACACACCAGCAGATATTACGGGGAAATCACCAAAGCTGTTTTCATGGTAGTACACACCAACAGATATTGTATAGAATTGGGGTAACCAGTACGGGCACTCACTTCTTTTGAGATAAAATCATTCAATATTATTTATTATCCTGTATAGAGCACTGAGGAGCTAACTAAAGGATATAAGTGGAGCTCAACATTGGCTTATAAAAATACACATAGCCAAGAGCCCTCACTAAGTTTCGAATAAAAACATACAGCACTATACTGTGTGTCTTGCAGTAATACAAAACAACATCTGCAAGTGAATGATAAATCATTGTGACAAGTGTAAATATCTTCTGATTCGATAGATTACACCATACGATTCATACACTGGACTCTCCTAAAAGATTAAAAATAAGCAAAACAGAACAACATCACAAAGGGAGTAAATCTGTAAGGAGTAAACTACGGCATAATATTATAAGCCCACCAAGGAGTATTGAATAACTCCCTTACAGAATATCCCCGATAGAAAAGGACCAAAATTAATTAAAAAACACATGAAAGGACACAGATACTAATCAAAGTAAAAAAATTTTATTTAAAAGATAAAAAACCGAAAAACACTTTTTTACATATATATATATATATATATATATATACACATACATATATATATATATATATATATATATATATATATATAGAGCACGGGAGGTCAGGCACTCCAAACGACCAGGTCAGCTTCCAGCGCTACTATGTGACCTTATTACAACACACAATGCGTCTGATAATCCCATCAAATTTACTTTTGAGATCAACAATCAACATGTTCACTTTTTAGATGTCGACATAAAAATAGTCGACAATGACCTCATCACGAGTGTGTACACAAAGAAAACGGACCGTAATACCTCTCTTCAACCATTGAGCTGCCATCCTCGCAATTTAGTTAAATCATTGCCTTTCTCACAGATGATCCGATACCGTCGTATCAACAATTGCAATTCCATCTGCGAGACTCAATTGGATGAATTGGTTGACAAGTTCATACAACGCGGGTATGACAAAAATGAACTTCTCCTATGTAAGGCCAATGTTCTCTCAATGAATAGAAACACTCTGCTTCTACACAAACCTAAATGCTGTAACCCTGCGCAGACTATCACTTGGGTTAACAAATTTAATACATCAAGTAACGCTATTACTTCTGTGATAAAAAAGAATTGGCCCATTATTAAAAGCGATCGTTCTCTGCCTTTTAAAGATGACCGCATCATGCCTTGCCATTCTAGAGGCCGCAACTTAAAAGACTTTTTAGTTAAAACCAATGTTACATTTAACCCTGCACCGATTGAACCAAGCTGGCTCAACCAATTACGTCCTGGTTGTTTTAAATGCACTTGTACGGCATGCCAGTTCATGTTGCCGGGAGATTCTTTTTCTCATCCCCACACTGGCAAAGTGTTCAAAATTAAATATCATTTTACATGTACTTCATCTTTTATTGTTTACCAATTAATTTGCCCTTGCAGTCTCAGCTATATCGGCAAGACGGAGAGAAAATGCAAGGAACGCATCGCTCTCCATAGAAGTGCGATTCGGGCAGCTCTTGCCAGTGGCAAGGCAGAACAGCCTGTAGCCCGTCACTTTTTGGAACGCCGGCATCCTCTGAACAGTCTGCGTTTCAGGATTATAGACTGTATCCCTCCTTCCATTAGAGGCGGTAACCGCCCGCTTCAACTTTTACGGTGTGAATCAAGGTGGATTCACCGTCTAAATGTGGTTTCTCCCAATGGCTTAAATGAACAAATTTCATATGCAGTGTTTAGATGATGTCTACCTCACACATTCTTATGCTGCCTCTTTATGCCGTACATCATTTTATGTTTGATGCATTCTGTCTTATGTACGCATATTTGTTTTCAGGAATGTTGCCATTGTGATTGTTTATACACTGTCTTTCCCTGACACACCTGATAGGTGACGTCAGCATTGCAGGCGGAAAGGGCGGGTGTTTGGTCCCGTCCCGCTCAGCCACACACTTCTTGGTGATCTCTTTCTATAAAGGTATGTTCGTTTTTTATTGTTGTTGTAACCTGATGAAAAATTAGTAAAATTTGAAACGTTGTTATAGCTTTGGCTACCGTCGTTCATTTCATCATTAAGCTTAGAGTGCCTCATCTCCCGTCTCGATATATATATATATATATATATATATATATGATATATTTCACGGGCTGGACAGTTCTTATTTTAAACATATCTCAATAAAGAAATAATTTTAATTTGTATATTTCTTTCTAAATCACTTCTGTGCGCCAACAAAAAAGACATTCTTCCCTGTCCTCTTTTTTGGAATTGCCCGTACTCCCTGATTCTTTATTTTCTCGGCAACATGGGAAATGGAGGGAAAATGTACACCATTTGAAAATCCCACAGGACTGTCATGGCGTCTACTGCCCACGCTGCAGGATCCCGCACACGCGAGCAGAACCTCGGTACCGGAAGGTTCTTTCTCGTCGCCATTAGGTCTATGTCTGGCAGACACCATCGAATCACAATCTTCTGAAATACCTCTTGATGGAGAGTCCATTCCCTTCCAGAAGTGACTCCCTGCTGAGGAAGTCTGCTTCCACATTCCTGATTCCTGGAATAAATATCGCCGACAATTATGGAACGTTTGTCTCTGCCCAACTGAAGATTTTGGAAACTTCCACCATCGCCATCTTGCTGCGTGTCCCGCCTTGATGGTTCAGATAAGCCACTGTGGTAGCATTATCCGATTGTATCTTCAGCGGGGATCTCCTCAGAAAATCCTCCGCCTGAATTAATGCGTTCAAAACCGCCCGAAGCTCCAGAATGTGACTCTTCCTTTGACCAAAGGCCCTGAAGCCTCAGGTGAAGGACTTCCGCCCCCCAGCCCCTCAAACTGGCGTCGGTCGTTATGACCAGCCAATCCCAGGGCCTGAGAGATCTCCCCAGCTGCAAATTTTCCACATCTGTCCACCATAGGAGGGACTCCCTGGACTCCAATGACAGGGATAAAACCTCTTGTTTTATCGTCTTGGCATTTCCGGACCAACAGGATAGGATGCTCCATTGGAAACTCCTCGAATGGAATCTGGCGAACTGGAGAGTTTCGAAAGTTGCCACCATCTTTCCCAGCAACCTTACTCCTTGCCACACCGATGGAGGCGGTGCTTGTAGGATCTCTAACACCATCTGCCGAATCTCCATAGCCTTGGATTCTGGGAGGAAGACCCTGTGAAGGTGTGTGTCTATGATCACCCCCAGAAACTTCAAAGTCTGCGTTGGTGTCAAATGGGACTTCGACAAATTCAATATCCAACCCTGACTTCTCAAAAACTGTGTTGCTACCTCCAGGTGAACCTGTAACTTCTACGCCGACTCTGCTTTGAAAAGCAGATCGTCCAGGTAAGGGATAATAATTATTCCTTGCAGTCTGAGAGCTGCAGCCATGGTGGACATCACTTTGGTGAAAACTCGGAGCCGTGGCAAGACCAAAAGGGAGTGCTTGGAACTGCCAATGTCTTCCCCCGATTGCAAACTGGAGTAAAGACTGGAAATCTATGTGGATCGGGACATGGAGATAAGCATCCTGAATGTCCACTGATGCCAAGAACTCCCCTGGCTCTATGCTCAACAGCACTGACCTCAGGGATTCCATGCGGAAGTGATCCACCCAAAGATGAACATTCAAAGATTTTAAATTTAGAATGGGCCTGAACGACCCGTCTGGTTTGGGAACTAAGAAAAGGTTTGAATAAAAACCTTTTCTTCTCTCCTCTCGAGGGACCGGTATAACTACCCCCTTCTTCTCGAGAGATAAGGCAGCTCCCAGAAGTGAAGATCTGAGAGACGCGGTCCTTGGTAAAGGAGTGGGAAGAAATCTGCGAGGGGGAGGACCCCTGAGATTTATCTGATATCCTTCTGAAACAATGGAAAATACCCACGGATCTTCTGTGGCTACCTTCCAACTGTCCTGAAATTGCAGGAGGCGACCCCCTACTCTGATCCCAGAACAGGGAGCCCCGTCATGCAGAGGGCTTGTCTTCCCCCTTGGCGGCATGTTTCTTTGTAAAGGCGCCAAACTTTGACTTGGTCGCTCTACCTCTGCCGGCTTGGAATCTTCCACACCCTGACTGTCCTCTGCCAGCTGCTCCCCGTCGAAAGGAAGGATGAAAGGACGGTTTAAAGACTCCGAATTTAGAGCCAGGGGATTTAGAGGTGGTGGGAAGAAAGGTACTCTTACCCGCAGTAGCCTGCTTGATGATCTCATCCAATTCGGACCCAAATAAAAGCTCACCTTTAAAAGGAATAGTTTCCAGTGACTTTTTAGATTCACTATCCGCCTCCCAGGCCTTTAACCAGAGAGCTCTTCTGGCAGTAACAGAAGTGATGGATACTTTGGACGCCATTTTGGCACCCCCCTCGCTAGCTTCACATATATATTCGCAGCACACCTCAACTTTTCTGCCACAGAAAAAGCTTCCGCATCATGTAGGAGATGACTACTTAAACTCTCTGCCCACTTGATCATGGCTTTTGCCACCCAGGCCGAAGCAATAATGGGGCGCATAGTGAAACCAACACCTTCAAAAACTGCCTTCAGACAGCCTTCAACCTTTTTATCAACCTGATCTTTAAAGGCCACGCCACCCTGCACTGGCAGCACTGTGGCCTTGGATAATCTGGCCACAGAAGAATCCACCAGAGGAACTTTCTCCCATACCTTAACATGATCCTCAGGCATGGGGTACATGTTTGCATATTTTTTTTTACATTAACAGTCTCTTTTCTGGAGACTTGCCAGCCTCCCCTAATAAAGCAACCATGCCTTTATCCGAGGGAAAGGATACTGGATCCTTACGGTTCCTTTTAAACACACACTGCGCAGCAGCCTTTTCCTCAGCAGGCTGAAGAGTCTGCTTCCTCTCCCTGTGACCAACACAAATCATCCTCATCTACCCCACCATCATCTGTGTCAGTAGTCAATGGAGGGGCCATGGAAGACCCTTGTCTAAACAACACATATTACTGATACCTTGGTAAATTACTCCAAAAGAGAAGACATCTTATGCACACCCTGTGCAGTGTCCTGCATAGCCTGCAACAAGATAGGGTCTCCCTGTGCAGGGGTAAGAGAGCCCTGAGATGAGGGAATAGGTCCCGGAGATCCCACCAAAGATCCCTTTTGCCTATTTAAAGCCTCTGTTAAAGCCTTAACAGACCATCCCCAAGCCACAGCCCACGCTGGCTAAGCTCCTTCAGGACTCTGGGTTTGTGACCCACAGGGCACAGCTTCACAGGAAGGGCACAATTCCCCCTGGTCCAACTGTTCACATGATAAATTTACATTACATCTCTTGCAATGGTAAAACATCTCAATCGCTCCCTCCCCAGCAACAGAACTGCATGCGTCAGCCAGGTTAATATCAGAAAACACTGCTAAACGTTCAGGCAAAGTCACAGAGTAATGCACCAGTGTACTTATCTGTGTGTTCTGTTGCCAGCGATCAGCGGGGAAAGCGCTTGTCAGGAGAGACTTCTGAGCAGGATCTCGGTCTTTCAGCTCCGCAGCAAGCACAGAAATGGCGCCAGTAAGTCATGGAAGAGACCAAGTCTCCCTCCCAGTGAGGGTAGCTGACATCTTTTGGCGCCAAAACTCTCTCACAGGCGCTCCCAACTATATCTCTCCCCTCCAGTAACTCCCCCTCTAGGGACCACTTGGAGTTGTCCAGAAACGCTGGACGTCCTGTAAGAAACCTCAACTCCCCTGGGGGATTTCAGTTTCTAAACTCTTAAAGATGGCGACCGCCATCGCTGGGAGACCCGTCCCCAAGATCCCCTTCTAGGCAAGGCGCTGGATGGGGTCCCCCGGAGCCCAGGATAAACCTCCGTTTGAGCGGAGGCAAGCGCTGTGCACAGTGTGCATTCTTCCGCCGAATGCATTCCTCTGCACACAGAAAACTGACAGGACGCGCTTCTGTCAGTGTTCTGCTGCACTCTCAGCGTGTATTGACTTCACACGCTGGAAAAAAACTACTACTAAGTCTAATGTTAGAAAATAATAAAAACCTAGACTAACTGATAAAAATCCAAAGAAAAAAAGTGTGGCTGCAACGCAGCCACTCAGCATTGCACCCACTCCTGTGGGCACCTAAAACGAAACTGAAGCATTATGGGATGCAGAGGGAGGAGCCTGCTCTCAAAGAATTGAAGCATAGGTGCCTGGTTCCTGGCGGACCCTACTACATCCCATCATGGAGCTGTGTCACCGGACTGGACGAAAGAGAAATATATTTATTATTCGTATATTAATTTATTGAGGGGGCACAAAACTATCCCATTCACCTGAGACCCCGCCTCCCCATTCCCCTCCCACTGCATAGAATCCATTAAAAAACAATACTCCCACCCTATATTGAATCTTACTGGGAGTTGGCTGTCACCTGCTGCAGCTGCTCCCGATGGGTCCTCATGCCATCGCTTGCTCCCTCCTGCCTTCCTGCTGCTGCAGTCTACAAGCAGCGCTGCGGCAACCTCAACACATGGCGCCGACTGATCTCACTAGCTGTGCGTGGATGCACAGTGACATCACCCGCGCACCAGCCGCAATGCATCCCTAGGACCGCTGCAGGCGGATAGAAAAGCGGACCGTCTAAGCTCCTGAAACTAGCAGTGCCACACTGCTAGTTTGAGAAGTTTATACCAGGCATTCCCAACCACAGTCCTCAAGGCACACCAACAGTGCAGGTTTTAGTGATATCCAGGCTTCAGCACAGATGGTTTAATCAGAATCCCTCAGAAACTAATTAAGTCACCTGTGCTCAAGCCTGGATATCTACAAAACCTGCACTGTTGGTGTGCCTTGAGGACCGTGGTTGGGAATGCCTGGTTTAGCTGTCCGCTTTTCTATCCTTTGCGGTCCAGATATGGACCGCGGTCCGCCACTTGCTGGTCCCTGGTTTAGAGGCTGGGCTGGTCTCTTAGGATGCCAGGCAGTGGTATTCGTGTGGTAGGGAATGGTCAGTCACTTGCATAGTCCACCAAAACATAGTTCACTCTGAGGTAGAGCATTTTCAAGGTCGGACCCCCACAAGGTAGCATAGCCTATGTCAGTCGGTATCCCGGCTGTTGGGCATTTAAAACATTCCGATGGCGAAGTACTGACCGTCGAAATCCCGTTATCTACCAGCCTGCAGGTAACAAAATTGCAACCTCCATCTAAGGGAATAGTATCAGATACAGTACTTTATATGAAATGTAATGTCTCGCCATTCATTCTAGAATAAACTCTTGTATAAAACGTAACTTTTTTTAATAAAGTCATAAACACCTGACACTAGATTTGGAGAGATTGGAGTAATTCATGTCCATGGACACCTTTGTTTACATATGATGCATTACAAGAGGAAGAGCAGAGGCAAGTGCCTTCAATTTATTTGAATTCCTTACTACTTGTGAATATGTGACTACGTACTCCAGGAGAGGATATATGGATATACAATGCTGTACATATGGGGTATATATAAGCTCTGCACCACTGTGTTTATTTTGAAACTGTTCCAATTATATACTGTAAGCAGTGCCCCCAGCAACGTATCTTTTTCCTCTTTTGTTTTTCCGAATGTTGTTTCGGACTCAGAGGAGCACCACCAACCAATGCTTAAACGTACCTGCGATGGGAATTCTACCCATGGAATTTATCTTGGTAGTTGGTATCATCAAAATTATCTCGGGCTATAGTATCTCTTAATATACTGCTGAACGCCTATTTTCTCTAGTGCAGGATCATAACCCCTTTTCTTTTGAATTCTCACATATGCAATGAATGCAGCTGCAAGCTATGCTAGACACAAACATCATTTGCACAAGGTTAGAAGAGGAAGATAAACAGCACATATCAAGGCTGTCAGACTGCAAGATGTGCAAAACTCTGCCTATGGGCAAGTATACACTTTTATTTCTGTATGCGTAAACGCGGGTGCAGCTACATACAGTACATTCAACTCGGGCCCAGTGTGTGTGTGTAAGAATAAAAGAAAAATGTATGTATTGTAGACAATAGTGCATTCTACACAACACTGAAAGCATTTATTAATATCAATCACAACACATAAAGCAGCAATTTATTATAGATAAGGAAAGAAAAGGCTAACCTTTTGTGCATTTTATACCCAATTAGGACAATACATAATACAAGGTACTTTTTTCCACATAATTACTTTTACATTGTACAGTACTAGGATCATATTATAGACCCATGTAAGGCATTTTGGAACTTTGCAGTATGTAAAACACTAAAGGCCTAGAATGCACTAATAACAGTTATTTCAAACTCTGTCCTCCCGCACCCAACTAGTTCATACTGTCCAGGTCAACTCTAGATCTTAAAAATGTGAGAGTTGGTCATACATCTGGGAGTTGTGGAAACTGTTTGGGGTCCTGAAGACGGAGTTTGAGAATCACTGCACTAAAATATTAGCATTTCTACAACTGCACAGCACAAATGCACCTCCTTTTCTGTATAATCTTACTTAACCCCTTCATGACAGAGCCAGTTTGTGCCTTCATGACAGAGCCCTTTTTTTCAAATCTGACATGTCTCACTTAAGTGGGGATAACTTTTTTTTGCTTTTACTTATCCCAGTGATTTTGAGATTGTTTTCTCGTGACACATTGTACTTCAAGTTAGTGGTAAATTTTGGTCGATACAGTCTGTGTTTTTTTGTGAAAAATACCAAAATGTCGTGAAAAAATGGAAAATTTTGCAATTTGCAAAATGTCACATTTTCTGCTTGTGAGACAAATAAACATACCACTCAAAATAGTTAATAACTAACAAAGACCATATGTCTACTTTATGTTGCAATCATTATTTCAACCTCCTTTTCATTTTTTTGGACACTAGGAGGCTTCAAATATGAATAGCAAATTCTCAAATTTTCAAGAAAATTTCAAACACTGATTTTTTTAGGGACCAGGTCAGTTATGATGTGACTGAGTGACTTGTATGTGAGACACCCCCATAAATGATGCCATTTCAAAAACTGCACCCCTCACAGTATTCAAAACAGCATTTTGGAAGTTTGTTAACCCTTTAGGTGTTTCATAGGAATTAAAAGAAAGTGTAGGTGAAATTTCAAAATTTCATTTTTTTTGCAGATTTGCAATTTTAATACATTTTTCTAAGGAACACAGTAGATTTTACTAGAGAAATGTGACTAAAAATTGATTCCCCCAATTCTTTGGTTTTCATAAATATCCTATATGTGGCCCTAGTGTGCACGGTGACCAAACCACAGGCTTCATAATAGAAGGAGCACCTACTTGATTTTGGAGCCTCCTTTTTATGAGATTATTTTTTAGGCACAATGTAGGTTTCTAGGCACCATAAGATGCTAAAAGTTAGGTACCCCCCCACAAGTGACCCCATTTTGCAAACTACACCCTTCAGGGAATTCATCTAGGGGTATAGTGTACATTTCAAACCCCCAGGGGTTTCACCAATTGTGGTACAACTGGGCAGTGAAAATGAAAAAAATTAATTTTTCATTTTCACAGCTCAGTTGTATCAAAATTGGTGAAACCCCGGGGGGTTTGAAATGTACACTATACTCCTTGATGAATTCCCTGAAGGGTGTAGTTTGCAAAATGGGGTCACTTGTGGGGGGGTTCCACTGTATGGGTGTTTCGGGGGTCATTCAACCAGAATCTGTGCTGCAAAATCCAAAAATCACTCCTTCCCTTCTGAGTCCTGCCATGCACCCAACTGGTATTTTTTGGTCACACATGAGGCATTGCCGTACTCGGGAGAAATTGGGGCACAGATTTTGGGGTGCTTTGTCTCCTTCATTCCTTGTGAAAATGAAAAATTTTGAGCCAGATCTGCATTTTTGTGTGAAAAAATGTAATTTTTTACAGAAAAATGCAGTTCTGGCTCAAAATTTTTTATTTTCACAAGGAATGAAGGAGACAAAGCACCCCAAAATCTGTGCCCCAATTTCTCCCGAGTACGGCAATGCCTCACGTGTGACCAAAAAATACCAGTTGGGTGCATGGCAGGACTCAGAAGGGAAGGAGTGATATTTGGTGGTGGAATGAATGGTGGGTGCTATGTCGCATTAGCAAGACCCCCGAAGCACCAATACAGTGGAACCCCCCCACAAGTGACCCCATTTTAGTCACCAGCTTTGGGAGGGGGGCTGGCGCTGCGGCTGGCGGGGGGGTGGGAGGGGTGCTGGCGCTGCGGCAGCCGGGTGGGTGGGAGGGGGGCTGCCGGGTGGGAGGGGGGGGGGGGGGCTGGCGATCGGTGGTAATCGGTGCGGTATACACACACATATATATATATATATATATATATGTGTATATATATATATACATATATATATATATACACACACATATATAATATATATATATATACAGTTGTCTTCAAAATTATTCAACCCCCACTGAAATTGAATGTTTTGGCCAGTTTGACATTGATTTTGATCATTCAGTCATCTTGCTTACATTTACATGAAAGAGGCACTTGTAGGTCAGAGAAATATAAACTTAAGTTTATAATAAAATAACCACAAATGTCTTTTCTGTGCTCACATCATTATTAGTTTTTATTCAACCCCCAAGTGACATTCAATCTTAGTACTTAGTACAACATCCTTTTACAGTTATAACAGCTTTTAAACGTGAAGCATAGCTTGACACAAGTGTCTTGCAGCGATCTACGGGTATCTTCGCCCATTCTTCATGGGCAAAAGCCTCCAGTTCAGTCAAATTCTTAGGCTTGCGCACTGCAACTGCTTTCTTTAAGTCCCACCAGAGGTTCTCAATCGGATTTAAGTCTGTTGACTGCGATGGCCACTCCAAAATGTTCCAGCCTTTCCTCTGCAACCATGCTCTAGTGGACTTGGAGGTATGCTTGGGATCATTGTCCTGTTGAAAGGTCCAACGTCTCCCAAGCCTCAGGTGTGTGACGGACTGCATCACATTTTCATCCAATATCTCCTGGTACTGAAGAGAATTCATGGTACCTTGTACACGCTGAAGCTTCCCTGTACCTGCAGAAGCAAAACAGCCCCAAAGCATAATTGCCCTCCGCCATGCTTCACAGTAGGCAAGGTGTTCTTTTCGTCATATGCCTTGTTCTTCCTCCTCCAAACATAGCGTTGATCCATGGGCCCAAAGAGTTCTAATTTTGTTTCATCAGTCCACAGAACACTATCCCACAACTTTTGTGGTTTGCCCACATGACTTTTGGCATACTGCAGTCGACTCTTCTTATTCTTGGGAGACAGCAAGGGGGTGCGCCTGGGGGTTCTGGCATGGAGACCTTCATTACGCAGTGTGCGCCTTATTGTCTGAGCTGAAACTTCTATACCCACATCTGACAAATCTTTTTTCAGTTCCTCAGCAGTCACACGGGGACTTTTATCCACTCTACGCTTCAGGTAGCGCACAGCAGTCGAAGTCAGGATCTTCTTTCTTCCACGACCAGGTAGCATTTCAATAGTGCCCTTTGCCTTGAATTTGCGAATGATGCTTCCTATGGTGTCTCTTGGTATGTTTAACTTCTTTGCAATCTTCTTATAGCCATTGCCCTTCCTGTGAAGACAAATCACCTCTTCTCTTGTCTTCCTGGACCATTCTCTTGACTTCACCATGTTTGTAACCACACCAGTAAATGTCTAGAAGGAGCTGAGTATCACAGTCATTTTAAAGCTGCCTAATTGGTGCTTATTATGCTTGATTGGTGCTCGGTGACATCCACAGGTGTTTTCAATACCTGATTGAAAACACCAGAATTAACCTCTCTTCTTCAGAGTGGTAGTCTTTAAGGGGTTGAATAATTGTGGCAATGAAGAAACCACAAAATACACATTTACTACTGTGTTATATAAACAATTGATGTCATTTTAGTTGCATTTGGTTCTTTAAAACGTCCTTGTAGGATTTCATTCTGAATACAATTCCAAATGTACACTATAGTCCCTAAACCCCTTTACAGCATTGGGGGTTGAATAATTTTGAACACAACTGTATGTGTGTGTGTGTGTGTGTGTGTGTGTGTGTGTGTGTGTGTGTATATATATATATATATATATATATTTTCAGTGCATATATTTAATTTTTTACTTTTTCTGCAGCTTGATGCTGCTGCTGCTGCTGCTGCTGCGGGGGGGAGGGGGGAGGAGGGCAGCGCTGCGTGCGCTCCAGACGCTCCGGGGGAGCTGCTGCCGGGTGAGTGCCCGGCGGGTTCGAGGGGGGGCTGCACATCGGTGGTGATCGGTGCTGTACTTGACAGCACCGATCACCACCGATCCCTGTGTTACCGAGCGGCTTAGCCGCCGGTAACACAGGAAACGCTGTGAATGGCTGTTCAGATTTGAACAGCCAATCACAGCGATCGCCGACCGGGGGAGGCATCCCTGCCCCCCCCGGGCGGCGAGGGGGGATGTCTGCTGTCGGGGACAGCAGACATCGTCCCTCTGTCACTGCGTCTCTAGACGCAGTGACAGTTAGAAGTCATGACGTATATATACGTCATGTGTCGGGAAGTACTTCCCGACCATGACGTATATATACGTCAAATGTCGTGAAGGGGTTAAAGATTTTGGAATTTAAAGAACACCTATTTTATCTACAACTTGGTACCATATATCTTATTTGCACATTGGTAAATCTTCGCCACAGTTAGTTGGCTAGTATGGGCAGAATTAGATTGTGTTTATTTTTTGCCATTTATGTCACTGTGCTACAATACAAAAAATAAACAAACAAATCTTTAAATAATCCTAAACAGAAGTAACTAACTTCACTAGAACTTTAGCTGCCTATCCCTAGTACTCGAAGCACTTCCCTGGCCCGGCACACAGCAGCATGTTATTACTTGAGAAGAGCTGCAGCAAAAACCCAGGTCTGAGGAGTCCACCATCAGACCAGGGCCCTGCTAAGTAGTACGCTCTGAAAAGGAGCCATTTGCTGTAGCGGTGTTGCATCTAAATCAGAGTGGGCTATTGTGCTTGCTGATAGATGGTGTGGCATTTTCCTAGTTGTGCATGTGTAGTGAATGTCTTTGCCTCAGTTTCTTCATTCCTGGAAAGTTGTTTTGCGCAGTCAGATGCATGATGGATTCCTCCAGATCAGCGGAAAGAGCTGTTATCCAATTTCTTTGCGAAGATGAGCATGCTTCAGATCTCAGGATGAAGGCGATGTATACAGAGCAGTGTTTTGCACAATACACCATATCCCTGTGGTGTCAGCGTTCTGAGGTGGGACGTGAAGGCATCAAGGACTTGCCACGGCCCAGGCAGGCACATGTCACCAACCCTCCCATGATTTCAAGCTGTGGAGGAGCTCATTCCCAAAATGGTGCACCATGCGAAACACTCATCCTGTGATAAATGCGCTGATCTGGAGGAAAAAATCATCCCTTGGACCGCACAAAACAACATTCCAGAAATCAAGAAACTGAGGCGAAGCCGTTCACTACACATGCGCAACTGGGAAAAACGCGCCATTTATGAGCAAACACATTAACCCACTGTGATTAAATATAATGCCGCTACAGCAAAAGTCTTATATTTATATATAAATATAACACAATAGTAGTTTTCTTGTAGGATACATGGTACCACTAATACCAATAAAATAAAATCATCATTATCCTTCACCCACTTAGCAAGATACCATAATAATACTAAATATATATATATATATATATATATATATATATATATATATATATATATATATATATATATATATATATATATATATATATATATATTACTCAAAATCACCTTAAATGCAAACAGCCATTGGAATGTAAAGGCACAAAACATTGCTTTACGTGTTTTAAAAGGAAACTGACAAGTTACAACAAAATGCAATTAGAATGGCTTGTGTCAGATTAATAAAATAGTCATAATTTAACAGTTTCATCAAAAAATATCTGTACAGATCATTTCCTATTACTTATTTTGTGGGAAATGTAATTACAAAGATTTCATTTTGAATCTCCAAGTGAAAATATTTATCTTCAAAAGTCATTTTGTAACATTCAATACGTATTCCTTCATTATCGTTCTCTTCATAGTGATAAACATTTCTTCTGTACATTAGTAGTAAAAGTTGTCAGCAGAAAACCCACCACATAATTAGGCTGTTGGAGTTCACAAATGATTGTTATTACTTATATTTACACAGTTGGAAAGTTCTTGCAGAATAATTTAACAACTTGTTGGCAACATAAGAATCCAAAATCACCACGAATTCAAGTGTTTTCAGTAATAAACGGTTATTTGTCAATTCCTAAAAGAAGGGGCGGGAACAAAAACAAAAGTTTTGTTAAAAGAAAAAACTAAATGTAGATAGGAGTACATTTGGTGTATTTAACAGACGAGATAAATGTATAAAATATTAGTTAGCAACAAAAATATAATTCTATAATAACATACAATGTTAATTCATCACAATCTGAAGAAATAATGCATTTATTGCCGTACTAGTTGCCTTTCTTAAAAACACTTTTTGCACATTGCGCCTACTTGAAATGTGAATTCTGTTTTGCTGTAACATTCAATAAAATAAATATTTATAAGTATTTTAGGTACTTGTTTCCGAGCATGGCGCCCCCGATTTTGATCGCATGCAATCGCATGCAATATAGCGGCATGCAATGCGATTTTTAATTGTACAAGCACCCTGATGGGTGCTTACAATGTTAAATGCACCCCCATTGTCAACGCCAACCCGAAGCATGGCGAGCGCAGCGGTACGAGTCCTCCGAAGTTTTCATACCCCCACTATCCACGTTGGTGTGGAGTTGATTTTAGATCGTGTGGCGAGTGCAGCGAGCCCGAAGCGTGGCGAGCCCCGCGAGGGGACACTGATTACTTTACATGTATTCCTCGTCCGCTCACCAAGCTTCGGGCTCGTATTGCATCCCCTCGCCACACTATCTAAAATCAAATCCACGCCGACGTAGATAGTGGGGGTATGAAAAGGTCGGAGGACGCGTACCGCTGCGCTCGCCACGCTTCGGGTTGGCGTTGATAGTGGGGGTGGCGTTGACAATGGGGGTGCATTTAACATTGTAAGCACCCATCAGGGTGCTTGTACAATTAAAAATCGCATCGCATGCCATTTGCTGGCATGCAATGCGATATTTCATTGTACAAGCGCTCCTGTTAATTTAACGGGAATATCACATCGCACACTACTAAGTAAGGTATGCGACGGGTGCCGTGCTAATACAGTATTTTATATGTGAAAGTTGCACTAGACTGCACATCCAACTTCATGTAATGAGAGGTGCTAACTTGTTGAAACTTGTAGTGCCCACACAAAGCGAAAGAATGCAGGTATCCTTTTCAATTATTATAATTATGACTTGCATTCATAAATGTAAAAATGTTTTAACAGATTTTTTTTTTTTTGCTTCTAATATGGGACACTTTTTATAAGACAACTCACTCAAATGTAGAAATATAAATATTTGTAAAAAAAAAATTGAAGTTCAATTTGAATACTAATATACTTCTCCTTATTTAAATCTGATGACACTAACATGCTTTATCAATATATTGCATTAAAAAGGTCATAAAAGCTTCGTGTACTCCATGGAAAAATACATTCTCTTTGTAGTGACAATTGAAAACTTGGCAATCGTGTGATTTAAACAGTGTGTTTGTTGTAAATAACAAATTAATTTACCATATTTCAATAAAGTGAAAACCTGTATATATAGTAGCAACACAACTTAAGCTTAAGATAAAAATCATCTATTTTATTTTAAATTGACCATGAGCTGTATATTTATGACAAATTTTAAATTACATTAATAGGTTATATATTATTACAAAAGTTATCAGTGTTTTCTCCTCCTTACATAATTTATATTGACTAAATGTGGTGTAAGACCATGGCAGTAAAGATGCTTAGAATACTAACAATATATTGTGAATAATCGTTGTTGGAAAATGTAACATTATCTTGTTAAATATTGTATCATATTCTTTATACCTACTTTGGGATTAATAATTTTGTTAAAATATCAGTAATGTTCAAAAAAAAAAAAAAAAAAAGTACCAAAAACCTGCAGTTTGTACTCGATCTAAAAAAAGTACTGATAAATTTATGCTGCAAAGCATAATTAGGATTCACAACAGTAGGTCATTTATTCAGTACACATCTATGAAAACTTTTTTTTTTTTAAATAATTGATTTTATATTAATGTATTTTTGCTTTTTATCATTAATTAGAAAAAATAAATGATACAGTATATGAAAAGGGTAAAAGTTGTAAAGTGCAGAGTTAGGCAAACTAATTACCTAATGTGGGGGAATGGATCGCTTGCTCGATTATTAAATGTAAAAAAAAATTTCAAATACAGCCAGCGTTGCATACATCTCTAAAATCTACAAATACATCTAGAAAATGTAATAATTTATTAAGCCATGTACATTTAAATTTTAAAATTTCTGTATTAAGAGGAAAGTGAATATGTAGTACAGTTACCTATTTCACATCACTAAACTGGGATTTTGTGCAAGGACCATCCTGGGTAAAACCTAGCTAAGACCTCTTTCAGACTGGTGGCCCGAACTGGATTACAGGTTGGCAACGTCACTGCTGATGCTGACATGAGATTACCTCCAAAGGTCTTCATATGCTTTAAAAGGGTATAGGGTCACATCAACCCAGTTTATCAATTTACTTTGCACAGTGAGCCAGGTTGAACTAGAATTCAACCCTGTCCGCTACCCAACTTGAAATGCCAGGTTGCTCAACATGGCACATTCATATGCACATTCATATGCCCAGGATATTGCGGCCAGTGTGAAAGGGGCATAAGCCGTAATAAAGATTCTAGAATAAGGCTACCATATAAACATCTAAAGTTGAATGGAGTGCTGGATATCATCAGAAAATAAGCAAATAATTTGTGTGCCATTTATGTGTGACCTTAACATTTTGTCTAAGCTGTAGGGGCTTTTGGCTGAGAAAATTAGTGCAACAGAAATAGGAGTTGGAACAGAAGGTAACCCAAACACTTACTATTGTTTGTTTTAAAATAGAATTTGGTACTCTTTACTTAGTTGGGCGCCCGTCGCGGTCATCGCGGGTACATTTATGTCTGGCCGCGACGCGACCGACGCGATGCCCGCGATTTCCCATTGAAACCTATGTTAAACTTGGAAATCGTGTCGGTCGCGTCGCGGCCGGCCATAAATGTACCCGCGATGCCCGCGACGCGATGCTCCCGATTTACCATAGGAATCAATGTTAAAAGGCGCGATGGACCCGATTTTACTGTTAAATGGCTCAATGGACCCGATTTGGCCATAGGAATCAATGTTAAATGGGCCACAGAGCCCATTAACCCTTAAATGTCCCCCCAAATTTTTAACGCCACCCCACGATCCACGCCAACCCGAAGCGTGGCGAGCGCAGGGAGCCCGCGAGGGGCGGCGGTACGCGTCCTCCGACCTTTTCATGCCCTACTATCCACTAGGGCGTGGAGTGAGAATATAATAGTGTGGCGAGCGCAGCGAGCCACCGAGCCCGAAGCGTGGCGAGCCCCGCGAGGGGACGCGGATACCTTCACAGGTAGACGCGTCCCCTCGCGGGCTTCACAGGTGTCCGTGGCGACACCGACACCTGTGAAGCCCGCGAGGGGACGCGTCTACCTGTGAAGGTATCCGCGTCCCCTCGCCACGCTTCGGGCTCGGTGGCTCGCTGCGCTCGCCACACTATTCTATTCTCACTCCACGCCCTAGTGGATAGTAGGGCATGAAAAGGTCGGAGGACGCGTACCGCCGCCCCTCGCGGGCTCGCTGCGCTCGCCACGCTTCGGGTTGGCGTGGATCGTGGGGTGGCGTTAAAAATTGGGGGGGACATTTAAGGGTTAATTGTGCCTATTTGGGCTCTGTGGCCCATTTAACATTGATTCCTATGGCCAAATCGGGTCCATTGAGGCATTAAACAGTAAAATCGCGGTCAATCAGCCTTTTTAACATTGTTCCCTATGGGAAAATCGCGGTCATCGCGGGCATCCCGATTTACCCGCGATGACCGCGCCCATCTAAGTAAAGAGTACCTAGAATTTAAAGAAAGCCCAAGCTAAAAACTTGCACGGAGTACAGGGTAATGATTGGTTTCAACAATCTTTAGGAGAATTCAAATTAACCTGAAACATTCTTTAAATATCCTGGTTTCCAGATGACTCAGTCAATAGGTTGACATTTTATGCTCGACATACATATAGTTGACTAGGTCAAAAGACACATGAGAAGGTCGACAGGAAGTTTTTTAAATCATTTTTCATTTTCTTTCTTTACTAGCCATGGCACCTCTGAAACATTGTTACAGCCTCGTTCAGGGCCTTACCGTCAATGCAGTCGTAACTTTAAGTGCATTTACTACTGTTGTTATTCTCACAAAAGTTCAGTTTCATCCTGCAAGCCAATCCGGTTATCTTCCATGTATATCCTGCTCACTGGGTTTAGTTGAACCCATCAATTTCAAGTGTATCCTGCTCACTGGGATGAACTACGTTCTCCAATTCTAAGCGTATCCTACTTGCTGGGTTGAATGCTGTTCTCCAGTTCTGAGTATCCTGCATAATAGAAATAGCTCAGCTCACCAGTTCTGAGAGTGTTCTGTTTGCTGGATTTAGCCCCGTCTGTCAACTACTTGTGTGATTTAATTTGAATATGCAGTATTCATGTGAGCACTACTTTAATGTATACAGTATGTGGATTCCCATTCATTCTAGTGAGTGTACATCAATTTCACCCTCTGTGTGTCACCAGTGAATGTACATCAGTTTGACCCTCTCCTCCAGTGTGTGTCCCCAGGAGTGTACATCAGTGTCATCCCCCACTCCACTGTGTGCCTCAAATAAGTGAGCGTCAGTGTCACCCTCCACTCCACTGTGTGTGTTCTCATTAAGTGTATGTCAGCGTGACCATCAGCTCCAGTGTGAGTCTTCAGTGAGTCTATGTGTCACATTTAGGCGGACCCACCAACCCATCCTGACAGTGTGGTGCTCTGCTCGGCGGGCATCCCTGCAGCTGCTGGCTTCAGCTCTCCTCCGCCTCTGGCCAGGGATTGACATCCAGAACCAATGGTGTGGGTTCTCCAGGGCACTGCCAATTTATTCGGGTCCTGGGCAATTCACAACAGAATGCAGTACAACACAGAGCACTCCCTGGGCGAGTTGTGTCCTGAGCATCCCATCATCTGGTGTCCTGCTTCTGATAAAGTCTTCCTGGTGAACAATCAGTACCAGCATATCTTCATCTTATCTTCAACTCTGGTCCAGTGTGCATGGTGAATATCCGGAACCAACATAACTTCATCTTGCTCAAGCCCCACCAGTCTGGTATCTATAATCTGAACAAGCAAACTCTAGCATCACCTGTTTCCATACTACGAACTCAGTATCCTCAGTATCTGCAAGCTCTCAAGTCAGTGAATCCTAACAGAGGGCCGTGACCAAGTCGGGCCACAAAGTCCATCACGTCTTGCAGCAGTTCTTGGTGAAGACCTGCCGTGTTAGACGCCGTGTCTCGGGAATAGGATTCAATCTCTTCCCACTCAGTATCCAGTCTCCATAGTCTATGCACAAGAATTATATCCTTCCAGCGAATCTACAGATCATTCACGCTTATTATAACAGCTCTAGGGACCTCCAGTCATATTCACAAAACCCAATTTTGACAGTATGCACCCACAGTTCTGTTCACAAACCCCACATCAGTCATTTTGCCTCAGCAATGGTCACAGCCCTTAGAGCAGCACACAACAGGCCCTTAGTAAAGGTCTACTCCAGGCCCATGCAGACATTATTCTGGCACTGGAGTATTGGACACACTCATTATTAGAGACCTAACTACTGAAGTGAATACAGCCCAAACGAAACCAAAAAAACAAACATTTTTTGATGTATACTGAATACTAGGGTCACCCTATCAGTCCTTGAATAATTAATGGGCCTAATATTTAAAACATGTGAAAACGAAGAGTTTCTGCATGTGTAGCACGTTTGTTCATGATCATGAATAGGCCCTAAGTGTTCTATGCTTCGCTGAGAACCACACAGTAAAATTAACCAATCATCTGAGCTGTAGTTTCAGAAAATACATTCTCTAATACATTTATGAAATGGCATTCTGGAGAAAGGCAAAACTCTGATTGTATTGCTGGGAACTTTGCATCCTACAAAATAGCATGCTACACAACAGAGCTCCATTTGTTGGAAGTTTAGATTAGATTTCACATCTTTTTATTACCTGTTTTTTTTATTTTATATGCTTTGCAGTTGTGGTTCTGCTGCAAAAGCACTTTTAAATATAAATTTATAATAAAAGGCCATGTTATAGTTTGATACAAAATGCTACCTCAACATTAAACTCCAGAAGGAACATTTCCAAAAATATTTTTAGGTTAGATTTAATTAAAAATAAACTGTCGTAACTTTATATAATGGCTTAAGTAATTATTACAAATGTTCTACGGATTTAAAGAACTTTTTGCATTTGCAGTAAATTGAATGTGAAGGGCAATTGGAAAACCTTATTTTAGAAACTGTACCCAGTGCCTCGTATAGGAGCTTGATTGTATTTCTGCACCACAGAATGCAGACCTTAATAGAA
This sequence comes from Crinia signifera, assembly GCF_055691185.1. Taxonomy (NCBI): domain Eukaryota; kingdom Metazoa; phylum Chordata; class Amphibia; order Anura; family Myobatrachidae; genus Crinia; species Crinia signifera. The sequence goes on from NC_139218.1 coordinate 258,183,594, forward strand.
TCCTTTTATATTATTTTCTATATGGTATTTGATCTTATGGCACCGCCATGTGGTAACTGCAAATTATTACATCTTTTCAGCTAATGGTGAGTTCATTTTTTATGTATTTCTTTTCTTGGTAACTGCACTGTTTTTCAAGGTTGAAAAAAAAAAATGACAAAATAAACGTTTACCATGTTCTACTTTTATGGGAAAAACCGAGCCTGAATCTAGTGAGAATAATAAAAACTAACCTGTAATGTACTTTGCTCCGATTAAGATTACCATGCTACTCACTATATAAAAACCAAGAGGCAGACTAGAGAAGATACTAAAGTCACCTGTAGACATCCAGCGCAATGCGATTCCATTCAAGCAAGACAGAAGGGGAGAAATATAAAAAATTGGATAATTGGTGACGGGATTCAGCAAAGATTAACAGAAGAAAAATTACAAAGCAATAACAATTAATAGAACATGATTCATTAAGCCTTATTTACAATATACTTAAACAAGACAGATGTTTCGTAAACATGAAAATCTGCCAGAATACAACTATGGGAAATATTAAATAATGTCCGGATTTTTGGTACCTATTCAATTGCAGCCATTTTCAGACATTTTTTGTGAAAAAGTCAAATCTGAATCGGCGTGAAATAGTTGAAAATGAGTCCAAGTAATTCGCTGAACCACGTGTTTTCCGACCGTGACAATTTTCACAAACAGTCATAAAATCAGCACTTTAAATGAATAGGTTGAATATAAAATCGGCACTAATTGAATAGCCCCTAAGATAAGCTCTTAAAAATAGAAACACCTCACAAAGGCTCATTCTTCCAGTCATTTTAGGGGTCTCTATTTGTTATGAGAAGAGCAATTACATTTAAATAAACTGGATGACTTGCACCATATAAATTATTTTTGCCAATAAAGGATTGATGCAAAAAATGTGTCAGTTAGTCCACTTATATTAGAGTATGAAGGCTTAATGAATTTTAACAACAGCAGGAATAATGGTCAGAGACAGATCATGAAACAATTTGCAATCATGACAAATGCAGACTGTATTATTTTTTCATCTTGTAGTACATACAGTATTTGCATCTGGTATAGTGCCTATAACAAGCAATATGTAGTTTGGGTACTGCACAACATTAAAAGGGGTGATTCTGGTTAGTTTGCAAAAGCAAACTCCATTAATGGACAAAAGCATGTGCACTGTAGGTGGGGCAGATGTAACATGTGCAGAAAGAGTTACATTTGGGTGGGTTGTGCTCAAACGGAAATCTACATTGCAATGTAAGACTAAAGCAGTAAGTATTTACTCTGCATAGAAATAAAGCAACTCACCCAAATGTAACTCTCTCTGCACATGTTACATCAGCCCCACCTGCAGTGCACATGGTTTTGTCCATTAAAGAATGAGTTTGCTTTTGCAAACCAACCAGAATCACCCCCTAAGTGTATTAATTCACAAATCCCTATAGCTAACCTTAAAGAGTATTGTCTGCATTAAAAATGAAGAATCATATTAACAAAGACTCCTTCCTCTCACTAGCTGGGAGACTTCCCGAGACAGCCTCACTTCTAGCTTTTCTCCAAGGATTTCTCCTTCTAGGAATGGCCATCAATGCCATTGGTGATCCACATAAATGGCATGAAACCATAGTCCAGACACAGATGAGGGTTTGCACCCATTCCTGTTGTGGGGAATAGTATACAGGAGAAGGTAGGGCTTAGCTCTCCCCTTGAGCTGTTAAAATTTTTTTGCTGGCATCTACATCATCGATGGTTTAGAACCATGACATCCCTGCCAGAAATCACAAAACTATCAACCATTGGAGGCAAACCATTGACGGACAATGGCCGTCCCTAGTCTCTTCCTGTCAGCCATCACCAACTGCACACTATTCACAGGAGGGAACAGTCCTGACCTAACAGAAAACTCCCTGTGCCCCTTTGGGGGATTAGGGATGGAGATGAGTGGGGTGAGGTGTACAGGTATAAACATTTAAGTGCAAAAGGCCAGAAATGAAAGACATGAAGAGGGCGATATGATAGGTGGTGAGATGATGGGATAGGTGATTATCGGCATGATAACAAGTGACCCAGTATACAATGGGTCTAGAATACCAGCTGTAACATTTTGATATGGCAAGTTGTCCTTCATTTATTGTCTGAGAGTGGTGGCAGAGTGGTAACCACTATTTTCTTATAAACCTAGGAATTAAAAACTAAGATAAAAGGACCCAGCTATTTTTTTTTCTCTTTTCTCAGGGGCAGAGCTAAAGAACAGTATGGTTTCAGTTTGCTCCACTGCAGTTATATAGTCCACCCTGTGCACATCAAAATGCATTCCTCTGTTTTGTCCTTAACTATGAAAAGTTTACCCAAAGGCGCACTTTGCAATCAAGTAACGGTCATATCAAAATATTCGCCTAGCACTTTAGAATCAGTTCGTTCACTAATTAAAATCTCTGATAAAATAATGCTCAGTTTAGCCTAAATTAGGTTTTCAATTAATGAGGATGATGGAATGCTGGCATATTCTGATAAATTTAATAATGAGTTCTGCGGCCCAAATGTTATAGCCTACGAAATTGGTGGCCATGCAAAATGCTGGCCATACTCTTTTTTATTTTTTTAAGGGGCAATCGTTTACAAGGCAAAACCATGACTTTGCTGCTGGAGTCTTTCCCCAGTAATGCAGTAGAAAGGGGGGAAAAAATGGATGGAATAAATGTTATTTTTCAGTATCAATTATGAAAGTTACATTCACTAGAAAAAAGAACAAATAATAATAATAATAATAATAATAATAATAATAATAGAGTGCTTGTGCCACAAGAAAACCTTTTTATATTAATTGTTGAATTTCTGTCTTCAGTACTGAAACTTTAATCGATGATCTATTTAAAAGAAGACATTTCGAATATTCTACTAGATTGTAAAAGTAATTTGTGCTTTTTGACCATTCTTCTTTAAATAGCAGTTTTGCCTGCTCAAGCAATACATTTCCGATGGTTTTCTGCATCAGGGAACAGTTATCAAAACCATTTGCTGGGGCCAGTCCAGATATTCATGTCTTTGGAGTTTCTGGAATCCCCTAGGATACTGGAGGCTTGGCATTAAAGCTGGCACTAGTTGCTGAATGCAAATTAGTAGAATTAGGAAATTACACATTGCTAGCTAAAGGTGGATAGAGATTTCTAAATGTGCAGATTTAATCATTACGGTGTAAAGATTTCCGGCATGGGATGACCTTGATGCACAAAGCATTAATGGAATAAAATAAAAAATCTTACTACTTGTTTAATATACCAGTATGTATGTACTACAGCACACCACATGCAGTATATAGTATAACAGAACAATAGATCGATATAGGAAAGCAACTTAATAAAAATAATCATGCAGCATTGCAGGGTATGGGCAGGGAAATACATGGCAAAGAAGATTGCCAGATTCTGTGTGTAATAGAGCAAAGTTATTGGGAAAATTCACATGCATGGCTACCATGGTTTACAACTGCATGTTCCATTAATACCCTGAGATATATATGTCATCTATGCCACTCATTTGGAAAAGGATATAAAAAAAATATCCAAACTTCTATTACAATCTATTACATGGTGAACTAAAATGCCTACAGCAGGTGAAAGCATAGACTGGTCGGTGTGCATGGTTACATTGGGAATGTTGGTTAGAGTTGAGCAATCTCTTATTACCCAAGAGAAAAAACTGTGCTGTAAATATTGAGCTTATCAACCCATTCAGTAAGGGAACAAAAAAAAACCATACACTGGCATTACTAGGTTACTACTTGAGAGAAACGTATTTTTTTTTTTTTTACCTATAGAACTCGAACTTCATGGTTAATTGGTCTGTAAAAAGTATCTTAAAATCTAACTAACTTGTAATTGTATGTTACCTACCTGTAATGTCCACAGCTGAGCTGTGGACTGTGCTACTGCTAAAACCTGCTAACCAAAATCTAGTGCTATTCGAGAGCATCCTTCAACCCCTAAGCACACTTCTAATGGGGGCATGTACTAGACTTAATGAGAGAACAGACCTCCTGAATGAAACTATGGAGTCCTTATATGACCACCAAGAAGAGATCTATGAATGGTCTCCCATATGGTATTCAAATAACAAATTCAATACTTTAGGATGGGGAGTGAATGGTAAAAAACTGCTAAATTCATTAATAAAGCAAAAACAAGTCTTCCCATAACATGTTATTATGTATTGGTTTGGCAAAACATTCACGGTAAGAATTTATATAAACTGGAAAGTTACCATTGCCATTGGTCGCAGGCTCTGCACTCTCCCACCCCATTGATTTAATCACTGCCTTTTTCCATCGAGCGTAACGAAATTCACTTTCTAGAAGGAGAGAGCAAGAGAGAATTGAAGACATCTATCAGCATACTGTGGGGGGGGGGGGGGGGGGATTAATTAAATCTTGAAGAGGTAAAGTGGAGAAGTCGCTCATAGCAACCAATTACCTTGTAACTGCCATTTATGTAGCATAGCCTGTAAAAGGACAGTTAAAAGCCGATTGGTTGGTACTTTAGCTCTGTCCCAAGTTTTGATAAATCTCCCCCTTTGTGTAAAGAACTGGCTGGGTTATTTACCCTCTGGATTAATCTGTGGTTCAAACCGTTCACAAGTCACAGCAGTCAGATCACTAGGGTTTAGACTCCAGACGCCCACTCCTTCTGCCGCCCCCGCAGCCATAGCTGCTCCTAATGCAGTCGTCTCTGGCATGGAAGGTTTCACTGGATAAAGAAAGTAAAGTGTTACTCTAACAACTATAATTCTAGAACAATTATTTTAAAGGTAAATACGCATAGAGTATGCAAGCCCCACAACCTTTCAGGTAACTTTAAAATAGTTATATACAAAAAAACAAAATTAAAATTTATTAAAGCTCTTGATTTTTTACACTTGTTGTCACCAAAACGAGAATAGCTGAAACAATTCATAGGTATGTATATGAAAGGAAAGAGGGGCAACCCAATAAGATTTTGATAGGTCTTCTTTAAAATCCTCCCAGATCCCCTCAGTCACACTGATTAAAAGCCTAACTTAACAAAATGGTAACGAGCTTCAGATATATGTGCTAAAAGCTGAAACAATGAACAGCTTACCCACTGGGATGCATAAGATGTCAGCCTGTAGCTGCATGAGGATCTTATTGTTAGTCATGCCCCCATCAACTTGCAGCTGGCTCAGAGGTATCCCACAGTCTTTGTTCATTGCATCTAGAATCTGGAATAAAATCAAAGAGTGGTGACGCGATGCATAGACTATTAGACACCTAGGGATGACCTACTCCTACATCTGTATGCAGCCACTTTAGTTCTGTCAGTATAGCTGCTTAGAGCAATATGTAGGTATTTCTGGCCAGGCCAACCTGTGGCTCTCCAGCTGTTGTGAAACTACAAGTTCCAGCATGCCTTGTCCCTGTATTGCTATTAGGGAATGCCAGAATGGAACAATCAACTTCCCTTTAACTACATTACTGTTCCTCATATCATTTTTAATAAAATAGAAGTGTTAGGAAATAGAATTGAAGTACAAAGTATTATATTATGATAATGCACAATAGACATTACTGCACACCTTCATTCAAATAAAGAATTGCAGTGAGCCAAGTACTACTGGTCATGTTTCAATAGTTCATTACAAAGAGTAACTTCTTGAAATACAGTAGGATATAAAATATGATTTAATTCAAATACAAATTCATATCTAATCAGTAGCAATATAAAACTCACAAGAATTGGGCTAGTCTACTATTTAGGTTTGTTTTAACACCCCTACAAAGGCCGCTAGTACCTCAGGTTACCAACTTTATATAGGCAGAAGAGGAGTCTTGGGTGTACAGTACCTCTCTGGTCTGGAAACAGACAGCTTCAAGAGCAGCAAATGCAATATGATTTTTGTTTGTAAACTGTGTGAGACCACAGATGATTCTGAAAACAGAAGACCAGAAACATAGTCAGGTGAAGCCTCCTAGCACACGGGGTAACTAGTATTATAAATAGCATGCTACATTCACCAAGTACACATTATAATGTACAGCAGTTGAGGTGTGAAAAATGTTATACAATAGATTTTGCCAAGCAGGAGTTTTAGCGCAACCTAAAGGTGTGATGTGACCTTACTTGTTTGACCACACCAGGCAGTGTGTTATCGGACCTGGTCCCAAATAATGGGACCAGTCAGAAACACAAAGTGGATAGCTGTCAGTAGATATTCTTCTAGCAGCTACCAATCGCAGAAGGTGCTTCCTGGCCCCTCGGCTTCCCTACACACTCCCCCAGTGTCTGCTGTGCTGCCGATCATTGCTGACCAATAAGCTTGGCAGGAGTCATCATCCAATGGTTGCAGATGCTTAGGGTATGTAAATAATGTAATGCCGACACTTCCTGAACTGTTAACTATAAGAACACTAATACTAGTACTGCATGAATAAAGTCTGCTTAATAGAATTTTTAAACCGTGGTTAGCATTGCTAGCACATAGCATCGCAGACAGGAGTACAATTCCTGAACTTTGTATTTTGTCCCTGTCTCTGCTTTTGTTTCCTCTGTTCTCTGGTACTGGTAATTTAATGAACTTCTGATTACAAAGTAGAGATGTGCAGGCTCTGATTTACTCGGATTTTAAAGCAGGATCTTATTGGCTATCAACTGTCAACAACGATCATGTGATTTGGGATAGCCAATAAGATCCTGCTTTGATATCAGAGTAAAGCCCTGTACACACATCGGTTTGCTTTTGATTCGATTTTAGATTCGATTTAGCATTAGATCTGTACTTTTGCATTAGATATCGAATTCGATATACATTCATGGTACATTGTACACATTCGATTTACTAGATCGAATTCTATATTTCCTTGGCTGCACAGTAGATTTTTCTGTTCCATTTTGTGAAAACGGGAGCGCGCATCCAATCGAATGTAGATCGAAAGTGACACAAAAACCATTCGATTTCGTTTAGGATTCGATTTTGCTTCTATAAGCAAAATCGAATCGTAAATCGAAAAAAATAAAAATAAACGATGCATGTGTACAGGGCTTAAATCAGAGTAAATCAGAACCTGCACATCTCTATTAAAAAGTACCCTAGTATGGATAATTATGTGTACACACGTTTATACTATTCTCTGTAAAGACCTGAGCTATTGCTATAGTACACAAATACAGTACATTGGATATGGCCATACCCTCTGGCACTGGGCTCCCAGTACGGTGCATATAGCCCTGAGAAGGCTGGAACAAAGTAGCACCCATATGATGTTCCAACTTCAGCAGCAAGTTTTTCTAAAATAAAAACATATCAATTACTAAGGTGTAAACGAGGGACAAGAGACAAATGCTGCAGTACATATTAGAAGATGCTTACCTACTTCCTCAGTTGTCTTCACAATGCCAAGGTTGTCTCTTAACCAGCGCACTACAGCTCCAGCTATTGCAACTGACCCCTATACCACAACACATTGAGATATAACATTGGGAGAATGAAACGTTTCTCATTAAGAAGCCACTAGCACATGCACCTTAATATTAATCCATTTGAATGAAAGCATATGCTTATTTAAACTTTCCTTTGTTTTGCCAGAAAAAAAAAAATGATGTTACAGCCATGGTCACCTTAACAGGCCTTCAGCAAAGCAATGCACTAAGGCCTCTTCCGACCCATTTACAGGAAAGCATTATTATTACCCATCCTGTGGTCCTGTGCCTTCTCCCCACATGCTTCCATATAGTGAATGGCCGTCGGCATTCTGATTTGTGGATGGCTGGCGCTATATACCTATCAGAATGCTAACAACCATTCATGGTCCGGCTTCAGGCTGGGAGACAGGTAGATAATGAGGTCCGCTTGCTATGATTCTGTGTAATTCACAATTGGAGTAGCTGAACTGCATTCTCTACCAGCTTCTAAAAAAAGTCCCAGATGTATCAGCCCGACCCTGCTCAAAGGCCCCTAAAATTGTGGGGCCCTGTGCAGATACCCAAGTTTGCCTGTATATTAAGATGTCCAACAAATTTCTGACAAATCAAAATCTTTCGTACAGTTGATTTAGAGAATATAACAATGAAATCAAACTTACTTCAAGTGCATAACAAGCAGGTTTGTCTCTGCCAAGCTGGTAAGCCACTGTGGTCAACAGGCCATGCTCAGACACAACAGGCTAGGGGACAATAGAGCGTAACATATACACTAATATTAGGTTTACAATCAAGGACAACACACAAGAATAATACAAAGAACACCGTTTACTAAAATAGCAACATCATTCACTCGATTTTTCTTACTTCATTACAGTACTGAGGCTTTATCGTACACCATTAAATAAACCATCTGTCTTGCATTAATGCGTAATGCTTTGTTTGAAATATACATTTTAGTCCCAGGTTATAAACTGAATTTCATTTAGTAAAAAGGCCTATTTTATGCATCAGTAAATAAACACATATTTACAGACAGACGTGATCACTTTCTACAAAACCAAATGACATTAACATATATAAAACAACTAGGTGATTCATCGCGCCCTACGGGCGCTCTTCACACCGTCGTAAGGGGCTGCGCCCCCTTAATTTGTGAACGTTTGTATATGAGAAATATGGTTAGAATTGTATGAAAGATGCCCTGTATTGCAACTTAGGTGTCCGCGAATCGCGGGAGGGGGGGTCGCGGAGGGTGCCGCGAATTGCAGAAGGGGGGGTTGTGGGGGGGTGGATGCTGCGAATCGCGGGAGGGGAGGGATTGCAGAGAATCGCGGGAGGGGGGTCGCGGGGTGGGTTGCCGCAAATCGCGGGAGGGGGGTTACGGGGGCGGGGGTTGCGGCGAATCATGGTAGGGGGGGTCGCGGGGGGTGTGCCGTGAATCACGGGAGGGGGGGTCACGGGTGGGGTGCCGAGAATCGCGGGGGGGTGTGACGCGAATCGCCACAAGAAAAAATCAACACAGAAAGGTCAACACATGTAAATGTTGACATAAGTGTGCCACTTCATTGGTGTCCATGTTGACACATGACAATGAATATGAAAACATTCAAAAAATGAAATAAATCTTCAAAAACTCATGTCAACCTTTTTCATTGTCGACCATAGCCATGTCAGTGTTTTCCATGTGCAATTTAATTCTGGAGCTGCCGCGAATCACGGGGGGTGCCGCGAATTGCTGGAGGGGGGGGTCGCGGGGTTGGGTGCCGCGAATCGCGGGAGGGCGGGGTTCACAGGGGTTCCAGTGGGGGGTTGCCGCGAATTGCGGGAGGTGGGGGGTCACGGGGGGTGCCGCGAATCGCGGGAGGGGGGGTTGCGGGGGGTGTGACGCGAATCGCCACAAGAAAAAATCAACACAGAAAGGTCAACACATGTAAATGTTGACATAAGTGTGCCACTTCATTGGTGTCCATGTTGACACATGACAATGAATATGAAAACATTCAAAAAATGAAATAAATCTTCAAAAACTCATGTCAACCTTTTTCATTGTCGACCATAGCCGTGCCAGTGTTTTGCATGTGCCATTTAATCCTGGGGCTGCCGCGAATCACGGGGGGGTGCCGCGAATTGCGGGAGGGGGGGTCGCGGGGGTGGGTGCCGCGATTCGCGGTAGGGGGGGTTACGGGGCGGGGGTTGCGGCGAATCATGGGAGGGGGGGTCGCAGGGGTGTGCCGTGAATCACGGGAGGGGGGGTCACGGGGTGGGGTGCCGAGAATCGCGGGGGAGGTGTGTGTGTGTGTGCCGTGAATCGCGGGAGTGGGGGTTGTGGGGGGGGGGGGTGTGACGCAAATCGCCACAAGAAAAAATCAACACAGAAAGGTCAACACATGTAAATGTTGACATAAGTGTGCCACTTCAATGGTGTCCATGTCGACACATGAGAATGAATATGAAAATATTCAAAAAATGAAAAAAAAAAAATTCAAAAACTCATGTCAACCTTTTTCATTGTCGACCATAGCCATGTCAGTGTTTTCCATGTGCAATTTAATTCTGGAGCTGCCGCGAATCACGGGGGGTGCCGCGAATTGCTGGAGGGGGGGGTCGCGGGGTTGGGTGCCACGAATCGCGGGAGGGCGGGGTTCACAGGGGTTCCGGTGGGGGGTTGCCGCGAATTGCGGGAGGTGGGGGGTCACGGGGGGTGCCGCGAATCGCGGGAGGGGGGGTTGCGACGCGAATCGCCACAAGAAAAAATCAACACAGAAAGGTCAACACATGTAAATGTTGACATAAGTGTGCCACTTCATTGGTGTCCATGTTGACACATGACAATGAATATGAAAACATTCAAAAAATGAAATAAATCTTCAAAAACTCATGTCAACCTTTTTCATTGTCGACCATAGCCGTGCCAGGGTTTTGCATGTGCCATTTAATCCTGGGGCTGCCGCGAATCGCGGGGGGTGCCGCGATTTGCGGGAGGGGGGGGGTTGCGGGGGGTGGGTGCCGCGAATCGCGGGAGAGCGGGGTTCATGGGGGTTCCGGTGGGGGGTTGCTGCGAATTGCGGGAGGGGGGTGGTCGCGGGGGGGGGGGTGCCGGGGTGCCGCGAATCGCCACAAGAAAAAAATCAACACAGAAAGGTCAACACATGTAAATGTTGACATAAGTGTGGCACTTCATTGGTGTCCATGTCGACACATGAGAATGAATATGAAAATATTCAAAAAATGACAAAAAAACTTCAAAAACTCATGTCAACCTTTTTCATTGTCGACCATAGCCATGTCAGTGTTTTCCATGTGCAATTTAATTCTGGAGCTGCCGCGAATCACGGGGGGTGCCGCGAATTGCGGGAGGGGGGGTCGCGGGGGTGGGTGCCGCGAATCGCGGGAGGGCGGGGTTCACAGGGGTTCCGGTGGGGGGGTGCCGCGAATCGCGGGAGGGGGGGTTGCGGGGGTGTGTGACGCGAATCGCCACAAGAAAAAATCAACACAGAAAGGTCAACACATGTAAATGTTGACATAAGTGTGCCACTTCATTGGTGTCCATGTCGACACACGACAATGAATATGAAAAAATTAAAAAAATTAAAAATAAATCTTCAAAAACTTATGTCAACCTTTTTCATTGTCGACCATAGCCATGTCAGTGTTTTGCATGTGCCATTTAATCCTGGGGCTGCTGCGAATTGCGGGGGGGGGGGGGGGGTGCCGCGAATCGCGGGAGGGGGGTCGCAGGGGGGGTGCCGCCAATCGTGCAAGGGGGGGTCGCGGGGGGGGTCTTTTTGCCGTGAATCGCGGGAGGGAGGTCGCGGGGGGGGGGGGTTTCCGCGAATCGGGGGGGGGGGGGGGGGGGGTGTCACGGGGGAGGGTTTGCCGCGATTCGCGGAAGGGGGGGTTCGCGGGGTGGTGGTTATGCCGCGAATCGCGGGAGGGGGGGTCGCGGGGGTGTTTTTGCTGCGAATCGCGGTAGGGGGGGTCGCGGGGGTGCAGGAGTTTTTGCCGCGAATCGCGGGAGGGGGGGGGGGCGCGCGGGGGGGGGAGGTTTTGCCGCAAATCGCGGGAGGGGGGTGCTCACCTGGTGGCTGTGGAGTAGCAGTGCTGGGCAACATGGGAAGGCAGTGGGTGTCTGGCACTGTCTGTGGGCTCACTGGGCTGGTACTCTGTCACATACCTCCCAACATGACCCTCTCCAGGAGGGACACAATGCTCTGTTTCTAGACTTCCCCTTAATGTATGATTGCCATCACCTGTTTTAAACAGGGTAATTTCTCAGAAAGGTGTTCAGCACAGATGAAGGCAATCACACATTAAGAGGAAAGTCCAGGAACAGAGCGTTATAGACACAGACACCCACTTTGAGTGACAGATGTAGCCAAATATATAGGAGATACTGTGAAACACATACTTCGATTTGACAAGTAGTGATGCCACACATTTAGAATTCCCATTATGAATGGGAATCTACCAGCATGGGCAACACACAAGTACTTTAGGTAAGAAGACTGACTCGCACAGATAACTTGTCTTATGTTATAATATACGGTGACCTTGTCTCCATAACAATACTTCAGATATCCTAATGCTCTGATTCATTTTTAAAGTGTTTAGGGAGATGTAGAAATTAGGTAAATGAGAACAAGAATGTCTGCCATATTACAAGCTTCTGATGATCTAGAACAAAGTACAAAGGGCCAGATGTACTAAGCTTCAAAAGTGATAAACAGCCAGCCAATCAGCTCATACCTGAAATTTTTCAAACACAGTCTGTGACATGGCAGGCAGGAGCTGATTGGCTCGTTGTTTATCACTTTCCATGTTATCACTTTTGAAGCTTAGTACATCTGGCCCAGAGTAAGGAACCTTTGTATGATTTTGTAACATAATAAAAGACTTCTCTATACAAATTAATTGAGCCATTGTGCATTCCATTTTTAATTAAAGCTCTTTAAAAACAGGGGGGGCTGGCCTGAAGTGACCGGGAGCAGACGTTTTATCGTGTTTATCCAGCATTGCCTTCCCCACTTGGACCCTAAGGATGGAAGAGCCTCTCCTGCATCCAGTGTGGCTTCTCAGCTGATTATCCCGTGTGTCCCTCCTCACTTGTGACCCAACTCTGCAATCGGCTGTCTCATCTGCGTGGCGTGCAAGCATATGCTGTCGGACATCGCCAGGCGAATCTCCCTGCTTGACACCCGGGGGGGGGGCTGTGCTTCTGCTCTCGGGGTCTGACGGCGCTGGCTACTTGTTCGGACCGGACCCTCCTGACTGCTCCCTATTGCCTAGCTATAGCGGATTGGAGTGTGAGGTGCGGCCGCTGCCATTTTGGAGCTTCCTGAACCGACCCTTGGGCGGCGTGCTTTCTGCACTATGGATGTCTCCTATCTTCTACACTCTATTCAGGCATCAAATGAGAGGCTCCTTCTTCATCTAGAGGTGGTACACTTGGAAGCTCTCTACACTGCAGTTAACCCTGGTAAAGATGGTAAAGAGATTATGGGCGATATATCTGCCTCCTGTACTTCTGTAACCTCTACATATCCTGAAGATACACAGATGAAACTGTCCTCCATCTCATGTGACTATGTGCCAGGGAAAGGATAACTCTCTATTTGAATATTGCTCTTCTATGGTCTCTGCAAATTCTGCAGCCCTGGATTTGGATACCCTCCTGCTTATATTTGCCCCTGAAGCATCCAAAACTGGTGATGTGGTTACTACGTTTCCTGTAGTGACATTGCAATTCATATTGCACCTGTGCCTATGTGGGGTCAGGGCCGGCTTCTATTCGTAACCGTTTCAAGCTCGCTGCAAATTCACGTCTCATTTATTTGCTTTGGCCGCATTTTCCCCACTGTTATTACCCTTATTGTTGCTGGTTCCTTTTACACCTCTACCGCTCGACCCAGCTGAATGTGGTGCTATATATTCTGGTCTGTATGGGGGGGGGGGAATTCCGATGTTATGTTTTCTCTACACCGAAGAGCTCGAGGATTGGCAGATTGATATGCTGCGGATGTTATACGATAACGGGGGGGGTGTTCCCTTTAATGCTTTAGTTTGGTGCATATATGTGATGTTTTACCTTACTCTATACTGTTTTACGTATGTATGTTGCCATTTACCTGCCCAGGTTCACGGTGCATCCTGCTCGTTTGCACGACTTTAATACACGCAGTAGTTCTGCTATACTGGTCTCTGGTGGGAGACCCGGTGCCATCCTGGTCCGGGCCATTAGTTTTTGTCCCTCTGTTTGGGTAATTGGGGTGGGGGATATATAGTTAGTTTGTGGTTTACTGGGAGGGGGGGTTATGAATTCTGGGCTCCAGGTATGCCTAAATTGAGGGTAGATTATACAGGGTGGGGGGTTATGGGGTGGTTTATTTTGGAGGGGGATTTTATTTTGTTTTGTGCCAGACACGTCATCGCCTATTTGTTGCTTTGCTACCACATGTTGCTCTGTGACAGATTATCCTGATAGCTATCTGTAAAGAGCGATTTTCAGGATATACTACTTTGAGACGGTTACCACGTTCACTCCTGCTCTGATATATTGGTTACCTGCCCGAATGGCGCCTTCCGGTATTTCTGTTCCCTACTACTGCAATAAGTGCGCTTACTACTATAATAATGTACTGCAGGTTTTTTTTTCTATACATTTTCTGTATTGTATTATCAATATGCTATGTACCAAGCACCTGCTGATGTGTCTGCATGTTTTGGTTTGTTGTTACTTGCCAAAAATCAATAAAAATTATTGAATTGGAAAAAAAAAAGCTCTTTAGAAACAGGGGCTCTTTGAGAAAAGGATACAGAAGTATGAGGTGATGAACACGTTTTGGGATAATACAATGGTATTCCTCACCTTTTGTCCTGTATTACACAGCAAGAAACAACCAGTACCATACCTGTAATGAAGAAGAGAATGGTTTCATTTGAGAAATGTAATTTTGGACCAATCTAAAAGCAGTATTACTGTGTTTTACAAGTATTATATGATTATTGCAGTAATGTATTCTTCCATACTGGGGTGGATCTATGCACAACTGTAATGGCTGCCCCTTTACTAATTTTATTATATTCATCAATTTGTTATAATCCCTCATTTGATGATAACCAATTTAATAAAATAAAAAAGCCACCGACTTAATTTTAAATATGTATACATTGTATACATAGTAAGTAGGTCAATAATGATTGGATGGGGGAGCTCTGCCACTTGCTGGTCATACATGGAACTCATGTCCTGCATATGTAATGTTTTCTAAAATTATACCATCCTTAATTCATTGAAAAAAAAAAAAAGACACCACAGACACTGACACAGCTAATAGGTGCACCAAGCTTCGAAAAGTCATAAAGTGTAGAGTGATAAACAACCAGCTCCTAATTGCCATTCAAAGCCAGTAACATGGCAGTTGGGAGCTGATTTGCTGGTTGTTTATCACTCTTCACTTTATCACTTTTTGAAGCTTGGTGCATCTGGCCTAATAAAATGTGACCTTTATATTATTGGCGTGGCATTTCATTCACTTACGTATTTTTGGCTTGCCCATCTTGGAAGCACATTTGCCCCACTAATGCAGCTGACTGGTCTCCCAAACACTACAAGGTGGGAAAAAAAGTTGCAGAGATCCGTTTAATTTTCAAATATTGTAATGCAATACACAGTCCCTTCCTCTAGCTAGAAGAACTGTGGTGTCTGGTGTAAGGGACCCCTGAGATTCCAGAGACTTATCCCACTGGTACTGCATTGTACGCGGTAGTCCAGCAAAATGGTTTCATTCAAAATTCTCCAATGGGGGGGGGCTGTGGAGAATGAAACCTTACAAAAGCTGGCGGGACTAGGATTAGGCATCAGGCTCTTAATGTCTTTCTAGCTCTGGAAGTATAGGAAGTAAATTGTATCATATAGTTTGGTATAATGCATGTCTAATTAAGTGTTTCAAATAGAGTGATATTTTCCATGGATTAACACCATTACTCTTATGACTACACTATGGGGGGTATTCAATGTCAGGGGCACGGCTGTCGAGTAAGCCATGCCCCTATCCCGTTCTTGCTTTGCTCGACTTGAACTTGGCGGTTGGGATTCAATGTCCCGGCCGCCGAGCGGCGAGAAAGGGGCGTGGCCGCGACCTGAGGACGGAAATAGACGAGCTCTGGCCGAGAGCTCGCCTATTTCCAGCTTTTCTCGGCAGAATGAGCCAGACAGCTTGTGATGTCAGGCTCGTTCTGCTGAGAACTCCTGTTCAATGCTGTCGGGGAAGACAGCATTAAATAGGGCCCCGCAGCCATCTCCCCCATCGGGAGATGGCTGCGGGAGCACGACTACCATTGAATACCTCCCAAAATGTAACTGTAAATCATAGCTCAGGCCTATAACATACACACTAGGATTTATTGTGAATATCGCTGAGAAGGGGCTTTCTGAGCGACATTGTTCATGATATCATCTAGTGTGTACAATCAATATCATTAACGATGCGCACTCCCATGCTCCAATAACTATAATTGATGTCTTGAAAATCTGCAGGTCAATTTGGCAATATAACCGAATGACCTCCATGTTTAGCATTTTGGAACATACATATACAGACGACTGTTGGTTTCATTCATATGCATGTATATTGGAGGGACAGCAGATGGCGACATACTGTGATATGTATTGTTGGTTTGCCGTTATATTCCTGTATCTCTGATGCTTCCAGTTCATGTTGTTTAAAGGAGTGATGGAGGAAGCACATGTACTATAGATGACATGTTGAGTTTAACAAGCTGTTACTGAATGCTGATGTTTTGTAATGTTATATTGATCCTGTTACCCAGTTCTACATAAAGTTATACCTATACAAGACTCATCCTGTCTGATTGCAAGGTAACTCCTGTGACTATCTTTTATATGAGGCTGAGCACTGAACACCTACAGTATGGTAGTTCCATTGCAAAATGCCAACATACAGTAGCAGGCCCTGAAGACATCACTAAACTATATTGGCCGATATCGTTCAGTGTGTTCGAACAATATCAGCCGTGCACGGCAGATACGGTTGACTATATCAGCCATGGCTCCCTTCATGTAGTGTAGACTCACCCCAGATATAGGCACTCCAGTGAGAGCTCCGGACTTCTGAAAATATATAAAGTGCATGAAACAGAAGTGTTAATAAATACAGGTCCCCATTAGGTATGTTGTAGAATACATTAACAAAATGTTAGCTTCAAGGTGATACTTTGTACAGCATTCAAGCTTAAAGCAGTGTTCACAATAATCATAACAGCATGCCACCGACTATACCAGTTCAATTTCCCTATATGCATTAGACAACTGTGCCCTTGCATGTGATACAGTACAGTACATGACAAAAGATATCCAATGTGAGGCCACAAATAAAAGCAACCAAGCACATTTTCAGCAATGTTCTCCTTTTCAATTTCAGATTCACTCGTATCTGCAGGAATTAGTCATGGTTTGCAAAGATAAACAATGACCGGTTCCGCCTCAGTGAATCTTAATATAAGTATTATTTAAATCATTAATATTTCATTTTAACTAAATAGGTCTAACTATTTGTTTAGCTGGAAATTGCCTGATTTGTGCTCCAAGTGCTTGTGACATATGACTGGTGAATTGCCAAATAAAAGCCTTTACTCACCAGGCTAGGAGAGATTTTCTATGGGAGTCCAAAAACAAGAGGATAGACAAAGTTCACAACAAAGAAAGTGATAGTTCTACCTGTTCTATACAATCTTACAAAGCCATAGAGCAGATGTGGCTCACATGAGGTCTCAACACAGCCATTTTAACACTAAAATGTAAACAATTCAATCTCTTTCTCCAAAGCGGTGACTGGAATCAAAAGTATACCTTTGTTTTTTTTTTTATACCTCCATGCAAAAGTGAACGTGTCACAGTAAGAGCCACATGAAAGAAATAACGCATGGTATCAGCGATAAATCCCATGTCCGGCCTGGCCAGCATGCTCTTCCACTGTTTTAATCATACTTGCCTACTTTTGAAAACTAGTTTTAGGGAGATTATAACTGGTAGTATAATTTTGCACAGCACCCCATTGAGGGGGCGGGTCATGCTCCACCCAAATGTTGTCTAGTTCCATATATGGAGAGATTGTAAAAAGAGCTGTTACTTCAGGGAGTCTCCTGCAGAATGTAGGAAGCTATGGTTTTAATATAAGATAAATTATAAAACTGTGACAGGGCATGCTGCGATGTGTAGTTTTACAACAGCTGGAAACAGGTTGGCCAGGCCTGCCATACACTATTGCATGAATAGGATTCATGCCAGCTATTCGGCCAATTAGAAAGCCCCCAGAGAATCCAGTAAATCTGCAATTTACCATGGGTAATTAGATACCTTCTTAAATTGCAAACAAATAAACATGCAAGAAATACCTTTGTGATATCGTTACTAGTGCTGCTGCTAAGTTTTATTCAAAGAGAATAAATACTAAATTATATATAAAATATTCTATATTCCCCAAAATAAATTTGATGGAATCTGAAGTATGAGAACTTTTTGGTCAGGAATATTAGAGGGTACTGTATATCCAGACTAACATTATATATTAATATATACACACATTGTCATTAATTCTATATATTATAATATTATACTTTAATTCGATTGTCTTCTAGTCAGAGGATTCAACAGCCATACGGGTACTTCTTTACTTTCACGGCGCCACTAGATTAGATATCGGGGTCATCGCGGGCATTGAATGTACTAAAAAATCGGGTGCGACGCGATGCCCGCGATTTCCCATAGGGACCAATGTTAAATTTCTCAATTGACCCGATTTTTATGTTCAATGCCTCAATTGACACGATTTTTCCATAGGAATCAATGTTAAATGGCCCACAGAGGCCAAATAGACACCCTGAAGTGTGAAATGGCCCCCACAATTGTTAACGCCACCCCACGATCAACGTGAACCCGAAGCGTGGCGAGCGCAGCGAGCCCGCGAGGGGCGGCGGTACGCGTCCTCCGACCTTTTCATACCCCCACTATCCACGTCGGCGTGGAGTTGAGAATAGAATAGTGTGGCGAGCGCAGCGAGCCACCGAGCCCGAAGCGTGGCGAGCGCAGCGAGCCCCGCGAGGGGACGAGGATACCTGTGAAGCCCGCGAAGGGACGCGTTTACCTGTGAAGGTATCCGCGTCCGCTCGCCACGCTTCGGGCTCGGTGGCTCGCTGCGCTCGCCACACTATTCTATTCTCAACTCCACGCCGACGTGGATAGTGGGGGTATGAAAAGGTCGGAGGACGCGTACCGCCGCCCCTCGCGGGCTCGCTGCGCTCGCCACGCTTCGGGTTCACGTTGATCGTGGGGTGGCGTTAACAATTGTGGGGGCCATTTCACACTTCAGGGTGGCTATTTGGCCTCTGTGGGCCATTTAACATTGTTTCCTATGGAAAAATCGTGTCAATTGAGGCATTGAACAGTAAAATCGGGTCAATTGAGAAATTTAACATTGGTCCCTATGGGAAATCGCGGGCATCGCGTCGCACCCGATTTTTAGTGCATTCAATGGCCGCGATGCCCGCGATTTCTAGTGGCGCCGTGAAAGTACAGAAGTACCGCCATACGTAACACTTTTATCCTCCACTGTCTGACATGTATAATGTAATTAGAATTGGGAGTGAGAAATGAAAATTAAATTAGCATGATTTTGTACTAAAGTCCTTCTGGCTGGGGTCCTCTTTATTATTTATTTCTCTTCTTCTCACGTTCCTGCACTTTTTACGTTTTCTGTAGTTTGTCACTTGTTTTTTGGGTTGTGTATTTGACCCTTATGGGCCATTCAGTTCCTAGTGTACCGAAGCTCTCATACTTTTGGGGAGAGCTTCGGTCCCCTCAAGGGCGACCCCAAACCGCAAGGCGGAGGGAAGCCTAATGCAGGTCTCTCCAAACCTTTGGGAGCGGAGGACCCACCGTCCTGACCCTTCCGGGGGTTGAGGAAAGCGGGTCCCTCTGAGCTCCGGCAAAGAGGACCCACCGATCCCTTTTTTCCCCTCCTCGGCCTTATGGCTGAGAGGGGTTAGGGGAGTTACGGGGCCCTTCTCCTTTGGCAGAGGGTCCACTCGAACGCACGACCCTCTATGCACGTATTTAGACACAGCACTGGTGGTGGGAGCACACCTCGGGCTCCCTGAGTTTCTTCAAACTCATAATGGAACTTGTCAAACAGAAGCATGTTCGGTAGAGCAGTTCATACATTATATGTAGATCTCCAAGAAAGTGTTTTCCTTACAAATATCAGTTACAAATTAATGGCAGGTTAAAGAAAACGTAGCAAACAACCGTGAAACTTTTCTTGTTGTTGTTTTGTTTATAAAATTCTACCCCAAAAATCACCTTACCATTTCATTTAGAAATATGGTAAAAATTTAATTATTTATAAATGGATCAAATGGCATGATTCATATGGGCAGATTTATTAAGCCTGGTACAGTGATAAAGCGGCACCAGCCAATCAACTCCTAACTTACAAGTCATGTGCTGGGTTTGAAAAATGTCAGGAGCTGACTGGCTGCAGCGTTATCACCTTCTACTTTATGACTTCTCCAGGTTTAAATCTGCCCCATAATTTGAACAAATTTGAAAGAATAAACTTACACCTTTATATGCAAGTTTAAAATAATTATGTTGTAGTGACTATTTTGTTATGAAACTATAAAATGTGATACTATACGTGTGCATTTTCTATGACAAATGAGAGGAGAAAGACAAAATACAGAGCTGGGCATTCGGAAAAAAAACAGACTAATAAACTAATATAATATTGACCCATTCAGATTCATAAAACATGTAACATACTGTAGTTTGCAAAATATTTTGTAAATAGGAAGTGTAAGCAAAATGCTTCATTACCATGAGACCATAGATTTCTGAGGAACTCCTCACTTTTGGAAGCAAATTCATTGGAATATCAAAAAACCTAAAAAACACAAGAAGACAATGCTAATTAAGATATTATATATAATATTAGGGTACTTGTGAGTTATCCGGGCGTCCGATTTTTTGATTGTATGCCTTAAGTTAAGGCATACAATCAGATGCGATGCGATGCGATATCGCATCGCATCGCATGCGACCATCGGATGCGATGACCCGATTTTTCCATAGGAATCAATGTTAAAATGATTCCTATGGAAAAAGGGGTCCTTTTCATACCCCTACTATCCAAGTGGGCATGGAGTTGGATATAAACCTGTGGCGAGCGTAGCGAGCCACCGAGCCCGAAGCGTGGCGAGCGAAGCGAGCCCCGCGAGGGGACGGTATTCCGTGTCCCCTCGCGGGGCTCGCTACGCTCGCCACGCTTCGGGCTCGGTGGCTCGCTACGCTCGCCACAGGTTTATATCCAACTCCATGCCCACTTGGATAGTAGGGGTATGAAAAGGACCCTTTTTCCCATTGAATTCCATGTTAAAATGGACTCAGTCCATTTTAACATTGATTCCTATGGAAAAATCGGGTCATCGCATCGCATCGCATCCGATGGTCGCATGCGATGCGATGCGATGTCCCGATCCGACCCGATTTAAAAATCGGACGCCCGGATAACTCACAAGTACCAATATTAGTCCTGCTTAGAGATATGGGCCCCTTATGCCCACGACAGCACGGGTTTGCCTGGAGTTTGCTTGCCTTGAATGAACCCGCCTGGTCCAAATGCACCAAAGAAGTGATCACGTTGTTCAGCTAATATTTTATAAGAGTTTGAGGTCTACATTTATCAATCAAATTGGCAGTAATAGCTATTTATTCAAATTTTAACAATATTCTTATTTTGGCTCTTACCATGCAAAAGGGTTCCAGAAAAAGCCCCCGTGCTTTATAAAGTGACTCTGGTTTTTCAAAGGAAAATTGTAGGTACGGTCAGTAATTTTTATGTTCTCAATTTCTTTAGGGATTTCTCTAATTACTAGGTTTAATCAGACTAGCGTTATAGATTGGGTGCTGAATACCCAGGAACAAGAGTCCTAAGCCTTGAGGCCCCGCAAAAATGGCACTTGAGCTCAGACATGGAGCTAATGTAACAAAATATAGGTAAGTATGGCTATCACATAGTAAGGGTACTAGATAAATTGGAATAAATCCATGAGGAACCCTGAGGCCAAGAAATCTTATATAAATTCCATGTCATTTCTTATATAGCATGTAGTCACTGTATGGGGGTTTGTCAATTATACTAAGGGCCAGATGCACGAAGCTTCAAAAAGTGATAAAATAGAGAGTGATAAACAGCCAGCCAATCAGATCCTACCTGCCATGTCACAGACTGTGTTTGAAAAATGTCAGACAGGAGCTGATTGGTTGGTTGTTTATCACTCTCTATTTTATCACTTTTTGAAGCTTAGTGCATCTGGCCCTAGATCATACTTTTCCATTAACGTGTGTCTTTCTTTACTTACTCTCCCTTTCACACTCTTTGAAGATCATAACAGTGGACTAAAATAGTTTCTTTCTCCCTTTAATGTTGGTATGTGGCTTTCCAATCTAACAACTTGCCTAAATATACAGGTGGTCGAACAACAAGGAAGACTGTAGGACAATTACGCTCTTTCCCATAAACATTTACCATGGCCAGGGACCAGGAGAATAATTAAGTAGCAATAACTCACTTGCAAAGCTCTATATCCCATTCCAGTGAATTGATATTGAACAGCATGGTTCTGCTGGCATTGGTCACATCTGTACAATGTACGCCCCCATTCTTTCCTCCAGTCAGACTCTGTGGAAATTAGAAGAATGTAATTAGAAATCAGGCTTTGTACAGTATATACTTACATATTTTTTTGTACAGTTCATACCCAAGCCCTGTACTGCAGTTAGTACCCAAGTGGAGCATGCATCTCTTCACAGTGTAGCAATCTTTGAGAGAAAAGGGAAATGTCCCATAGCAACCAAACAGCTTTTACTGTAACTTTATTTTTAAAATTTATACTGCACTAGATACATACTGTAATAGCTCTAAAATGAATGGTTGGTATGGGCAAATTCTCTTTCTTTCTTTAAGCTTTGATAATTCTCCGTAGAATGGTAAGGGCATCAATGTTTTATTACGTGGGTATGACTTCTGGAGTTTTTATTAAGGCAAAGGTAATGTCCACCATTTAAAAAAAAAAAAAAAGTCAAGAAACTAAACCGCACATTAGTCAATAAAAAAAAAAAATAGTGCATTTAGACTTCTGTGGCATTTATCTGTACAATGGAATGCTCTGAGATATTCAGGAAACAAAGAAACATTTATATGTAAACATGCATCACAACCAAAGCAGGACAAACGTTATTCACAAAGAACAAATATCGCTGTGAAGTAATGGAATGCATACAATTCTACCACAGACTGAAACTGCTTGTTTCAGAAGACATAGAAGCTGTGATTTCATGTGTTTCATTACATATATTAAATACAGATTTTAGTTGATATTTTAAAAATCAAACCAATCAATCAATCTTACAGCTCCCTTATCTATGTTGCAAATGCCAACTTTATAGTTACAAACTTTCATAGGACGGTACCTATGGGTGCAGAAGTGCAAGGTTCATGACAATCGATTGGCGAAAGTGGGAAACACCGAAAATTAATTCTGTTTTGTATGTTTGCGGGAATATTCATAGCCAATTGCACAGGCAAAACCACTGACGCCAAGTGTAGAATGCAGAAAATATATGATATAACAGTTGGGAAACCTTTGCTCATCTTACTCATACTGTATCTCACCTGAGCAATCATCCTTTATTTAGAAAAGGCAGATAATTGAACCCCCTACCACCAGTGGTTCCCAAACTGTGCGCCTAGGCTCCCTGGGGTGCCTCGGAGCACTTGCAGGGGTCCCTCAGGTTGTTGGTCCAGAACCAATCCAAATTATTTATGGCCCATGAAACAGGAAAAATCAGTGCTTGGGGCTTCCAATTACAAAATATGTGTGGAAACAGAAGTGAATCGTGTTCCTCACCACATAACTGGACCTAAGGATGACATTTAAGCACAACTTATTTCATTTAATTTTTTTTTTTATTCTTGGTAACAAACTTTGGCCTAGGGGGTGCCCTGAAAAATATTCTGATACTCTAGGGCATGGGTCTTCAAACTGTGGCCCTCCAGATGTTGTGAAACTACAAATCCCAGCATGCCTTGCCACAGTTTTAACACTCCCTTATAGCAAAACTGTGGCAAGGCATGCTGGGATTTGTAGTTTTAAAACATCTGGAGGGCCACAGTTTGAAGACCCATGCTCTAGGGTGCAGTGATTCAAAAAAGTTTGGGAACCTCTGCCCTACCACACACGCATACATAATACAGACACACACAACAGAGTGTGATAGGTGAACCCTGTCTATGGAAAAGAAAATGCACTTTATTAAAGAAGCACCAACCCAAATGATCCAGGAGTCCACAGTCCCAAACATGGCTCTGCCTTCGGCTACTGCATGACGGATTTCTTCTACATTGTCCAGCAGCCAGCGCAGTTTCACTGCACTGAAATAAGTGCTTAACGGCAGACCGGTCCGGCCCTGGAAAAATAGGGAAGTTAGTAGAGTACCTATTTAATATTTTAGTTTATTAATGAAAAGTATAATCACTATGAACATTAATAGCACCATACAAAAAAGAAGAAGAGGAGCGGTTCAGGCTCCGACTGAGGTGGCGGCCTGAGGACGGAGTTACGTGAGCGGTGAGTCGGGCGGCACCCCTAGTCTACAAGCCTGGAGGCAGAATCACAGAAATGCCGGGCGCTGTGCTTGGAGAGGTATTTCCCGCCCATGCCGAAGCGCCAGAACTGCAAGTCATCTGCAGCAGCGAAGCCTAAGATGGCGGTTGCACCTTCTCCAACGCTGACACAGGGGACCCTGACAGAGGCACCCAAGTCACCCGGGCTACAGCCACAGCAGTCAGAAGCCCAGCTGTCCCCAAGCAGTGACCAGGCTTAGGGATTACAGGTTTACCAGAGATGTTTCGAATAATAACAGATTGTACCTGATGTGATGTCACAACTGAAGATACAGTATGTTCGTGGAATGTGGGCGGAGTGAACTGGGTATTTTGGTATATACGGTAGTTGCTATTGCATCATTCTCTTCCAAGGCCCGGGGTTTAGCTATTTTGATCAGGTCGGCCCTGGCAGCTGAGTGCTCCCAGCTGTATGCAGACCCGGCAGGCCGGTTTGTAATTGCTGCAATCTTAGTGCACCAGGAGTCTTTTATTGCTTGTAATCTTTATGCCCCAAACTGTTCCTCAAAAAAGTTCTTTCAGAGAGTATTAAATAAACTTTATCCACATGAGGATGCACAACTGCTGGTGGTGGGGATTTTAACATGGTAGCCACAAGACATGGTAGCCACAAGACATCCCCAGACCCAAATGATAGATATAAAGTAGTTTGCCGGTCAACTTCAGCTTCTTGACTATTTTAGGGTTATACACCCAACTGAAAGGGATTATACTTGTCAGCGGCACACAGTACCTTCAGTTTTTTCTAAATTACTAGATGCAGGCATAAACCTGATGTGCATTTCCGATCATCACTCGCTGATCTGGTGCACGCTGGAAACCTCTGGATGTTGGCTCCCATCGCCAATGGAGATTCCCATCCTACCTAGCTAACTACCAAATTTCGGCAGGCTCTGGAAGCTAAATGGGTAGAGTATTCTAGCACTAATCAAGAACACAGTACAGACCCCCTGCTACATTGACAGATTGCCAAGGCTGTATTGAGTGGTGAGGTGATGGCCTTTGTGGGCAAATATAGAAAGGAACATTCGAAAGATATTTTGAAAGCACAGACCGTACTGACAGACTCCTACGCTAATTACAAGACAGCCCCCACGGGAGATAATAAAGCAGCATATTTACAGTCACATTTTGACTTGCTTATGGAGTTTCAAACTACTAAATACTGTATATTTCCAATTTTACAGGCATGGGAATAAAAACGGACGTTTATTGTCAAATTTGATAAGGGGCTCACGGCCTTCCTCTATATTGACTGCCCTAAGAATGCCAGAGGGGACTAGGTCACATGGGGGCATGGATATTTTGGATATCTTCAGGGAATTTAATAAGAAAAAATAAATATTCACAAGGACCTATTGACACGGAAATGAAAAACAAATTTTGGGACTCTATTGAGGTTCCACAGATTTCAGTATCAGCCCGGACTAGTTTACTTAGACCGAAAGATGTTGAGGAGGTATCTCGGAAGATTAAACAACTCAAACCTCTGAAGGACCCGGGCCCAGATGGGTTTTCTGGGGAGTTTTATAAAATTCTGGTCTACAAAATTAGTAATCCCCTGGTTGAGGTGTTTAATGCTATATTGCAGGGAAAACCTCTGCCGTTATATATTTAATTCTGCGGTAGTGAAGGTGCTGCCGAAACCAGGCAGGGATATGGAAGACCCGGGGTCCTATCATCCTATCTCCCTCCTCAACAGTGACTATAAGTTGCTGACCAAAATTTTGTCCGAGAGGCTAAAGTATATTTTGCCCACAGTAATATCTAAGGACCAAACGGGGTTTATACTTAGGAGACACTCAGTGATAAATGTCGGTAAGGTTTGGGCTGTGGTTGGAGCGGATGGGTGGCTCATGGGATCATGTGATACCATCAATGGATGCTGAAAAAGCGTTTGACTTGGTCACCTGGGATGACCTGTTCGAGTCATTGGATCGCTTCGGATTCCTCAAGGAGTATGGGTCACTGCTTCGGCTGCTGTACCATGAGCCTCAAACCCAGGTGGCCTGTAACGGATATATTTCCTCCTATTTCCCGATCCAAAAGGGAACCAGACAGGGGTGCCCCCTATAACCACTGTTGTTTGCCCTGGCCCTAGAGCCCCTGGCAATAGTCATACGTTCTTACCCTTTGTTTGCGGATATGTTACTGTTCGTTTCAGATTTATCTACTTCCATTCCCACGGTCCTTACCTCGATTAATGAGTTTGGATCCTTTGCAGGGTTCAAGGTCAACCTTAACAAATCGGAGGCTTATAGTACCCCCGGCTGCCTCTCATAACTCAGAGATCCCTTCCCTCTCACACTTCAAAATGAATTCCCACTTCATTAAATATCTTGGGATCAACATTCCCAGCAAATTAGCCCAATTGTACAAATGCAATTTCGATCATATTATAATTAGTGTTATACGGCAGCTGGAGACATGGAAATCTCTTCCTCTCTCGCTGGGGAGGACGAGCGCAGCGAGCCACCGAGCCCGAAGCGTGGCGAGCGGACACGGACACCTTCACAGGTATACGCGTCCCCTCGCGGGCTTCACAGCTGTCCGCTGTCCGCGTGCGCTCGCCACGCTTCAGGCTCGGTGGCTCGCTGTGCTCGCCACACTTTCTATTCTCAACTCCACGCCGACGTGGATAGTGAGGGTATGAAAAGGTCGTAGGACGCGTACCGCCGCCCCTCGTGGGCTCGCTGCGCTCGCCACGCTTCGGGTTGACGTTGATCGTGGGGTGGCGTTAACAATTGGGGGGGCCATTTCACACTTCAGGGTGCCTATTTGGCCTCTGTGGGCCATTTAACATTGTTCCCTATGGAAAATCGGGTCAATTGGGACATTGAACAGGAAAATCGGGTCAATTGGGACATTTAACATTGTTCCCTATGGGAAATCGCGGTCATCGCGTCGGTCGCATCTCATGCAATTTTTTAGAACATGCGATGCCTGCGATGGGCGCCCTTCTAGGTAAAGAGTACCCATATAATTATAGACAATGTGTTTGGGATTTATTTTTTTGTAAGTTTTTTTTTTTTCTTCCTATTGAATGATATTGGAATATAATTGGGTTATATAAACACTCACCTACAAAACACACCCTAAGCTAAACCCTCACTTTAGCACTGGCACCAATCCAGACCTGATCCCTGGGCTGCTAATTTATGGAGCCCTGCGATTAGGTATAAAATGTAGGGGATATTATTAAATACCAGAGCAGAGATGCCTTGGCATGGCTGAGGACTTACAGGTTAGCAAACACCAGTAAGCAGGTATTAACAATTGCAAGTCTACTATAACTCTATAATTCTATACAACTCTTTGTTCAAATACACCATGTACTACAATTATTGCTCTGCATGGTATTTTCTCTCTTCCCTCTCTACCCCTGAAACTCAGCCCTCTATACACATTTCTGCCTCAATTATCCATGCCCCTCTTATTAATACTCATGACACAAATTGTCGCCATAAACACATTCACAAACCACCTGCAGTCACACCTATCTTTCTGTATACTTGAGGGGAAGAGGGAAGGGGATGGTGACCGGTGCACAAGAAATAACAATTTATTTGTTTATGAAAGGAAATGAGGAGATCCACAATCGATAATAATTAAAGGGGATAGTCAATCTCCCTGTTTCTATCAATTATTCGGGTGGAGGTGCGCCCTGGAGAGTAAATGGGTTACTAAGAAAAAGAAGAAAAAAGACTCTCTCTTTGTTGGGGCACTCTTAGATTACTGAGATTTTAACAGAGATAAAAAAATTATCACATATCTAGAAGTAGGGAAGAACCTACAGACCACTTGCCTTCTTTAAAATATACTAGACAAACATATAGACGAAACAAAAACATATATATAAATACACAAACATGTGCAGCAGGTTAATGCAATGCAGCACAGTCTGAAACCGCTACAGATATCCATGCACAATAGGGCTCATATGTTGTAACTTGGTACAGAAATAGTTGCAACAAAGTTGCTTTATATCTTAACGGCTTGGTGGGTGAAAAAGTACACCCGTCACAGTTACACACAGGAATTGTTCCTTTTCCTGAGTGTGAAGTTAGTACCACAGAGGCCTATAGTTGCAAGGCTGAAGAATTTTTGTATCAATTATTTGGACATTTCGGCATCCATTATTTGGACACTGTCGGCATTTACACAGAAGTTGACAATAAAGATTGTTCCAAATGGCTGCAATTGGTGCAAATGTACAGGTCAATGTATTGGTTTTTGGTCTGAGCTAAAACGAACTCTTATTGGTTGTATTTTGCCGACCGCTGTCGTGTCAACATATAACGCCTGTAATCAGCAGTACATTAGTCGGTAGACCGACACCTGAGTGTTATTCATGCACTGTAATCAGATGGTAAATGGATACTTTAACTAGCGCATATAGTGTTACCAGGATGTTATCACATTCTGCCCTCCACTGTGTCGGCAGTTACACAAATGTTAGCGTTAAAAATCAATATATAGTAGCGGTTTAGCACAGATGTGCAGACAAATATATCAGCCTCCTGTTGGTTATATTCAGCCGACCATTCTCGTGTCGACAGAACAGATTATGCTTTACTGTCTTTACTTATGCACTGCAATCAGTTAATCATTGGATACTTAACTAGCACATATGGTGTTGCCAGGATACTATCACAATCTGCCCTCCACTGTGTCAGCAGTAACACAAATATTGGCGTATAAGAATTGATATAAAATGGTGATTAGCACAGATATACAGAAAAATATAAAGCAACCTACTGCTCAGCCAACAGCTCTTGTGTCGACAGAGCCGATTATGCTATCTGTTTTGTTTGAGAGTATGTCTAAAACAGTCTAACCACAGTATGCGTGATATCAGGTAGGACTTGCAGGACTTACAGATAACAGTTTTTAGCAGTGACAATAATATCAATAGAATCACCAGGAAGCTCGGATGCTTTATTGATATTCAATTATCTGAGTCGCACATCATCTAGAAATAATATAGACGTTCCCGCTAAGTAGTTGGATAGGGATTGGGAATGTAGGGGTGGAGGATTGGGAAAAGGGGTTTGGGTATACACCGGGAAGGGGGTAGGGGAGTATGACAACCAAAAGAAGAAGAGGTAAGTAGGAAAATAGGAAAGTGGAAACCAGATAGAGCTAAGAATCTGACTGTATCCACCGGGTATGAGTGATCCCGCCGACTTTATATACCCTTGACAAAGGTGGGGCAGTCTGGTTGGAGGATTGGAAAGTCTCCTTTTCCCCTCTGGCAGGCTGCCCACGTCCAAGTGTCAGCTACCACCTGATAGTTGTGGGCTTTTATGAGTATTGTGGGGGAAGAGCTCTGCCCTGAGTGGAGTCAGAAGAGTAAAGATAGGTGCTACCCTTGTAGTGTAAAAGCGGCTGCTGCCCACCTGATATACCCATCACTCGGGGTGGAATACTGTATATGACTTGGAGAGGTCTCCCTTCTCCTGTTATACCTTCATACGCCCCCAGTAAGCTGCCATCTGTGATTGGATGGGCTCTTTAAGGTATGGTGGGTGAGCGGGCTTATAGTGACACCAGGGGATTTATTACACCTAATAGAAAAAAAGGGGGTTGGTGAAAAGAAAGTTGGAGGGGAGACAGAAGGTAGCGGATAAGGGGTAAGGGAAGGAGCCAGGGGGGAGAGGAGGTTGTAGGAACGCGGGTAAACGAATACCTGTGAGCGCACACACTGCGCTGCGCTGGACAGCTCTGTGACTGACCCGAACGGGTATGCTGTAACTGTCAGACGGCTGTCTCCACGAAAATCTCGTGGAGAGGACTGCAAGGGTTGCTGAGACGGTACTTTGGCTACTGTTGTGGCAGGTGTCCACAGCGCTGGAATAGCGCTGAGTCGGTCCACGACGCGGCTGCTTCTATTGTGGTTAGATCAGTGATGGAAGCGCTCTGCCGGCGCTGAAGCCAGTCTGTGGTGCGGTTGCTGCTGCTATCACTGGTGGGGCAGAGCTAGACTGTAGATGTCCAAAGCGCTAGAGTAGCGCTAAGTCGGTCAGCAGCGCGGCTGCTGCTGCTGCGGTTTGTGAAACAATGTTCAGGAGGCGCTCAATGACTGCGTCACTCCCACTAGAAACCAACGATCGTTTCACCTGAGGTCAGGCTTCTTCAGGGTCAGTGTGTGGTAAGGTAAGGCGTGTATCCGCCTTTTATCTAGTTTGCATGTTGTCAATCAACACTAATTGGATCATATTGGTTGCTGATGTTGTGGCTTACATGCACACTTAATTGGTTTCTACAGCCCTCTTTGTATTAGAAGGTATGGATCCAATTAATCAAAGTTCACATATTGGGCTATTACAAAGTTTGGAAAGGAATAGGAAAATACTGATAATATAGCACCTCTGTAGAAGGGGCGTTATTTATGAAATCTGGGTAAGGAAAGGGAAAGAACGGGAGGTAGCATAACAAATGCTGTATTAGACCCATGTTAGCACATTCAGTCAGATCATGGTCACCCCAGACGCAAGAATTATTGGGGTTGCCGACTGTGATGTTCGCAGTAGAATATTTTGTATGTCAGACTACGGTATTAGACATTTAGGCAAATTACAAATAAGAATAAATATTATGAGAGCCAAAGAGACAAACCATATGTAAAGGACCCCTGTATGAAGGAGCCATATATGTAGAAAGGAAAAGAAACCCTCACGGGGTAATAAGCTAGCTCCTATGGTGGCTGGAGGGGAGGGGGAGTAGAAGGGGAAATACACAGAAAAGTAAGATAATATAAATTAAATTAAATTAAAAATAAAAATAAAAATAAATATAAATATAAAAATAAAAATAAATATAAATAAAAATAAATATAAATATAAAAATAAAAAATAAAAGGGAAGTGAGAGAAAAATGAAATGATAGGAGGGGGAGGGGGGGGAAGGGGAAAGGGGGAAATTTTTTTTTTTGATGGATAGGGGGTGGGTCACATGTGTCTATAGCTGGTTTGACACCCTTGTGGTGGGTATTGAGACCACATTTTCCCACCGACCAACTGTGGTGAATCCGTATGTCGTCATTAGTTATGTCGGCAAGTTGTTATGTTCAGTCTGAGGGGCCAGGGTCAGGGGCGAGTATGCGACTGACTCGGAAAAAGAGTGACTTAAATGAAGTCCTCTGACATAGTGGGGCGGGCTTCTATGTCGTCCAAGCATATCGTGCTCCCATGTGGGTGGGTGCACGGTTATTAGGTGAAACCCATTCAACTCTGGTATATGGTTGAAGTATGTCGTAACGTCCGACATATCATGCCGGATCTTTTGGTCTTGTAAGTCCATACCGTCTTGGCGAAGTGTCAAAGTTGGGGACTATAGGTCCATTCGGAACCGTACAGGTGTATGTGTTTGGGCTGGAAGGGGGATGAAGTTCCAGTCAAGGGTGAAGAAGTGTTAGGGGTATTGGGAGGCTGATGATTATGAGCCCCTAGTGCCTAAAGTGACTGATGTGCCTACATGATCTACTGTGTACTGAGTAGAAAACTGAGAATAAGTACAATGTGTCGGTGCTGAAAAAAAACAAAAACAAAAACAAGTGAAAATAAGTGAAACTCAGTAAAGTTTACGTGATACCTCGATATCTACTGGTGCAAAAGGCCTCTTATGTGAGGTCCAAAATTATCCTTTGTGTTTGTGGTGGGTAAGAGTGAACCAAGTGGGGTACTGCTGACGATGTGCAGGTTTGTTGTAGTGATGATAGATGTTGTTCAATGATAAGATAGTGTACTATCTGAAATGGGGAAAAAATTCCCTATGATAAGAAACCTAGGAAGGTTTTATAAGGGAAAAGAGGGGAGAAAAAAAAAGGGAAAAAAGAGAAAGAGGAAGAGGAAGAAAGAGGGGGGGGCCGCCACTCGGAGGGGGTATAGAGTTGTGTTGTGGAGAAGGAAGGGCTGGTGGTTGGAAAAGCCTGGATATTGTTTTTACAAGAAGGATCCAAAGCTATTATTCTCGTTCAGGCCGTGTGGGTTAACAGAGTTAAGGTAGAAGATCCATTTACTTTCTGCTCGTTGTAACTCTTTACTAAGATCTCCTCCTCTGATCCCCAAGCGGATGTTTTCTAGGCCGAAAGCCTTGAGTTCTTGGGGTGATCCTCTATGTCTCGTCAAGAAATGTCTGGCCACTGAGGTTAATTTTTTAAATTTTCTGGTGTCTGCCTCTGCATTGCGGATGTTGCTGGCGTGTTCTAGCAGGCGGAGTTTGAACTTCCTGCCCGTCATCCCCACGTATCGGAGTCCGCAGGGGCATTCCAAACAGTATATTACTCCTGAAGTCTCACATGTAATGAATAAGTTTAACTCCAGTGTCTTGCCGAATCGGTTGGTTATTTTACTATTTTTAATGATGTATGCACACGCCTTGCATTTGCCGCACGGAAAGGTACCCGTGACTCTGGGTTTAACTCTGGGTATTCTTAGGAAGTGACTTTGAGTGAGCTTGTCCCTCAAGTTCTTGGCCCGTCTCCAACTGTATTGTGGTCCGATGGATGTAATGTCTTCAAGATCAGGGTCCATCTCAAGAATGTGCCAATTCTTGCGGATTATGCCCTGTAGATCTTGCCATTGGTCACAGAAGTTTGTTATAAATCTTGTTACGGGTTTTTTTCTGTTGGTTCGTGTGTCGGGATCTGAGAACAGGAGATCTTCTCTGTGACATTTCAAAGCCTTGTATTTGGCACTTTTAATGGATCTCTTGCTGTATCCACGTATCTGCAGTCTATTGCAGAGTTCCTGACTTTGGATTTCGTACATCTCTTTTGTCGAACAATTGCGTCTTAGACGTAGAAATTCCCCTTTGGGGAGATTCTTTATGGTTGGCGGGAAGTGTGCACTGCTGCTGACAAGTAGACTGTTGGTAGCAGTCTCCTTCCTGTATTGTTTGGTCTCCAGCTTGTTGTTATCTGACCGGTATATAGCTACATCTAGGAAGGTGATTTCATCATGATGGATATTATATGTCAGTCTTAAGTTCAGGTTGTTACTATTCAGTGTTTTGATGAAATCAATGAGGCTTTTTTCATCTCCCTGCCATATCACCATAATGTCGTCTATGTATCGTAGCCACGATATGACTTTGTTCGTGTGTCTTTCATTGTGTTCGCAGAAGACATGCTCCCTCTCCCACCACCCGAGGAACATGTTGGCATACGTGGGCGCGCAAGCCGCGCCCATCGCTGTTCCCCGGGTCTGGAGGAAGAACTTATCGTCGAATGTGAAATAGTTCTTGTTAAGTACGAATTCCAATAGTCTGAGTAGGAATTCTCCAAAGTCGGTCATCCCTTCCATGCTGATAAAATATCTTACTGCTGCCAATCCAAGTTTGTGCTCAATGCAAGTGTAGAGTGCTTCTACATCCAGCGTGGCCAGTATCTGATCCTCCTCTAGATGTACATCATGTATTCTCTTTAGAACATCTCGTGTATCCTGGACATACGATGGTAATGTATGGACATGATGCCTAAGGTGCTTGTCCAGGAAAATGCTCGCCTGTTCGGACAGGCCCCCTATCCCTGAGACAATAGGTCTTCCGGGGGGGTTGGTTAGGTTTTTATGCACTTTAGGGAGCATATAAAATGTTGGAGTTTTGGGGTGTTCACTAGAGAGGAAGGCATGTTCGCTCTTTAGGATAATGCCATCTTTAAATGCTTGATTGATTAGCCTTTCATACAAGATTTTAAAGTTGTTTGTTGGGTTTAAGGCCATCTGCTGGTAACAATTTTTATCATGGAGTTGTCTTTTTGCTTCTGCCATATAGAGCTCTTGGGGCCACAGGACTATATTCCCCCCTTTGTCCGAGGGTTTGATAACCAACTCCTCCCATGATTGTATTTCCTTGAGGGTACGCCTTTCATCTTCTGTCAAGTTATGATTGAAATGGTGTCTCTGGTCTAATTGGGTTGTCAAATGATTCATATCCCTGGACACCGAGTCGAGAAAGATCTTAATCTCTGGACTGAAGTTGTCTTGTGGCATAAAGGTGCTCTTTTTCTTCAGAATGAGGCGACTAGTTCTATCTTCCTGTTGGATATCTGGGTCTTGTAATTCCTCCAGGATATCTGGGTCTTGTAATTCCTCCAGGATGTCAACCATCTGCAGATCTGACTCCGTGAGAGTCACTGCCACGGGGGTTTGGGTATTCTCTGTACTTATCCTGCCCGGAGAGATCATGTTCTCTTGGTTAGCAAAGTATTTCTTCAGTAAAAGTTTTCTTCCGAACAGGCGGAGATCCTTTTCCCAGGTAAACCGGTTCATTGGGCTATTGGGTGAGAAGGACAAGCCTTTTCCTAGAAGTGCATGATGTTCTGCAGTTAGCTCTCTTTGGGTCAGATTTATGATGGTTAGTTGGTTGTCATCTCTTAATTCGGTTTCCGGGTCCTGGAGCTCTGGCGTTGAGGTTGGGGTGGGTCCCAATTTCGCCAGTCCCGTCTTCTTCTTGCCTCTCCTGGTGGTCCTCTTCCTTGTCTCCGTCGATGTCCCTGGCCATCCATGCCTTCCCCTAAAAAAGGAACCTGGGATCTGGATTGAACTGATCCAAACTCCTCAGTTTCAGATACATCTGTTTCCGAGGAGCTGTAATTATGTTCATATCTCCGATTGGGGTTACGATTTGGGTAGCGCGTATTAGTGGACCATTTGAAGATACTCCCGGTAGTAAAATCCTTCTTGTCTCTGAGGAATTTGCTCTTTTTCCTTTCTATAATGGTATCCTCATACCTTTTGAGTTCTTCCCTGTGTTTTTCAAAGTTTTTTTGGAATTGTTGGTCCTTTTCATGGGCTTCCAATTTGGTTCCCAATTCGTCAATGAGTTTTTCACAGTTGCTTAAAGTAAGCATACTGTGCTTCACAAGAATCCCCATCAGCTCTCCTGAGCACTTGAGTAGGATTGTTTCCCACTCAGTTCTCAGGGAGTCGGTGGCCAGTTCGAACGTAGGGAATATCCTGGGTCGTAGTCCTCTGGGTATTATTTTTTGTTTAGTATAATTGTTAAGTGTAGTAATTTCCCAGTTTAGTCTTATTTGTTTTTGTAGTAGATTCCTAAGCGATTTGAGATCCTCCTCCCATGTGATGCCATGGGACATGCCTGTGCTTGTAGAAGGGAATATATCATCCAAATCTTCGTTAATATTCCATTTGGAGGTCAGTTCTTTTCGAAGGCTGAACGCCATAGTGGATTCCTAGGCAGGCAGTGTGTATGGTTCTCCAAGATGGTAAAGATTGAGTATAACTCAGTATGAGTTTTGGGGTGTGGTGTGGATACTGTGCTACCTGGTCAGTAAGGAAACCTGGGATAACCCAGGTGAGAATATGTATACTTGAGGGGAAGAGGGAAGGGGATGGTGACCGGTGCACAAGAAATAACAATTTATTTGTTTATGAAAGGAAATGAGGAGATCCACAATCGATAATAATTAAAGGGGATAGTCAATCTCCCTGTTTCTATCAATTATTCGGGTGGAGGTGCGCCCTGGAGAGTAAATGGGTTACTAAGAAAAAGAAGAAAAAAGACTCTCTCTTTGTTGGGGCACTCTTAGATTACTGAGATTTTAACAGAGATAAAAAAAATTTATCCATCACTGATCTAACCACAATAGAAGCAGCCGCGTCGTGGACCGACTCAGCGCTATTCCAGCGCTGTGGACACCTGCCACAACAGTAGCCAAAGTACCGTCTCAGCAACCCTTGCAGTCCTCTCCACGAGATTTTCGTGGAGACAGCCGTCTGACAGTTACAGCATACCCGTTCGGGTCAGTCACAGAGCTGTCCAGCGCAGCGCAGTGTGTGCGCTCACAGGTATTCGTTTACCCGCGTTCCTACAACCTCCTCTCCCCCCTGGCTCCTTCCCTTACCCCTTATCCGCTACCTTCTGTCTCCCCTCCAACTTTCTTTTCACCAACCCCCTTTTTTTCTATTAGGTGTAATAAATCCCCTGGTGTCACTATAAGCCCGCTCACCCACCATACCTTAAAGAGCCCATCCAATCACAGATGGCAGATTACTGGGGGCGTATGAAGGTATAACAGGAGAAGGGAGACCTCTCCAAGTCATATACAGTATTCCACCCCGAGTGATAGGTATATCAGGTGGGCAGCAGCCGCTTTTACACTACAAGGGTAGCACCTATCTTTACTCTTCTGACTCCACTCAGGGCAGAGCTCTTCCCCCACAATACTCATAAAAGCCCACAACTATCAGGTGGTAGCTGACACTTGGACGTGGGCAGCCTGCCAGAGGGGAAAAGGAGACTTTCCAATCCTCCAACCAGACTGCCCCACCTTTGTCAAGGGTATATAAAGTCGGCGGGATCACTCATACCCGGTGGATACAGTCAGATTCTTAGCTCTATCTGGTTTCCACTTTCCTATTTTCCTACTTACCTCTTCTTCTTTTGGTTGTCATACTCCCCTACCCCCTTCCCGGTGTATACCCAAACCCCTTTTCCCAATCCTCCACCCCTACATTCCCAATCCCTATCCAACTACTTAGCGGGAACGTCTATATTATTTCTAGATGATGTGCGACTCAGATAATTGAATATCAATAAAGCATCCAAGCTTCCTGGTGATTCTATTGATATTATTGTCACTGCTAAAAACTGTTATCTGTAAGTCCTGCAAGTCCTACCTGATATCACGCATACTGTGGTTAGACTGTTTTAGACATACTCTCAAACAAAACAGATAGCATAATCGGCTCTGTCGACACAAGAGCTGTTGGCTGAGCAGTAGGTTGCTTTATATTTTTCTGTATATCTGTGCTAATCACCATTTTATATCAATTCTTATACGCCAATATTTGTGTTACTGCTGACACAGTGGAGGGCAGATTGTGATAGTATCCTGGCAACACCATATGTGCTAGTTAAGTATCCAATGATTAACTGATTGCAGTGCATAAGTAAAGACAGTAAAGCATAATCTGTTCTGTCGACACGAGAATGGTCGGCTGAATATAACCAACAGGAGGCTGATATATTTGTCTGCACATCTGTGCTAAACCGCTACTATATATTGATTTTTAACGCTAACATTTGTGTAACTGCCGACACAGTGGAGGGCAGAATGTGATAACATCCTGGTAACACTATATGCGCTAGTTAAAGTATCCATTTACCATCTGATTACAGTGCATGAATAACACTCAGGTGTCGGTCTACCGACTAATGTACTGCTGATTACAGGCGTTATATGTTGACACGACAGCGGTCGGCAAAATACAACCAATAAGAGTTCGTTTTAGCTCAGACCAAAAACCAATACATTGACCTGTACATTTGCACCAATTGCAGCCATTTGGAACAATCTTTATTGTCAACTTCTGTGTAAATGCCGACAGTGTCCAAATAATGGATGCCGAAATGTCCAAATAATTGATACAAAAATTCTTCAGCCTTGCAACTATAGGCCTCTGTGGTACTAACTTCACACTCAGGAAAAGGAACAATTCCTGTGTGTAACTGTGACGGGTGTACTTTTTCACCCACCAAGCCGTTAAGATATAAAGCAACTTTGTTGCAACTATTTCTGTACCAAGTTACAACATATGAGCCCTATTGTGCATGGATATCTGTAGCGGTTTCAGACTGTGCTGCATTGCATTAACCTGCTGCACATGTTTGTGTATTTATATATATGTTTTTGTTTCGTCTATATGTTTGTCTAGTATATTTTAAAGAAGGCAAGTGGTCTGTAGGTTCTTCCCTACTTCTAGATATGTGATAATTTTTTTATCTCTGTTAAAATCTCAGTAATCTAAGAGTGCCCCAACAAAGAGAGAGTCTTTTTTCTTCTTTTTCTTAGACACCTATCTTTCTCTCTACTGCTTCTACTAGCTGGTAACATTTCACTGAATCCAAGCCCCAGCTGCTTGACCCGCTCACAGACACCTAACTCTCAGTAACATATTAATCCAGATAACAAGCATCAAATGCCTCCCTTCACCCCCCAAATCACTAAAATGTGCGTTATAGAATGCACGCTCTGTTGGCAACAAATTGACATCCATCCACGCCCTCTTCATTTCAAACAACTTCAACCTGCTGGCTATAACAGAAACATGGCTCTCACAATCATACACCTCCCCTGCAGCCCTGTCACATGGTGGTATCCACTTCACACACACCTCCAGGCCTGGTGACAGCAGAGGAGGTGGGGTTGGAATATTATGGTCCCGATCCTTTACATACACAGCTCTTCCACAGGTTCCATCACTCACATTCACATCATTTGAAGTACATTCTATCAGAACTTACACACTTCTCTCGCTGCGTGTTGCAGCTATCTATTGCCCACCTGGGCAACCCACAAAATTTCTGGAAAAATGTTCTACCTGGCTCCCTCACTTCCTTTCTTCTGACATCTTACCCATCAACATGGGTGACTTTAGCATTGCTAGACATAGCCCAAAATCTGCTGCTCATGCCTCTAAACTACTCTCTCTAACCTCCTCTCAGACTCCCCCAATGGACTGACTCCTTTACTCATCGGGAGGGCCACTGCCCAGATCAGTGGTGGGCAACAGGCGGCCCACGAAACGCTTTAGTCTGGCCCGCTGAACTGACATATTTTACTATGACAAGCGGCCCGACTATAGCCGCTTGTCATTGCCAGATATCTGTGTTTTCGCTGCCGTCGCCGGTAATCTGTGCCTGCCACGCACAGCATTACTGGGAGCGTGGGAGGGGACGCGATGACCCGGCAGCCGCCTCCCCGCCATTGGTTGGCGACACCGTGTCCCCTCCCATGCTCCCAGTAATGCTGTGCG
This sequence comes from Crinia signifera, assembly GCF_055691185.1. Classification (NCBI taxonomy): domain Eukaryota; kingdom Metazoa; phylum Chordata; class Amphibia; order Anura; family Myobatrachidae; genus Crinia; species Crinia signifera. Next base: position 258,222,587 of record NC_139218.1, read on the forward strand.
CGGCATGCACAGACAGAGACGGGCATTAACGGCGGCGGCGACGGCAGCAGTACATTAACTGTGTCACCGCATCCCCTCCCAGGCTCAAAGAAATTCTGTGCGCATCAGGCACAGTCAGGTATAAATGGCAACAGTATTAAAGTGTCTCCGCGTCCCCTCCCAGGCTCCCTGAAACACAGTGTACATATATATACACACACACACACACACACACACACATACATACATACATACATACATACATACATACATACATACATACATACATACATACATACATACATACATATATATATATATATACACACACATATACACTCACACACACACACATACGCACACACATGTGTGATTTGTATTGTATATACGAGATGTGTGCGGCCCTCGAATATTTTCTGGTTTTGGCAAGCGGCCCCCCAGCAAAAATAGTTGCCCACCCCTGGCCTAGATCTTGTATTCACTAAGCTGTGCTCAGGGTCTGAATTCACCAATACGCTTTTCCCTCTCTCAGATCACAACCTTATCACCTGCATGCTCTCCTCTAGTACTTCAAACTCTAAGGGTGAGATGTACTAAGCCTTGAAAAGTGGTAAAATGGAGAGTGATAAACAATCAGCTCCTACCTGTCATTTTTCAAACCCAGCCTGTGACAGGGCAGGTAGGAGCTGATTGGCTGGTGGTTTATCACTCTCCATTTTGTCACATTTCAAGCTTAGTACATCTGGCCCTAAAACATTGAAATCCCTCAATCCACCTCAAGACTGCAGAAATATTAATTATATTCATTTTCAAGAACTCTCCTCTCTGCAACAACAGCTTGCTCCTATTTCTGCATTCGCTACTTCTGAGATGGCGGTATCACACCTGAACCTAACTCTCAATATAGCAGTTGATTAAGTGGCTCCAGTTACCCACCACACTCCACGTAGGCCTAGGTGCCAAACGTGGAACTCTAATTTAACAAGACACCTACAAACTCTCTCACAGAAAGTTGAACGTAAATTGTGTAAGTCTCACAATGGATTTCCTCACGCTATTTACCGGCCCTATAGTTATGCCCTGGAGACCGTCAAACAAACATATTTCTAATTTCTGCTCAAGCTTCTAACCCAAAATGTATTTTTTATCAATTTAAAATCACTTCTCAACCCTCCCTCACCCAAGCACAACATCTTGCTTCCTACTTCAGGAAACTGTGTGCTGGTCCTTTACTCACTCATCTGGCATGGTTGGGTAAATGTAGCGCACACACACACGTTCTGTAGTATTTCTCAGTATGGCTCTCGCTAGTCATGTCCTCCATTTTCCGGCATGTTCAGATGACTGAGCACATCGCTAATCACCTGAGGGAGCTTGCATTCTTAAGGATATTGTGCATACAAACTATACAATAGAGCGTGACGCTTTTTTACTAAGCACACACACCTGGGATACATTCCCACACTCTCTAATTAGTACTCAGGTGGAGGTGATAGCGGTACACTCCCCTTCCCTCCTCCTGACCAACCAGCACTAGACTTTTTGAATCCAAGATACTATTTTAGAGTAATAGATTCCACTATCCCCCACGCACATTGAGAAAGCCTAACGGCGAAACGATAGTTTGTGGTTAGACAAGACGCTGACAGCAGCATCCAGGGACACTTGGATTTCCAGGGGCGTCCCAATTAATACCTCCTATTACTCTTCACGCCGCCCGCACCTCCTGATAGAACGCGGCTGACGACGATAAGCGAGACACGCCGCTCAGAGCCGGCACATCTGACAGCGTGTGGGATCACACGCTGACGAGACCCAGCAAGACGCAGTCAGAGAGCGGGTCCCGGGGACATAAGCTTTTCTCACCAGCCAACGTTCCTAACACCGCCTACACCTGCCGAGATCCAGCAAGACGCGGTCAGAGAGCGGGTCCCGGGGACATAAGCTTACTCCACCAGCTAACTTTGCTTACACCGCCTGTACCTGCTGAGACCCAGCAAGACACAGGCAGAGAGCGGGTCTCGAGGACTTAAGCTTATCCCACCAGCTAAAGTTCCTCACGCCGCTGGTACCTTCTGACAGGACGCTATTTGACAAGCCGTAAGATAGACCGCTTGAAGTTGGCACACCGGACAGAGCACAGAAGTACACGCTGTCGGGACTCTGTTACACACTGAAACACAGCGGGTCCCGGTGATACCACTCCATCTCAGCAACCGACGTACGGCACATAGTTGTGCCACAACAGCATACCCGGGCGAGGTCCTGGGTCTGACCCCCGGGGTGAACAAGGAGGTAATCGGGGTCTCTCCCACTCCGCTCCCTGTCTCCACTTAACCCTCCTCTTTTTCCTACTTTCCTCCCCCCCTCTTTATCACCCTTTTCTATTTTCCTTCTGCCCTACTACTATTATCTATACCTCTTCAGACCTCCTGGTGCCGACAGTCTAAAATAGAGTGCGGTCCACCATCACATAGATTGGACAAATATATTTACCGATCTCTAACACTCAGTTATTACCTGTCCTTAACAAACGTGTTCTGCACCAGTTCCCCCTGTCAGCTCTTCAATTCCTATAAAGACAGTGAGGGGGTTCGCTCACCCACTATACCTCCAGAGCCCCTCAGTGTTAGAAGACACTGACGGAAGCTGACAGACTTTTGGGTCATTTTAGTACACGGAGGGGGTGACCCCTCTGCAGGAAACCCCTGACTCCCATAACACTGTCACAGGTATAATACAGTGGGCAGCAGCCACCCCCTTACAACTCACCCTGGACCCCTAGGCGATTTGAGGTCCGCTCACCCGCAATACCTTAGAAGCCCCACAGCATAATTTTATGCTGAGGGAAGCTGACAAAACCTGGGCCTTTCTAGTACACAGAGGGGGTGACCCCACTGCAGGAAACCATTGAACCCCAAAACTTGTCATAGGTATATACAGCTGGGCAGCAGCCACCTCAAGGGGCATTACAGGGAATTAGGCTGAAATCCCACAATACCTACAAAAGCCCATTGATCTAATCAAATGGCAGCTGGTATGGCGAAATATGACCAGTAACAACTAGGGAGACCTAGTTGTGGAAAGTCGTATTCATTGCCATACTATAGGTATATATAGTTGGCGATTGGTCACCTAGGAGGATTGTCTGTTTTTCTTCCCACCACTTTTTTCTTGCCCTTCTCTTACTACCTAGGGAGGAGACCCCCCCTCGAAAAATCCTCTTGGCCTACTTTTGGCATAATTACCTATTATTATTGAAACTACCTATATTTTCGCTAAGCTTGACAAATAACAAATCAGTGTTATAATTATTTAATCCTAAGATACTGATATTGTATATGCTCTTTTATTTCATTTCTGCTACAATATTTTGATCCGGACCAGATATATCAATTGATTTAATATTCATATACGGTCACACTACCTTTGGGGATCTTACTGTTTGCAGCCAGAACAGATATCTAGATCTGACCTCTAAGGGAAAGACTGCAACTTTGTTAGCATAACAATCTATACGATAGCTACAAGTGTTTCCTTCTTGAGTACAATCTTTCTTTGTGAATACTTTTGAAAAGGTGATTACCAGATACCGAGTTATTCAGAAAGGACGCATTCCCTGAACATCTATCCAGGGAAGCATACCCCACAATAATTTGTGGGACACCAGTATCTTTTTTCATGTTATTTGTTTTGTGTGTCATTGTCTAGTGCTTTATTTTAAAAATTTTCAATAAAGAAGTGTTTTATAGACTTTACATACTCATATCAGGGATAATTCCCCGTTCACACGTATCTTTGTATCACTAAATTACTACGCAATATACATATTTGAGGAACCTACTGAGTCCCCTTTAAACCCCTTACCATTAATATCTTTTCCTAACAGTAACATACAAATTTTCAAATTACGAGTGCCCCAACAAAAAGAGAGTCTGTCCCCTTCTTCTTTCCAATAAACTATTTTACTCTCTAGGGAGCACCTCCACACGCTTAATTTAAAAACAAGTCTTGTCACTTGTATCTGCACTTACTATATTGTGGAATAAGACATACATACATCTTAAATAACTGCCCTTATTCTAACCTGTGCACTGGTCTATCCCCATATCCCCTTTCCTTTAAAAACAAACTATACAATACACAGGATAGTGTCTTTATTATATGTTGTTATCATACATACCATTTAAAATTTTGTCTAGTATGTACAACCTTCCAACCATGTCCCCTCCTTTACCCCATCCAACTTTGGTGTCCTCCAATTTTAGCAGCATAATGAATGTATGCTTTTACCTCCAGTGTCCTTATTAAGTAGCTTTGCATGGGAAAGTTACTCTATGAAAGCAGATTTTGACTGATCTAGGGCTTTTCTACATATAATAAATAGACACCAAAGAACTTTATGGTGAAGTCTAAAGATCGATACACAGTAGGCAACCCTGCCACCGCGGCCCAGCGGGGGTTGCCAGCTTTGGCAAGTGCATACACGGGTGAGCAACAGCTGTGCTGCCGCTGCAGCATGGCCATCGTTAAAGAGGACCTCCCTTGTCCGGACATGCTGGACACGAGGGGGCGCACATTGTTAACAAAATCAAGCGTACACACTGCAAGATAAAGTAAGAGATATCTTTCAGAACTGGCTTTTTGAAAGATATTTAACTTTATCTTTTAGTGTATATGGGGCTTAACAATTTATTCAAACATGTGTATTTGTGAAACAAGTCAAATGATTTACATATTATGTGACAGGATAAAAACAGGGATAGTTTTGTTTCTCAATTGGCAAACTCATTTTAAATCTTTACTCATGTTGGAATTATGCAGAAGATATTTTTTGTGATCATAGTAATGACACTGCATGTGCACAGCTTGGTGTTTCCTTTTACCTTGAAGAAGTTCTTATTCCTTCCGGGAAGTTTTTTCAGCAGCCTTTCGACAGTTGACTGAGTTCTCAAGTCAAGCCAAACTAAACATAAAATAGAACAGGGTTACGTGTACAGGGACTTAAACTCCAAGTTTCCACCCATATTAAAATCAGATATTCAAAACCATTACAAACACTGTTAAAATAACCTTCAGACTGTGTTTAAGGTGTATATGAAACATACGCATTTTGTGTTTATACTACGGCGTTATTCACAGTCTAGGTCATTATGGTGTGCAAATATTCCAATATAGGGCAAAATCAAAAATCAGATCTAGAAGAGTGAGCCCTTAGACCAGGGGTGGGGAACCTCAGGCTGAGTGGCCCGCCCACCCGCCCGGCGGCTTTGCCAGAAGTCAAGTACAGGGGAATTCTTGCAAGAGGTCAGTAGTTCTTGTGAAATTCCTCTTAAATCAACAGCAGCCAGAGACTGTCAGTCCTATTCAGCGGCAGCCGCCGGAGCGTGGGACGGCTGCAGCAGGACAATTTGTAAGAGAAAATTACATATGGCCTCCGAAGGATTTTTCCCCATACAAACGGCCCTTGGCACAAAAAAGGTTCCCCACCCCTGCCGTAGACAGACAGATACTCTTTCCTGCTTTTCCCCCCCAAATCTACTGGTAAGAAGGAACCTAATGAAATCTACAGATGGCGTTATGTTTCTGTAGACCTGCTGACTTGGCTGTGTGTAATCTCAGCCTAGCAAACAGGTAAACACTGCCTGGGTGGCGAACGAACTTCAGATGGCCGCTGTTCTCCAAATTCGGAGCGGGTACTGATGTCATGGGACGTCAGGAGCACGACCCTGAGCAGGCATAGCCACGTCTGCATTCTCATGGAAACGTCCATCGTTTTATGGGGACGCCCATAACATGCTGGCCATTTCCCTGCTGGAGCAAATCGGTTTCATTTATTTAACTGCTGAGGAAACAAAAAGTAGGACTATCACCAGCTAAACTGCTGTAAAAAATTTGAATTCACCAAGAACTAAATAAACGTAACATTTTATCAAGCAAAATAATGCATTTAGAATATAAAAAGCCCTGGTGTTTAATAATTGACATTTGCAGGTCCTCTAATGTTCCACAACAGAAGGTTGATAATTTACTTTGCTCAGTCATTTACATGGAAACCTTTGCACTTGGTTTACAAATGAAGCCTGTTTTCAGTTCAGCTCACTGACAAAGCAGAAATATTACAATTATCTGCATTTTATGTATGTTACTTTACACTGGAAGTAAAAATACTAGATGTAGAGGATGAGGCATGAACTACTGTACAAAGGACACAGGCTACATTATATAGAGAGGTCGGTTGTATGGGGTCATACAAAGTGGCATTGAAACAATTAATGTACAAGAGCGCTTAGCATATGCGTGTCAAATAAGACTCTTCTGCATTTATTTCAACAGAATATCACATGCTACACACTGGTACCTGCAATTCCAGTAACTGTATGTGGACTTAACACATTGAACACTTGAAAATGTCCATGTCACATCTTCGGGAGTATGCATGCTAGAATATTTATTTACAGTTATTTTATACAGCGCACACATTCTGCAGCGCTTTATAGTTGAACATTCACATTAGTCTCTGCCCCAGTGGAGCTTACAATCTATATTCCCTACCACATGTACATGCGCACACACATTCATTCTAGGGCTGATTTTGTTGGGAGCCAATTAACCTACCAGTATATTTTTGGAATGTCAGAGGAAACTCACGCAAACACAGGGAGAATATACAAACTCCGCACAGTTAGGGCCATGGTGGAAATTTAACTCATTACCTCAGTGCTGTGAGGCAGTAATGCTAACTATTACACCATCCATGTTGCCCAGAATATCCAAAAATTTGCATAGCTAGTCAGTTCTTTTGACTGTGATTGGACTAGGAATTGATATTTGTATTACATAGTCTGTGTTATAGGTTTGTACTCTCTAGGTTGAAAAGTATTTAATATAGTAACACCGATATCCTATTGCCTACCTAGCCCTGAAAAGCTGCCGGTGCCAGGGCTATTCGGGGATATTGAAAAACTGGAGGTGGTAACGTGTCTGAAAGCGCTGTCTGTAGCTGCTGCTCAGGAGGGAATTGTGGGAACCCTCAAATGAAGCAAAAAGTGGAACAAAGGGGTTTGAGCGGCGCTGGGTTTCACTGAGAGAATCACAATGTAAATTCAAACTATTTATTGTATACAAATATTTTTACAAGATAAAAACAATAAAATATGAAAATAAAACATAAAAATAAAAATAAAATATTGTACGAAAATAAGTATAGGGGTCAAGGTTGCAACCTATTATTCCTGCATAGTGGAAGGAAAGGAGAAGTCTCCGTTATATAAGTGGTCTCCAAGAAGGCCCTTGGGATCTCCAATAATTAGGGGTGGAGAAAGTTCATCTCAATGATGTGACAAAATGAGATATCACAGTGGATTGGGGGGGTGATGAAAAAAATATAAAGTTCCGGAATATTACCCAGCTTGATGGATGGGTTACCCTGGTAAGTGGGAGGCAGTCCGTCTGAAATAGTCCACAGTAGGCAAATGGCACTTTGCTTGGCAAAAGGTGGAGACGGCAGGGTCCTGTGTTGTGGATGGAGTACTGGTCCGGAGCTTGGATGAAGAATGGCTCAACGCGTTTCGGCACCTAGCTGGTACCTTCCTCAGGAGCAGTGTATCGGGTAATATTCCGGAACTTTATATTTTTTTCATCACCCCCCCAATCCACTAAATATCTTATTTTGTCACATCATTGAGATGAACTTTCTCCACCCCTAATTATTGGAGATCCCAAGGGCCTTCTTGGAGACCACTTATATAACGGAGACTTCTCCTTTCCTTCCACTATGCAGGAATAATAGGTTGCAAACTTGACCCCTATACTTCTTTTCGTACAATATTTTATTTTTATTTTTATGTTTTATTTTCATATTTTATTGTTTTTATCTTGTAAAAATATTTGTATACAATAAATTGTTTGAATTTACATTGTGATTCTCTCAGTGAAACCCAGCGCTGCTCAAACCCCTTTGTTCCTATTCAGGTATATTGTTTCACCTGCCTGAGTCAGGAACTAAATCCTCGAAAACAACCAGATTTTACAGGAAAGACAGAGCATGCAGACGCAGAAAAACACAAAGGGCTAAGGCTTTACTGAAAATTAGTTTTTTTCTCAGAAGAACTCTTGCTTTTTAAAATCAGGTGATCCAAATTGGACAACCTGATAACAAAAATTGAGAAAAATAGACCTTTTTTTGCAACTGAGGTTTTATCAGGGATAACAGGATAGTGCTCTAGTAGTAAAGTATTTGAAAAAAAAAATTTTTTTTTTAGGTTGTGTATTCCACAGGTCAGGGAGCACAGCTTTTTGTAGTGCCAGTAGTTAAAGCGGTGTGTGATACCACTGGGTCATTGGAAGTGGTCAGTTATTAGATGGGAATACATACGAGTGACCGGTGGAGGGGGATGTTGGTGGTCAGAAGACCGACAGCAACTGGGCAAGTGAAAATAACCTCCCTTTCTAATGCCTGACCCTAAAGATTCCGGCACCGGGATTTCGACTGCCAGAGGTCTCCATTGCCGGCAACCTAAACGCCTCCCAATAGATGTATGTTTGTACACTTTCACTTGTCACCAGAAAGGTACAATGTACAGAAGCCTACCAGAACTTGCTCGATGCAAAAAAAATAAAAAATTCTGAATGCAAAATTGTTATCCAGTCATCAGGTCGACATTCAGAATGGCTAAGACTAGGACTTAAAAAGCGGATAAAAAAAATATGGCATTGTGACTGGTGGCATATACAATGTCAACAGTCTCTATCGACATATCACACCTGGCAAATTAGGTGCCTGCACTAGGTGTGAGAAGGGTGGTAAGGAAAAAGAGTATATATTATAAACTGCATTTAATTCTGATTTTTTAAAATAAGTTTATAAAGTGCACTTTGCTCAGTTATGTTGAGACCACCACTATGCAAAAGTTATTAATGCTTAAAATAATAAAGTGCATTAATGAGTAAATATTACATAAAATTAAGTATTCCGTTCTCAAAACAAATTTAAATGAAGTTGCTCACCAATAGCATTGTATAGGGGTTCCCCGGTGGTCTTGTCCCATACAACAGTTGTTTCTCTTTGGTTACTGACGCCAATAGCTTTAAAATGAAATAGAAATAATCATCATTATTACACATTAAAAATACTGTGTAACATTAAACACAAACAATCGGTTTCTCGTTCTGTTTGTTGAACATAACAAAAGCAAAAAGGTTACTGTGGAGTTACAATATTGCAACTTAATAAACTCTGATGTCAGAAATGAACCAAGATTCTAAGTACCATTAGTCTGTACAAAAACACACCAAGCTATTTTACACAACTTCCTTTTGAATACTAATCATTCTAATTACACATGATGGATAGCTAGCTATGGTATTTTTAGATATCCAAGCTGTGTTAGCTGGAAGATTAAAAAAAAAAAAAAGAAAAGAAAAAGAAAACCACACTACATAAATTACACGCACACACACACACACTTTACTTAACTGCTCCACACCCATTCTAAGGGCAGTATTCAATGACGGAGTTCTCCGTGCATGGAGAGCGTTTTATTTTGCTCTCCATGCACTCTCCGTGTTCCGGAGGGCTCGCTGCCACTCCTGCTCCCACTATTCAACGTTTTTAAAACTCGCCGCCACTCGCGGCGAGTCTTAACCCCTGCAGCGGACGAGCGTCCGCGGCAGGGAGCTGACAGGGAGCCGTGGGACGTGGCATCCAGGTAGATTAAAGTCTCCCTGGATGCCACAGAACATATGTGAGGGTAGGGGGCCCCCCTGGGACCCAGGCAGCACAGGCTGCCCCCCCCCTATAGCCAGCGGGGGACCCAGTATTCACTGCACCCGAACGTGCATACGGGTGCAGTGAATATATGAATATCTAATGAGCGGCTCGAGCGCTCCGGCCCCCTGCTGGCTGCACTGTGTAAAAAAAAAGGAAAAAAAAATTAAAAAAAATATTTTTTTTTAAATTAAATATATATTCATGTGCTATAAGCACATGAATAAAAATCACATGCCCCTTCACAGAAAAAAATTCCTGATTTTTTGACACCAAAATTAAATACAAAACCCTTTTAGATTAAAAGTTCACATTCCAGCTCTCCATCAAAAGATGGAGAATTTCTACACGGAGAGAGACGGCGAAAATCACTTAGAAAGACGGAGAACATTTCACATTGAATAGGGTTGCTCGCTTTTGGAGAGCAAAATGCCCCGTCCAAGGCGAAAAAAGCACAAATTCTCCACAAAACACGGAGAACTTTTCTCATTGAATACTGCCCTAAGCCAGGACTGTGTCCTGATGTACAGGAGGTGTGAGCAGATTGACTAATCACAAAATCCTTATGACGGTTGTGGCTTCTCATTGGCCATCACACCCACACAACTAAAGCTATGATCTTAACATTTAGCAGATTCTAGCTTATAGGAATGGAGGAACCATGTTAACTGTTGCTACATAAAGAAACACCTGGGGATCTGGGATCATAATAATCAAGCACAATTATTTATTAAAATGGTAATTTCTCAAACAAACTGATTTGCCATTATTCACAAATCACTAAAAGGTAAAATATAATTTCACATGTAAAAAAGTTTGACATTAGACATTTTTATTTGGCTCACTAATAGCTTTAAGGCCTACATTTAAAATATCCAAATTACCTTTAATAGTGGTGATTTCTATGCTCAGTTGGGCCAGTTTCTCACATGTCTTTTCAACACATTCATAAACAGACTGCAAAATTTCCCTTGGATCTTGTTCCACCCATCTGCAAAATCAACATAGAATGGACACTGGCCTATCAGAAAATGATGTAATGGAGGGTAACAAACACACTGCAAAATCGATATATATAAAAAAAAAATTGTCCTGTCCCAACAGGTCATGAAAACTACTGGATGACATTTTTACCCTTTGATAGCTTAAGGCCCATACACATTAGACGATATTTGTCCCAAAATCACTCAGAAAGGGCTTAACAACCGTGTGTCATTAACATTCCACTCCCACGTCCGAACATGTTTGGACAAGGGAGACCTCGTTAACAATGGCCATCGGACAACCCATCCCCCCCGGCCCCCTCGTGATCAGTATCAGTAAGTGTGTATGCACTTGCTGATGCCTGCCTGCCCCCCACCGGGTCCTCACCGCTGCCGATATCAGCGGGGATCTTCTAGTGTCTAGGGACTTTAGGGATCTGAAAAGAAAGAGGTATGTACTATCTCAATGTGACATCAGCATTAAAGTAAACTCGAGCAATGTGCAGGCTCTTCAAGTCCAAAATTACTATAAATATACAGTTTGGGGGAGAAATATACTTCTAGGGACTGTCTACAAACTATGGAGAAGAATGTTAGTTACTTACATAATGTTTCTAATAATAACTAAATTTTACAACCAAACCCCACTCTCAAAACGTAAGGTTACAATATGAGTCTTCTGTCTAAAATGTTCTGATGCCAAGAGGGAGTGTGACTTATAGGACGCGATGCCATATGATATAAGAATGGTCCACATTTGGGCACATGACATGCAGTTAAATATGACATTTACTAATATATAGCGCAATGTGTATACCAACACTTTTAGAAAACATTAATCATAATCATTCAGGTTTTTTTTAATCTGCATTTTCCACTACTACATAGCATTACCATACTAATGATTCATAAATCTAGAATATGAATCACATGTGCAATTGCTGTTGCTCTAAACTTTTACACTGAAACCATGGCTTCCTTTATGCTCTGCAATCATAATTTCCTAAATGCATCATACAATGGGAAGAACCACTATTGTGACAGATCTAAGAAATACTACTTTTTTCGGTACTTGTGAGTTATCCGGGCGTCCGATTTTTTGATTGTATGCCTTAAGTTAAGGCATACAATCAGATGCGATGCGATATCGCATCGCATCGCATGCGACCATCGGATGCGATGACCCGATTTTTCCATAGGAATCAATGTTAAAATGATTCTTATGGAAAAAGGGGTCCTTTTCATACCCCTACTATCCAAGTGGGCATGGAGTTGGATATAAACCTGTGGCGAGCGTAGCGAGCCACCGAGCCCGAAGCGTGGCGAGCCCCGCGAGGGGACGGTATTCCGTGTCCCCTCGCGGGGCTCGCTACGCTCGCCACGCTTCGGGCTCGGTGGCTCGCTACGCTCGCCACAGGTTTATATCCAACTCCATGCCCACTTGGATAGTAGGGGTATGAAAAGGACCCTTTTTCCCATTGAATTCCATGTTAAAATGGACTCAGTCCATTTTAACATTGATTCCTATGGAAAAATCGGGTCATCGCATCGCATCGCATCCGATGGTCGCATGCGATGCGATGCGATGTCCCGATCCGACCCGATTTAAAAATCGGACGCCCGGATAACTCACAAGTACCCTTTTTTCTATTACAGCTTTTTTAGCAAGTGTTAAATTACTCATTTCATCTAACTGCTGTACTTTCAAGCACTTGACCATTAATGGTCTTTAGCCAATTGCATCAGACGGGATACGGTCGTATTGTCGGCCAGACATAGGTGGACAGTCATCAGGTCGACACCGTCGGGTCGACAGGCAGCAAAGTCGACAGGGTTCTAGGTCAACATGGATGAAGGTCTTCATGGTTTTAGGTCGACAAATGTGTTAGATCGACAGGTCGCGAGGTCGACATGGGTTTTTTCACTGTATTTTGAGCCGACAGGCGGTATTTCATGCCCTACCATCCACTAGGGTGTGGTGGGAGAATAAAATAGTGTGCCGAGCGCAGCTAAGTGAGCGTAGCTGCGGTTGACTTCCAACTGTGTCCATGTCGACATTCGGGTAAAAAAACAGTGGGGAAAAAACCATGTCGACCTCGCAACCTGTCGACCTAACCCATGTTGATCTAACGCATTTGTTGACCAAAACCCATGTCGACCTAGACACCTGTCAACCTTCACCCATGCCAACCTAGACACCTGTCGACCTTCACCCATGCCAATTTAATGACTGTCGACCTAAGCCTGGTCGACAGTACGATCCACACCCCATCAGACATATGAATGCAGTGATGCTGTGTGGAAGAGTAGTGGTTATATGGGAAGAATGGTGGAAGAGCAGAAGTGACATACGCCTTCAGCATTCTCCCTTTGTAATATGCAATTAATGTTCACTCCTACAATGGTATACGCTGGAGAAGAACTTGGTGAGATCTACGGATAAGGTGACCAGCATTTTGCAAATCACACTTACAGATCAAGGAGTAGTAGAACATAGCAGGGCAGACACTATACATAATGTGATATTCGTACTTTCAACCAATGTGTACAACCATCAGATAGTGTGTATGCCCTGTCGTTCATTGAATCAGCCCATTGTATATGCTGCATGTCCAATAAGATGATAGCTCAGCTGTTGCTATGTTATTGTATGCATGTTATGAGACATTTTACAGTCATACAGTGGTTTGTGTAGCTCGCACAGGGATGCAATATATTGTTACATCACTGCACAGCTGAGTCACACCATTATTCATGTGCTCTCCTAGGTTAAGATGTGTACTCTGGCCTCCCCCTAAACCAGCAGAGTAAAAGCTGTTGGCACAGGCGCAATAGAGAAGTAGTGTCTACAAACCACTATGGACTGCAATTTTTTTTTATTGTCTCCATAAAAAGAAGGACAGATGGAGCATTAGTTGTCGTTTTCGAAAAATATATACATGGTTGGCTTGTGGTTAATAAGATGACTAATTTGTTACATAAAATAAGGCTTTCACTGGAAAACAACATATGGCAGCCACATACCCTTCTTTTGGAAACTTCTGTTTAATTTCTACTTGATGGTGACTAAGTAGTTCAGCAGTTTTTGCATTGAAGACCTGTGTAAGATATAAGACATGACTCTTTAGTATTACAGAACATAATGAAAACCAGCAAAAGGAAAACTTGAAGAATCTAAATACTGAGTTTGTTAATTAGGTTTGCAGTAGTTCTTTCCAATGAAAACTAGATTTCATTTTTTCGTCAGGTTTATTTTTTGTCAATGAAATGTATTATCCTATGGGTTATTTCATGAAATGTATAAACAAAATGTAAAATTTCACATAACCGCTAGCAATTTTTGCTGCTAAATGCTATGGACGAACTTAATGTAAAAACAATTAGTGACTTCAGATGATGTATTTTACGTCGGTGACTGGTTCTATGTTGACTATGATGGAAAGAGTTACCCAGGTGACAATCAGCGATGGTGAATACTTCGTTAGCACGATGGTGCTAGCTGGCAGCGAAATGCTTACCAGATGATTATTTTATACATCTTCACAGTTAAATCAGGAAACATGGAGCCCTTTGACTGGGGGCAGAAATGTAACTTGATTCACATGTCAGAACTGACTAAGTATAGTTTGGTTAACAATCACTTTGTTTGTGTTAATAACAAGTTTAAAGTCTTATTTTTATAGCAGGATTGTTCTACTGTACATTAATTAGGGGAACAGGTTTAAATAGAAGTTGGCACAGTTCCTATGTCCATTCTGTTGTAACATATGTAGTGCGTATGGACAATAAAATGTAACTACTAAGAGCACATTTTTACTACTTCGAATAATTTTGACTACCACATATTATTGACTTTTTTAAAATGTTGAATTTCAGCTTAATTTTGTCTGTGGTGCATTTAAAAGTTTAAATATTAACATGTAATGTAACATGAGCCACATGGAATGACTGATTTATTCAAATCCATTTTATTAACAAAACAGTACAGTACAACACAACTCATAATTCCTCACAACTCATAATTTCCTCACATTTTTCTGTGAACATTACACCCACACAAAGCCTCATCTAGTACACACTGTATGTTGTGCATCACATCCACTCACACCACATAAAGTCTTCTACGTGCTGATTATTGTGTAGCACACCCAGTCCCTCCCACATAAAGCAGTGGCACATGCAGGGTGGATGAGGGGTTATTTTTTGCGTAGGCTATCGATGTACTGCCGCTACCGCTCTGCCGGGCAGAGACACAGACAGCTTTTCAAATGCCTGAGGCTCTGTGCTAGGGGAATGGCAGGCAGTGAGCTACGGTGATGGGACAGCAACAATGGCAGTAGTTGCCATCACTCTAACTTCAGAGGTGGACACTCAGAAGTTGTGGGATCTCCTGCAGTGGCTGTTACGAGTCAGTGGTGGGGGAGAACGGCAGTCAGCTGCTCCAGAACCTGCGGGACTTTAGCAGCAGCAGCAGGTTGGACGGCAGAAGTGTTTATGTATAAAGCCCATGTGCAAGTCAGATTTGGCCTGTTTTCATCGGATTTCGACTGATTGGGCCAAATTGGACTGGTGTTGACATCCGATCTGATGCATGGTCCTGTGCCATCGGATCGGTGTCAGAGAGCATACGTGCTGCACATACCACCTCTGGTTTGTCCCCCCTCCCTGCAGCAGGAAAGGGGATCGCATGCAATAAGTCACATGCAGAAGGAACGCATGGAATGTAAATCGCATGCTACAGTATCCTGCCACCTGAGAGTCCCGGGTGGCTCAAGGTGGATCAGATACAATACACTACGTTAAGAAGTCAGCAGTGTATGGCTACCTTTAGATGATTCAGGAATTGTGTATGGAGGTCTGTGTGAGTGGTAAGAAATCCAGGTACTTATGTAGTATCTGGGCGCCCGATTTTTTGATTGTATGCCTTAAGTTAAGGCATACAATCAGATGTGATGCGATATCGCATCGCATCGCATCCGACCATATCGCATGCGATGCGATGACCCGATTTTTCCATAGGAGTCAATGTTAAAATGAACGGAGTCCATTTTAACATGGAATTCAATGGGAAAAAGGGGCATGGAGTTGGATATAAACCTGTGGCAAGCGTAGCGAGCCACAAGCGTGGCGAGCGAAGCGAGCCCCGCGAGGGGACGGTATTCTGTGTCCGCTCGCCACGCTTCGGGCTCGGTGGCTCGCTACGCTCGCCACAGGTTTATATCCATCTCCATGCCCACTTGGATAGTAGGGGTATGAAAAGGACCCCTTTTCCCATTGAATTCCATGTTAAAATGGACTCATTCCATTTTAACATTGATTCCTATGCGATGTGCCCGATTTCTAAATCGGGCGCCCAGATACTACATAAGTACCGAAATCCATTTACAATGGTCTCACAATTTAGCAAGGGGTAATTTCTCTTTCTGTCTGGGCGGCGTCTTGGTCTTCGCAATCCATGCTGAATTAACCCTAACTTCCATCATAATATAATAATTACATCTGCATGTATGTGAAATTGCTAAAGGGGGAGGATGAGCAGCTTGGCAAGCATAGACAGAATTTAATACTACATGCCAAATTATATAAATTACAATCATTCCTAAATAATTTATATAATCAAAGATAAACAATCTTAAAGTAGCAGAAATATCAAGGGCTTAACCCTATGAGCGCCAAGTGCATTTGTCAAGATCGGTGTGAAAATTCGCAAGCAAACATTTTTATTTATCATAACAACCTGTAATGTTTACCTTATATTCTAATCTTTAACACAAATCTTTTTTATTTATATAGCAAATGTGATATTTGTGGATATTTTGACCATAAAACTCAGATGTTGGCACTCAAAGGGTTAAGAAAGCAAATGTATAGTCGTTGGGTGAAAATGTATCCCTTAGCCGACATCTTGAGTGAAATGTAATAGGGTGAGAGTTTCAGAAAGTGAGAGATTTGGTAATAAATCTCATGGTTTTTTAAAGCGGCAATCATTTACAAATGTACAAACCAGTTTGATTTTGAAGTGTAAATGATTGCAGCTTTAAAAAAAAAAAAACTGGAGATTGCTTACCAAATCTCACTTTCTTAATCTCTCATCCTATTAAATTTCACCCCTTTTGTCTAATAGGTTTCACGTTTCAAAAGCAGGCACATTGTGCTGGTTCATTTATTTGCATTATAAACAAAATGAATGGTAAAGCACATGTGAAACTATCACAAATGCAGCAAGGACCAACCATAATGTATTAACTACCCACAATGCTCTTCAGCAGAACACGATTTACCACTTCTTCAGATTACTGTATGTTTTAGACCACATGGCATTTCAGGTTTGTGAGAGAGATATACAAAACCAGGCAGATTATCATTTTAGGCACCTTGCCATCCAGGATATCAGCCTAGTACCTGAAATGATGCTATTACTTTGCCATTACTGTAGACTTCCTTGATATTTAACAGGCCTGCCTGTTTGCTCTAGAAGTGAACAAGGAAAATAAGTGCATCTAAATATTGGCCAGAAGCCCAGACTGCTTACTACAGGTGACATGGGATATAGAAAAAGGAGCAGACAAATATTCAGTCAGATAAGGCTACAGTCATAGTCCAAGAGGGGATATTTTACCAGTACATAGTTTGTGGCAATATTTCTAAAAGTTGATCTTTGAGGCAGAACTAACCATTTTGTAGAGACAAATTGCTCTGTAATGGTAAAGTCGCCATTTTGTGCCATTTAACGTAAAACAGCAGATTGTCAACTCATCTAGCTGTATGGTTCATCTGGAGAAGAATATGGTAGGTTCATTTCTTTAAACAATGCATGGAAGAGAAGACCAACCATAAGTCAAGAAAGGCTCTGTGGTTCTCAACCTCAGTCTTAAAGTACCCCCAACAGTGCATATTTTCCAGGTCACCTAACAGGTGCACAGGTACACTCATTCCCTGACACATTTTAAAAGATCACAGGTGGAGCTAATTATTTCACCTGGGATTCTGTGTGGAGACCTGAAAAACAGGAACTGTTGGGGTACTTGAGGACTGAGGTTGACAACCACTGGTCTAAAGCATGAAATGACCAGGACAACTTACCATCCTGTTTTTTTAGGACAGTTGAAAAGTGATCGCTAATGTAAAAGTAGATAAACATTGACCACCTAGCTTGGCAGGGATTAACCACTGTGAAACGGATCCCACACACTGGATAAGAAATCTTCTTTATTTCCAGCAGGTAATCATCATACAAGTGATTACAGCTTTACAATTCACGTCACAGCTAGGAATGCCAATTCCCGGGGCATTTTGTTTTCAATCCCAGGATTCGGGATTGAAAAATACTCAATCGATTGGCTTCCCTAATAATAAAAAACACCCTGGCCGCCCACATATTTACTTACATTTGCGGAGCCAGGTTGCTGAGTGGGCGGGTGGGAGGGTTGCCGGGTTGGTAGGCTGGGTGGACGGCTGAGGCGGGCTGTGCCCTGCACAGCGTGACCTCGTCGCGCTGCGCAGTGCTGCAGTGCCGGGTATGGGAGAAGCCAGGCAGCGTCTGAGCGAGGGCTCAGATGCTGCCCGGCATTAGACTGCACATGCGCAGTCTAATCCCTAAATCCCGGGATTGGAGTTTCTAATCCCGGGATTGAAATCCCAGTGTTTTGGGGGACAAATCCCGGGATCCCGCCGATTCCATTCCCGGGATTGGCCACCCTAGTCACAGTTTACCAGGTTTAACAGCAGGCAATACATAGATTTCACAAGTGGATACAACAATCCAGGAGGTCCATAGCATAGTCCCCATACCCAAAGCCTATTGCCCAGCCACACTAACTGGAATTAGGAACATTGGCCATCTGCCCTGAACAGATATTTAACAGCAAACCACAGGTGTTGTAAATTAAACAATGACTCACATCAGATCTTAGGAAAAACCTGGACTGGATCTAATCAGTCCAGTTGCTGCACTACAGACTTTAGATCCTACTATTCCACATTAACCTCATTTAGAACTATGCTGTCCCTGCCACACCACTTAACTGGCTAATAATTTTCCAAATATAGATCAGGAAGGCAACCCGATTTTCAGGAGCCATCTGGCCATGACGGGAGGGTAGGCAAGTATATTGTGGTGATATATAATGTTTTAGGCTAAAAAATAATAGCACATTACCTATAGAAATTCTAAATGTCTCTCTATCTAACCATAGATACGGGCATAACACAAAAAAAATGTACAGAGTTTTAATATTTAATGAAACCAGTAAGTTTTTCTGGCATCAACAAAGTGCTGTAGGTCATATAACCTTTAGCAATTTCTTGATTTCCAATCAATAGTTTCCCTGATTATTTCTCCATACTAAAGCTCATGTTTGCATCATATAGTATAAATATAATGCAGTGGTAGTTTTTCCTCCTGCTAGATTGTTACTTTATACTCTGCTGAATGTCTATGCTCTTCTTTGGCAAAAGTATTGGTACTTGTTTAGTTTCACAGCGGCAGCACAAGACGCTCTATCTTGAATATTGGCAGCTTGCCAGACTGCCTTAAGCAGCTTGTAGTGTAGCGACTGTTTGAATTATGGCAGCTTGCCAGCTTCCTTGCCGCCTTACAGTATCAGACTACTTGTTTAGTTTCAGGGTGGCATCGCGTGCTGCCTTACGCTGACTTCTCTGTGGCAGGCCAGCGCTGCTACCCCTAACCCTCCTGTCAAGTGAGCGCCTCTCACACAGCGCTTGTGGCCACATGATATGCCCTCTCCTGTGAGGGGATCATGAGGGCGCCGGCGGAGAGGCGCTCCTTGTTTGTATTACGTAGGAGCGTCTCAGACACTCAAGCAATGAGACTCTCCTGCGTTTAATGCAAAATGAGGGAGGCATTTACCAGTGCTTCATGTTACATACTGGCAAATGTCTCCATTTCATACCCCCACCATCCCAAAGCGTGGCGAGCAGCAGTGGTAAGCGTCCTACCTACCTTTTCATACCCCCACCATCCACGTCGGTGTGGAGTTGATTTTATATAGTGTGGTGAGCGCTGCGCCACTGAGCCCTAAGCGTGGCGAGTGCAGCAAACCCCTCGAGGGGACGCGGAATACATGTGAAGTTATCCATGTGTGCTCGTCGCCATACTATATAAAATCAACTCCACGCCGGCGTGGATGGTGGGGGTATGAAAAGGTTGGTAGGACGCGTAACGCCGCCCTTCGCCACGCTTCGGGATAGCGTGGATGGTGGTGGTGTTTCAGGAACACATTCAAACCTGCCATATCATGCATATGAGCAATAACTACTCAGAGGTCAGAGGCAGGAGGGTATCATTGCATTGGCGCTGGAGCGTCTGAGACGCTCAAACCTATCACACACACATGGAGCGTATGATTGCATTGCTACTGTAGCGTCTGAGACGCTCCTACGTAACACAAAGATGGAGCGCCTCTCCGCCGGCGCCCTCATGATCCTCTCTCCACAGGAGAGGGCATATCATGCGGCCACAAGCGCTGTGTGTGAGGCGCTCACTTGACAGGAGGGTTAGGGGTAGCAGCGCTGGCCTGCCACGGAGAAGTCAGCGCAAGGCAGCACGCGATGCCGCCCTGAAACGAAACAAGTAGTCTGATACTGTAAGGCGGCTAGGCAGCTGACAAGCTGCCAAAATTCAAACAGTCGCTACGCTACAAGCGCAGCTTAAGGCAGTCTGACAAGCTGCCAATATTCAAGCTAGAGCGTCTCGTGCTGCCGCCGTGAAAAGTACCAAAGTATTCTTACTTCTAACATACTTGCCTACCTGACCAGAGGGAGAAAATGCTCTGTGAATCCTATTTTTTTTTAGACATAGATGCAGTGTAGACAAGAGTAGTATCTGGTGACATACAAAGCATGACATGGGGATTGTGGTGCTTCAAGGTGCACAGACACAGTGTGTCCCTAGGAACTATTTTGAAATGTTGGCATTTGTGACCTGAGCTGCTGACAGTTTACTTTGGCTGAAATCTTGTGTTGGCCCACTGCATAAAATATGTACTAAAGCGTAAGCATTTGCATATATGCTCCCTAACGAGGCAGCATTCATGTTCGGGCTATTAGAAGCATACTTGCCCACATGACCCTTTACATGAAGGAGAAAATGCTCTGTTCCTGGACTTCCCTGGTAATATATGATTGCCATCACCTGTGGTGAGCTAGGTAATTGAGAAGAATGGTGTCACCACATGTTATGACAATCAAACATTACCAGGGAAGTCAAGGAACAGAGATTCACTTTTCCCACATTTTGGGGAGTATTCAGTGTCAGGGGCATGCAGGGCCGGTGCTAGGCACCGGAGTGCCCCAGGCAGAAGGGGGGGGGATGTGGACGCCCGGCCACCGTGCTGCTCCAGGGGAGGGGAGGGGGGGTTATGGGGAGTGTGATGGCGCCGGCGCACTGCTCAGGGGGTGGGGGGTCCGCGCTGTGCCTGCCATGATGCCTGGGTGGGGGGGCGATGTGGACAATCAGCCACCGTGCTGCTCCTGGGGAGGGGAGGGGGGGTCACGGCTGTCGAGCTAGCCCCTGTCCTGTTCTCGCTTTTCTCGACTGGAGCTCAGCAGTCGGGATTCAATGTCCCGGCCGCCGAGCGGAGAGAAGGGAGCGTGGCCGCGAGCTGAGGCCGTAAATAGTCGAGCTCCGGCCGGGAGCTCGACTATTTCCGGCAGAACGAGCCCGACAGCTTCTGAAGTCGGGCTCGTTCTGCCGAGAACCCCTGTTCAATGCTGTCGGGAGATGGCTGCAGGAGCACGACAGACATTGAATACCCCCTTAATGTTACAGCCTTATTTCCACATATGGCAGCATCCTGTGAAGATGTTTTTCAGTGGTATGAACTGGGAGACAAGTCAGGATAGATAGAAAGATGAATGCAGCAATGTACAGATAAATCCTAGGTAAAACCTGCTCCAGAGCTCCCTAGACCTCAGATTTGGACGACCATTCATATTTAAACAGGACAACAACCAAGATATCAAAGGAGTTGCTTCAAGACAACTCTGAATGTCCTTTGGACGAGTGGCCCAGCCAGAGCCTAGGCTTGAATCCAATTGAACATCTCTGGAACCTGATGGATCGTGGGAGGTGCTACAGAAAGGAATGGGCGCAACTGCCCGAAGATAGGTGTGCCAAGCTTGTGGCATCATATTAAAAAAGATTTGAGGCTGTAATTGCTGCCAAAAGGTGCATCAACAAAGTATTGAACAAAGGCTGTGCTGCTCCTGACCCCAGCGTGCAGCTGCGCACAGCATGACTTGATGTCAGTGGTCACACTGTACAGCTCTGCCACCACACCTCCCTCATCCTCTCATCCCACCGCCGCACTGTTCCTGCTGGCTCCACCTATGCGAATCATGCCGCAGATGGCCAGCCCTGTCTACATCAAACTTTTTGAAACTTTTTTTTTGGGGGGGGGGGGGATAATATAGACTCAAATAGGCCACCAAGATCAATTTGTTTTTTAATTTGTTCTAATTTGACAAGTATGGTTGTTCAGCAATTGCACCAAAGTATCAGATAACATTATAATTAACATTTCCTTATATAGAACTAGCAAATGTTGTTGAGCTTTACAATTTGTGGGGGGGTTTGTCAAAATAAGAATACATAATAACAAAGAGGTTAGATTCTACAGTATGGTGCTCATCTGTGTGGTCAGCCAATGGTTGTTCAAGCATACAGATTGCTGTCAGTAGCCAATCAGTTTGTGTCGGCCAGGAACTTGTAGAAATAAAAAACAAAAAGGGGTTAGGGCGTACAGCTGCATCATTGATTTACTGAGAGATAGTTCTATGAAGATTTTGTTCTGCTTTTCCATGCTTGGTAGTGATAATGACTACTAGTATTTGGTTCCTCAAAGCCTATAGGGAAATTATAATGAAGGGAGCCAAGAGAATGCACCACTGACTAGATCAAAGCCAAATGTTAGTAGACAGACTGTACACTGCACAATTATTGATAACAAACCAATTTACTATGAATAGAAATACACATTTTAAAAATACATGTGATTTTAATCAAAAACTTTCAATCTCTACTGGCTGGCTGCTTCCCCTGAAGGATATAACATTTGTATTTCTTATTTATTTTGTTAATTGCATGCTAACATTTACATACACCTCCTCATAACCTCAAATCACAGGCAGGATATTTCTTCACTTAGGAACAGGATACCTGACGTAACAAGTTGAATGACTACAGCATTATGCAAACACCCAACTCAAATTAAGAGGCCATTGAGAAATATTAAAGTGCTATTCCAAAACTACCATTAAAAAGGTACATACAATCTTTGTGGCGCCTACATCGGGGCTAGAGAGGCAGCCACAGAAAAGGTACGGGCCGCCACTCTTTCTAAACTAAGATCTGAGCAAACAATGCATATTATTATGTAGGTCATTACACCACTTGTTCAGTCAATATGATGCACACACCTGTGCTAACAGTTAATCCCCATGGGGGTAGAATATATTTTTATAATAAGAGACACAAAGCAAGTCTGACTAAATGTATTATTGACCTTATAAAATCCTGCCCTTAAAGCCACCAAGAAAATTGGATTTTGAAATAAAAACCGATATTTTATAAATACACCATTGTGGTGAAAAAATCCCTACTCATGCTCCTTTGATTGTGGGCAGGTTCAGGAGCCAAATACCTAAAATGAATCTACACAATAAAAGTTCATAATATATGTAAACATCATATACAAATACCATAACTATTAGTAAAGGCAACAAAATAACTGATTTACAGTACAGTCAGTGTCATCATTTTGATTGAATTGAATGCTCCCTGGGGCACTAGAACATACATCAAGTTGGCACTAGCAGACTAGCTATTACTTTGTTTACAATGACACATCTATTATGTACAATAGGACTATGATGCTTACAGCTACATTACAAGGCATATGACACATGAAAGCAGTGCTCTATGGCCACCTGCAAACTTTTAAAGGGCACGTTCCAACATCCAAATTTGCAGGAGGTAAGGGTTCTCCTCATTGACCTCATGTGTGGCCTGCAACTCC
Organism: Crinia signifera; assembly: GCF_055691185.1. Classification (NCBI taxonomy): domain Eukaryota; kingdom Metazoa; phylum Chordata; class Amphibia; order Anura; family Myobatrachidae; genus Crinia; species Crinia signifera. The sequence goes on from NC_139218.1 coordinate 258,246,355, forward strand.
ATTTTTCTTGTCAAAGTATTGAAGTAAGCAGATGACAAAGATTAATCCAACCTTTGTTATGATAAACATTACTACTCCGATATTTTTTATTGCAAGCCAAGAGCTGAAAACGTATTTCAACTCTTTTATGGCATTTTCATCTCTACACAAGGTGGCAATTAGCTATAACCTTGACCCCTGCAGATGAAACCGATATAAAACCTTATCTCACTGTCAAAGTTCATCTGACAATTAGAGAGAGAAAAAAAAACGACAGAAATATGTTCACCTAATTGCTATGCATTCTCAGGCTGTATTAACCAACCATTACGTTATGAAAGATATTCAATACTGTGCAAAGACAAGAAAAAAGTTTCTCTAATTAATAGGATACGAATACTATTATTATTATTATTATAATAATGTTATTTATAAGACGCCACAGGTGTTTTGCAGTGCTGTACAGGAAAAATGAACGCCACAATTTAATACACATTACAGCTTTAATATAAGTAGCAAAGACTTGATCAATGTGCTACTAGGGGCTGGTGGCCAAAGATGGAGATGACTATGTGGACGAAGATGGTCGCTGAGTGTTTGAGTATAGGAGAGCTGTGAGTGAAATGTGAAGAGAAGAGGGCTTTGACAAGGGATGCGGTCATCTATTAGAATGAACTTAGGTCTACAGTCATTAGGTCTACCCCACTAGGTCGACTGGCAGGAAGGTCGACCTGACTTAAGGTCGACATGGACCAAGGTCGACATGACTTAAGGTCGAATTTGCATAAAGGTCGACATGAGGAAGGTCGACTGGTCATAAGGTCGACATGGATTTTTCACTGTTTTTTCAGCCGACATGTGCCGACAGGCGGTATTTCATGCCCTACCATCCACTAGGGCGTGGTGGGAGAATAAAATAGTGTGCCGAGCGCAGCGAGGCACCGTGCCCGAAGCATGGCGAGCGAAGCGAGCGATGCGAGGGTCCGATTCTCATTGCCAACTGTGTCCATGTTGACTGTGTCGACATTCGGATCAAAAAACAGTGAAAAACCCATGTCGACCTTATGACCAGTCGACCTTCCTCATGTCGACCTTTATGCAAATTCGACCTTAAGTCATGTCGACCTTGGCCCATGTCGACCTTAAGTCAGGTCGACCTTCCTGCCAGTCGACCTAGTGGGGTAGACCTAATGACTGTAGACCTAAATGCAGTCTGACGAATGATCCCATTCCTTTGACAACAGGAGGGAAGAGGGCCCTGCTCGGAGGAGCTTACAATCTAGTAGGAAGGGGGAGACAGACAGATTACATGAGGTGCAAGCAGGCAGAGATGGTCAAGGCGTGTGGACAAGCCTCAGGACTAAGTTATGCAGTGGAAGGGTACTCTTTGATGTATAGTGGAGTTCACAGTGCCCCTACCATTGAAACTAGTTTACACATTTCAGTACTTGTTTCCTAGCACAGCGCCCATCGCATATCGTACTTAGTGGTGTGCGATGCGATATTCCTATTAAATTAACAGGAGTGCTTGTTCTATGAAATATCGCATAGCATTGCATGACACCCTGATGGGTGCTTACAATGTTAAATGCACCCCCATTGTCAACGCTAACCCGAAGCGTGGCGAGCGCAGCCTCCGACCTTTTCATACCCCCACTATCCACATCGGTGTGGAGTTGATGTTACCGAGCCCCGCGGAATAAGAGTCCGAAGCGTGGCGAGCACAGTGAGCCCCACGAGGGGACGCGTAATACATGTAAAGTAATCGTGTTCATTCGCCACACTATGTAAAATCAACTCCACGCCGACATGGATAGTGGGGGTATGAAAAGGTCGGAGGACGCGTACCGCCGCTGCTCGCCACGCTTCGGGTTGGCGTTTATAGTGGGGGTGGCGTTGACAATAGGGGTGCATTTAACATTGTAAGCACCCATCAGGGTGCTTGTACAATTAAAAATCGAATCGCATCACATGCCGCTATATTGCAGTAAACAAAATATGAAATGCGACAAAAGCACATTCATGGTGATGTTAATACAAATAGAGCTGGAACACATAGGTGTCTAAACCAGAAAGCATAGATACAGAAAATGTATTCCAATAGGGACAAAACGAACTGGGTAGTTACAGACACTCCTGTTTGAGTTCGGAGCCACAATGAAAATGGTGTAAGTCTTAGGACAATATCACTCTATTGCAAATGGGTAAAACCATGTGCATTGTAGATGGGGAAAATGTAATATGTGTAAAGAGTTGCAGGGCCAACACACGTAGCAACACAGCTGAGCATTCTGAGTGATGCTAGATCACTCAGAACACTCGGCACACAGGGATGTGCCAGCAGTGCACTGTGTGCTGAGCGATCTGAAAAGGTCAGTGTTCTCCACTGAGAACACTGGCCCTGACCCCTGTAAATAACTAGATTTATCCAGCATGCTGGATATTAATCACTGGGGCGATAGCGGTGGCACAGATCCGCTACACACAGCGATGTACAGTAGGGACATGTGTAGGCACCATTACATTTTGGAGAGTTATTTTGTTTCTATACAGTGTAAATACTGGCTGCTTTATTTTTACACTGCAATTTAGATTTCAGTTTGAACTCTCTCTGCACATGTTAAATTTGCCCCACCTGCAGTGCACATGGTTTTGTGCATCTGAGAACGATTTTGCAATCAAGTCTGAATTAGGCACATTACTAGATGACTACAGGAGAATAGAAATGAGGAAAAGCAACCGGGATTGGAGGTCCCATTTTGACAGGAGCTTAGCATCCACTTCAATAGAAAAGATGGTGTATATGAGCTTTTGCAGGAAACTCAGAGATAGATGAGTAGAGAGCAGAAGTACCAGTATGGAACATGCTTTGCTTGAAGAACATAAATTCAGGTAAATCTGGATACAGCTAATACTTCACAGAATGCCAGCAATTCTCTTCATCTCTGGAAATGAACTAACAAGTCCACTGGCTTCTTATGATGAGAGGAAACCATTTTTTGTAGGAACTTATGTAGTAAGGATGATGAAACCCACTACAGAAAAGAAATAGCGAGACTGGTAGCCTGGAGTGAGGGAAACAACTTAGTGTTAAATGAGGGAAAAACCAAAGAATTAGTGATTGATTTCAGGAGAAAGCTAGTGGTGCCGAAGAAACCAGGGTGTATAAACGAGGCAGATGTAGAAATTATGGAGTCAGTCAAGTTTCTGGGACTTCAGGTCTCAGCAAATTTGTCATGGTCTGGCAATGCTCTCACTCAAATAAAAAAATCCCAACAGCGTCTCTTTTTTCTGAGGCGTTTAAAAGCGGCCGGTGTGAGCAAGCCCACCATGACAAACTTCTATAGATGTTCGATAGAAAGTATTCTGACCTTTGGCATTATCGTCTGGTTCGGCAATGGCACGGTTAGGGAACGCTCAAAATTAGAACGCATTGTAAAGGCCGCAGGCAAAATCATAGGAGTGCAACTGCCAACCATACTGGAGCTCTATAATTCTAGAATTTTAAAGCGTACCAAAAATATATTAGCCGATTCCAGTCACCCGTTTTTTAGTTCATTCGAGAAATTACCTTCGCTAAAAAGGTTCAGAACCATGAGGGCACGTACAAGCCGTTTGCACAATAGTTTCCTTCCATCAGCAGTGCGTATGTTGAATGCTTGAAGTGATGTTTGTTTTTATGTATCCCTTATGTATTTTTCTTACCGTTTTTTATATGTATTATGCGGATATTGCTTTTACTGTACTGGTATTTATATAACCCACAATTTCGTCTGCAGAGAGAGAGTTTTCTCCCGCTGCTGATGACAATAAAATTGACTTGACGTAGTCTCCTGATGATAATTAGTCAGCTTCCCAATGTCAGACACATCAACTCCAAAATATTTAAAAGAAGCCTTCCTCTAAAAATCTATAAGGAAAGCACTTTAAGCATTTGATGCCAGGTGAGGGGAGCTCAAGTCTATGGGTCAATCCCAAGATCAGAGGGTGTCTGTAAGGCACCAAAAGGTGGGTTGTTCAGGAGGGTAGAATGTAACCCCCCCCCCCCTTACCCCTCTGCATTTGTGCAACAGGGGGTACCATTAGAAGGGACAGAGTAGAGTGAAAAGTGGACAGGAGGCAGAAGCGCATATTCAACTTCACCTCCACTCATGTTACACAAGAAGGCTAAGGGTAAAAAACCGAGCCCCAACGGTGACAGTAGACATGGTTGTCACTGAGGTATAGTGTGCCATCAAATATGAGTCAATTAGGGGAAAGGCAATAAAGGAAACAAGGCTGTGCCAGTAACACCAGCTGACACATTGATGCAAATATCTGCAGCATTTATACATCATTTCCAGGACAGGTTCTGTAAGCAGGACCAATGGACTTAGGGGCCGATTCGGTAAGCTGTGAGGAGAGTCCCAGAGAGCCCGCCCTGCCGCCACATCGAAAATCTGCCCCCCCCCCCCCCCCTGCATGTCAGCGGAAACTGAGCTTTATTTGCGAGTGCAAGGACAAAGACAGAGTGAGCCACTCGCCCCTGGCACACCTTGTCCAGCCCGCATTCACATGGGAATGCCCATGAAATGCTGAGCATTCCCATGAATGGTTTGGTGACTATGCAAGGTACTGAAGCCATTAACACAGGGACCCAGCACATAAGCTATTATGCTCAGTATAAAAACATTGAGCCCCGTTGCGAATTCGCTGGGGACCACATGAACTAGGATGACCCCCTTAGGCTTGAGTATAATGCAGAGACAGCTCACTTAAAAGACAGAACAGCCAGACAGCCCACAGTAAATACTGTAGACGCAGGTAGGCTATAACAGAAGTAGGCAAACAGGGGGATGACACAAACCTTCTGAAGGGGTCTCCAAGGGTTGCCACTAAGAGCCTGATGCTTTTACTTCCAGAGGTGAGCAGGGAGCAGAGGGGAGAGAGAGTACTGGGGACCAGGTCATAGACACAACCTTGCCACATGCTGGCCCCCTCACCACCATCAGTGCCTCTCATTGTACTTCCACTCTGCCATTTGATATGTCAGCGTAATTACACCTCAACGCCTTGGGTTCTTATGGCTTATCTCCCACCGTGCAACCTTCAAAGTGCACCCACCATGGCTGCCTCACCTGGGGTGAGATGCAGCAAGCATTGCTAAAAGCTTACAATGCAACACTTGGAAGATTATCCAAAATGCCTACACCAAACCTTGCAATTATGCCTATTGTATTCTCTGGGTTTTATTGTTCTTAATTATTTCTGTGTAGTTTTGAACTTGCTGTAATTCTAAATCTTCTGCATAATGTATCATGCTGTAAAGTGCTCTATAAAAAAATTATTATTATAAACATGGGACTGGATATCTACTGCTGTCTGTACAGTATATTAGAATATGTTTTTATAAACTGAACAATTGTTTTTGAAAGGGGTGTGTAGTCGCACACCTGACTAATAATGCAGTTTATCTGACACACCCAAACATAAAAAGAGGAATCTGGAAGACTGGTATCTTGGATAAAGCTATTCCTCCTAAAGGTCTCATTATTTCTAATTAATATAATTTACAGGTCAACACCCTTTTTAAAAAATATATAAAAATTCACCAATTAATACACTTTCAGGCTAACACACTGGTTGATAATCTGTATTAATTACGGATTGTGAATATCACACTAAACAACATGAATGAGTTAAACCCTTTACACCAGTTTAGACAAAACAAAGCGGATTAATGGGAAAGATATAACACTGTACGCTTATATATTAATTAGCCTGGGGAAGGAGCTTGAAGGAAGATACTGTAGAAGAGTTCAATCTCTAATAGTGCACCATGGCAATTGTAATTCTCAAAGCTTCAGCCACAGTCGGGGTGGGGTTTACAGGTATATGTGTTATGTCTACAGATGTTTACTTATTCATTGATGTTAAAACTTGGGTTTTACACCCACCACTACCTATGGTAACTGCTTTTCAGAGGACGCTACACTTTCCCCTCTTTTTCTTTCAATCCCCCCCCCCCCATTTCTACGCTTTCTTACTCAGTTCAGTTCTCCCCATCTCCTCTTCCTCCCTTGCATAGCAGTGTGGGTACTTCCTCGTCTTCACGGCCATCGCTTACGCCAGTTACATTAGCCGCTACGTGAATCGAGATTGTCCCCTCACAGGCTTGCTTCGCTCACCACAACTTTGCGAAAGGTAACCTTCTCTCTTTGGGGAGGAGGGTGTTGCCAGTTCACTAGGGGAGATAAGAAACTGTGGCCAGGAATTGAGTGCAAACTGCATTGAGAGGGATAAGCCTCCAATCCACTCACAACTTGACTTGCACTAGGCTCACAACTTGTTATACTATGTAAGTGGACAGTGCACCTTAGTAATTACTAGCTTATTTTTTTATTCTTTAATTTGTACAGAATTGATGACATATGGGAGGGATTATAAAATAAAGACACTCCATTCATTTTTCAATAATATATGCTTTATGGAAGAACAGGTAAACGGCATCCAAGGCAAAATCCTTAATTACACCCTTAACTGGTGCGGGTCTTTGGCAAAATATTTAAAAACTAGAGACCTGTGCTATTAACCTTTGCTAAACAAAGGAGTAGATGATTGAAAGGTTTGTGTCCATCACCCATTGCTGAACAATCAGGGTAAAGGGCAGCAATGTTTAACTATTACAACACAGTAACACAGTCCAGCCAGATGATATGGAAACCAATGAACAATTTGTCTGGCTCTTTGGGTAAAAGAAAAATAAATAAGTAATCCAATGCCTTAAAATAATGTGATAGCTGGCCAGCTAAGTGAAGTATGTTTTACGGGCTATGATTATTCTCTGCTTCATTAAAAGGCTACTTGACTTTTAGAACAGCAACCTACACACTTTGCTTACTGAAGTAAAGTCACTGGCTATATTATAAATTGACCATCTACTAAAAATCAACGATCATGGACAGCAGGTGTTTAACAACAAAATCTATACTCAAACACACACATATAATATAATTTATATACATATAATTTTAATATAATTTTACAGCAGAACTCTAAATTATCACTAAGTGATCACTAGAGACAGGATTATATGCATTTGCATTCGCATATTTTGCCCAGTCTCACTTCTTATTGCATATTTGACCTAAAATCTAGTGATGGTGCATATTTTAGGACCCACCACCTTTCCACCCACGAATCACAGCACTGATTTGCCCTCCTGCTGGTCAGATAGTGGTAGAGTGTGCAGGCCGGGCCAATATGTGCGCAGTGTGGGGGACATTGCTCTAGGCTGCCAATCTATTTTAATAAAAGTCAGTCGGGGTGGGTTATGCCACAAAGCTCCTGAACCTTTACCTGCCCCTGGCCTGGGACTTTGCGCCAAGAGAGAGACTTCTGTAGTAGAGGAGTTGGACGGAAGGATTGTGACATCACGCGGCGCGGAGGAAACTCCGGGTCACAGTGAGCATATGGCGCAGGGAGAAAGCCTTCCACTGCGCCGCTTTCACATGCTAAATGTAACATGACATTTGATCCATCTGCGCTGGAGATGAGGGTCTGTGCAGTTGATAACAAAAGAGCCTAGGACGCTGCAGTCTGCTGTAGCAGCCTGGAAGAAAAAAAAATCCTGTGTACACATCAGCAGGTGCTGTGGGCCTATTTTTTAGGTTTATTTGAAAGTAATAGGATGCTGATTTTTAAATAAATAAGTTAAAAATTACTTTTTTTTTATTATTTAATGTAGCATATTTTAACACTTTTCATGCATATTTTAAATATTTTTCATGCATATTTGCATGCATATTTCAAGCTTTTTATATTGCATATAATCCTGTCTCTAGTGATCACTGACTCCCGATCACAATGTCCAGGTGATTGCCGTGGGACAGTTCCATGCCGTGTGATTGTAAGTGTGACAAGAAGCAAAAATGCATAAGCCTAATCACCATATAAAGGCTGACGGTGAAAATATACCAGCTTAGTTATAACCACAATCTCTTGTGCTAGCTACCCCTCTGTACATGGTACAGCAAAACAAACAACATTTTCTATCTATCTATCTTGCGATTAGAAGGTTAGGCCTTTCCAAAACTTGCCACCCCAATGTTGTTATTCTCTTTGCTTAGTGATGTCACAGATCACCTGCCAAACAGACCACACCATGATCACTCTCACACAATATGGGGCCCATTTATCAAGGAATGCATTTACAATGTGATCTGGGTGGAATATATCATCCCCACACACAGGGACAGGGCTCAGAAAGGAGCATGTCTCTGCGATGTGCTGAGACGGGGACCAGGAGGTCTGCCTGACACCCCCCCACCAACTGCACTGTCCAGTGTGGTCCGTAGCCCATTGGGTACAATGGGCTACCGTCCTCTCAGAATGTCCGTTCTGAGAGCAGATACAAGGGACAATTCACTTGTTGACCTGCAGCATAATAAAGTGTGCACATGGCCCATACAGTAGCCCCAAACTCACTGTTTATTTTTTTGCCTCATGGGATTGCGTACAAAAATGTGCCAGTGCGCGGCAAGATAAAAAGTCATTGATTTTACACCCTGCTTGCATCTAATTGAATACACCCCAAAGAGTTGACAAATAGAACTTAAACCAACTGCATACTGTAATGTAGCAAACGTAGGAATTTTAGAGGGGGGTTTCCAAATGTGATCCAAAATCTCCCTCTCTGCAGGGCGTTGAAGTAAGTACGAGAGTCTGGGGGAGTGTTAAGAGTCCCAAAAATTGGTCTTTTTATACATTGGATTCTGTATGGAATACAGTATTGATATTTAATAGTACAGATGGTCTATAGCCGTGTTTCCTAAACTGTGTGCCTTGGCACCCTGGGGTGCCTCGGGACACTTACAGGGGTGCAATGGCTTGGTGGATCAGGACCAATTTGTATTATTTATGTTCAATGTAACTGACAAACCAGTGATGGTGGCTGCAATCAGGTGTACAAACAGAAGCAAATCTGGTCCCTCGCCACAAAACGGACCCTAAGGATGACAGATAAAAATAATCTACTTAATTTTATTGTTTTTCGAAGTTGTTTTTTTGGCCTAGGGGTGCCCTGGAAAACTGATACTACTTTAGGATGCCGAGATTCAAAAAAAGTTTAGGAACGACTGGTCTATAGTATTGGCTCTTTTAAACATTTACATAAGATAAGTGGTCAGGACAGAACCTGTACTGTACTTTCTTTTTTTTTTTTCCATCAATAAATTTTTATTGGTACAGAATTTTTTTATGGGGTACAGAAGAGAAGGGGGAAGGGACTTTCAAAAAGAAAAAAAAAAAGAAAGAAGGGGGGGGGAGGGAGGGAGGAGGGGAACATGGATAGCAAACAGAAGCAATTGGGGTACAGATTGGTAAATAACCCATAACACGTCACTGCGCAGAGTGACCAGTAAGGCAACATCGGCATAAACAGTGTAAAGCTTGAAGGAATACCATATACCAGCAGACAATAGTTATCTAATGAACAGTATTGATTTAGCGTTTCGATTCAATGGTCTTCACAGCATTATGGGGTGGAGAGGGCTGAGCTTAGGCATTAAGCCTGAGGAGTGGAGGCGTCTGGAGATTCAGTTTGACTGAACTGTGGTAATCCTAAGGAGGCCCCGGAGGCGAGAAGTTTGGCACCTTCCCCGTCTGTGATGTACTTGAACCAAGGAGACCAACGGGGGTGGGGAGGGGGTGGGTTGGGTGAGAGAGGTAGGGTATTGGTTTCCATATGGTAGTGATGGTTGGTTTTCAGGCTAACCTTAAGAAGAGATGGGGGGGAGGGTTGTTTCCATTGCTGAGCCAAGTTAGCACGTGCTGCAATGAGGATATGCCCGAGGACATATGTCTTCTGTGTTGGGACATCTTGGGGGTATATGTGGAACAAGGCGATTCTAGGGGAGGGGGAGACATCAATCTGGAGAACTGTGGAGATCAAATTGAAGACTCCCTCCCAGTACTCCTGGAGTTTTGGACAGGACCAGAAGATGTGGAATATGGTGCCTACAGAGCCACACTGTCTCCAGCACTGGTTAGAGCACGAAGGCCAGAAGGTGTGAAGGCGGTCAGGGGTTAAGTATAGTCTGTTAATAAGTTTGATATGCATCTCAGTGTGGTTCAGGCATCTGGACATCGTGTAGGCGGCTAGGAATATCGAACGCCACTGGGCAGGGGACAGAGGACCACCCAAGTCCGCCTCCCATTTTCTATGGGCTGAGGTCTTGGTAAAGACAGCGGGGGTCACCAAGGCCTGGTACCAAAATGAGATGTCCCCTTTGGAGTGCACCATGTTAGGTCTAGTGAGGACTGTCTGGGAGAGGGCATTTGGGGGGGAGTAATCGTGGAAGTGCGTTCTCCACCAATGTGCAAGTTGCATGTAATGGTAGAGTTCCGATTTGGGGAGTGAATACTGATGTTGGAGGGAGGAGAAAGGGATCAGGGAGTGGGCATCCAGGGCGTCGCCCAGGGAGGCAATCCCGCATGTCCTCCATGTCGTCAGTTGGAGGTTGGGAATTAATTTTGCTACTGAAGTGATAGGCAGGGTAGCGATGAGGGAGTTTGGAGGAGGGAGCTTAGTTGTAAGTTGGTCCCATGCATAGAGGGATGCTTTAGTGGATGGGAGTAGGTTCGGAAGGGAGGGTCTAACGTGTTTCGGAATTTTGAGGAGGTCAGGGAGAGGGATCTGGGGGGAGTAGGTCTGTTCAATGGACACCCATGCTCTAGGGGCGCTAAGCTCATTGTAGTGCTTAATTGGAGCCAGCAGGCATGCCGAGTGGTAATGAAAGAGATCGGGGAGATCTAATCCTCCGAAGGCCCTGGGAATCGACATCTTTGAGCGGGCCATCGCAGGGGCTTTCTTAGCCCAGACATATTTTGTTAGAATAGTGGTGGCTAGTTGTAGAGACTTTTTAGGGAAAACATAGGGGATGGTGCGGAACAAGTACATTAGTTTGGGGAGTAGCGACATTTTAAAAGCTGCCATACGTCCTAACCAGGAGATTTCATACGATAGCCAGGATTTGGAGAGGGCGGCAAGGGAAGCCAGGAGGGGGGATAGGTTTGCGTCGAAAACATTTGCCATGAGGGGTGTAATATGGATGCCTAGATATTTAATCGAGTGAGTTTGCCAGTTGTATTTATATGTGTTTTTCAATACAGGTAGAGAGTTGGTGATATTAATCGGGAGAGCGTCAGTTTTGGTGGTATTGAGCTTATAGTATGAGGCAGCACTGTAAGAGGACAGTATTGAATGGAGATGAGGAAGGGTAGTTATAGGGTTGGTCACAAAAAGGAGTACATCATCAGCAAATAGGCTAAGTTTGTTGTTGATATGGCCCGTGCGCAAGCCAGGAATATTTGAGTTATGTCGAATGGAAATAGCTAGGGGTTCTATGGAAAGAACAAAAATTAACGGGGAAAGGGGACAGCCCTGTCTGGTACCGTTAGTTATTGTAAACGGGTTAGATACAAAACCATTAGTGAACACCCGGGCCGACGGGGAGCCATACAGCGACAGGATCGAGGTGAGAATTCGCCCACTAAAGCCAAACCGTGACAACACCTCCTCCATATATTTCCAGTTCAGTCTATCAAAGGCTTTTTCAGCATCTAATGATAAAAGGAGGAGGTCCTGCCCCACCGAGAGAGAGTCGACCAGGTCAAACACTCGTCTGGTGTTGTCTGAGGCCTGTCGGCCAGGGACAAACCCCGTCTGGTCCGGGTGCACCAGCTGGGGTAGGAATTGATTGATACGGATCGCCATTAGTTTGGCGAATAGCTTAATGTCGGTGTTTAATAGTGCAATAGGTCGATAGTTCTGGCAGAAGGCTGGGCTTTTTCCTGGCTTTGGGATGGTAACTATGCGGGCTTCCAGGAGCTCTGGGGCGGCCTGACCCGTGGAGGACATGTCGTTAAAAAGATTTGTTAGGTAGGGGGATAGAAGGTCTTTGAATGTGATGTAGAACTCAGAGATAAACCCGTCGGGGCCGGGCGCTTTATTGCGGGGCAGGGACTTGATGGCCGCCTGGACCTCTGAGTCCGTCCATGGGGCATTTAGGGAATCCAATTGTGCCGGAGTAAGGGAGGGAAACTGCAAACCATGGAGAAACTCAGAGATGGTGTCGTTGGAGGGTTGTGGCGTGGAGGGATCTGAGGATAGGTTATAAAGTTTGGAGTAATACTCTGCAAATTGGTTGGCTATGTCTTTGGGGTTACTAAACTTCACTTTGCTGGGAGAGATGATGCATTTAATTCTATTCCTGGCTTGTTGGGCCCGTAGTTTACGGGCGAGCATTCTACCTGATCTATTGCTGGAGAGATAAAACTTATGACGTAGTCTATTTAGGGCAGCCTGAGTGCGTGCCATTAGGAGTTTTTGAAGTTGGCCTCGAACTTCGGCCAACTCCTTTTTCAGGAGGGCGGTCGGGGCTGTTTTATTTTGGGTCTCAAGAGCGAACAACTTAGATTCTAGGGACTTCTGGGTTGCAGTGGCTCTCCGTTTGAGAGTAGCTCCCGCCTGTATGGCCGCTCCCCTAGTGACTGCTTTAAAGGCACACCAGTGAGTGGCCACAGAGGTGTCTTGTGGCGCGTTATTGGACATGTAAGAATGGATTGATTTTAGGATGGTGTCTTTGGCTGAGGGGTCTGTTAGTAGGTGTGGGAAAAGTCGCCAAGGTCTGGGGGGGATTTTGGATGGTTGGAAATCCCATTGCCACATCACTGGGGCATGGTCGGACCAGGTGATTGGAAGGACATCAACGCTTGTGGTGTGTTGAAGGGCCCATTTATCACAGAGGATAAAATCGATCCTGGAGTAGGTATTATGTACGGGGGAATAAAAGGTGTATTCACGTCCCGAGGGGTAGGTGGTCCTCCAAGTGTCATATAGGTCGAATTCTATCAGAAGGTTGCGAAATGCGAGGGACGCATTAGTGGAAGAGGATTGGTGGCCAGAAGGACGTCGGGACTTGTCTAACAGGGGGTCTAGAGTCAAATTAAAGTCGCCTAATAATATCAGGGAGCCCTTAGCCGAATTTTTGATCCGGGAAAACAATTTACGCAGAAAGGGGATCTGGTTAGAGTTAGGAGCGTAAATGCAAACGATTGTGGTCAGCCTGTCTTCGAGGAGGCCTGTCAGCAACAGGTACCTACCATTTTTGTCTGATATCTGGGAATGAAGGACAAAGGAGGTGTTTTTGCTAAACAGGACCGCCACCCCATTACGCTTCGCTGGTCCATTGGCATAGAAGGCTACAGGGTAGTTGGAATCTCTGAAGATAGGGGGATTGGAAGCGGCAAAGTGTGTTTCTTGGAGCGCGACCACCTCTGCCCTTTGTTTGTGGAAGAATGAAAGGGCCAGTCTGCGCTTATTGGGAGAGTTCAGTCCCTTGACATTTAGCGTTAGGAATTTAGGCATTCGAAAGGTTTAAGGGGGGTGGTAGGGAACCAGCCAGTGACTGCGTGGGGGGCATACTGTCCTGGGGGTGCGGTGGTGACGGTTTGTGCCATCCAAGTTAGGGGGGGGAGGGGGCAGGGAGGAGGGGGGGGAGGAGGGGGCAGAGAGGAAGGGAGGGAGAAGGAGAAAGGGACAGAAAAAACAAAAGGGTCCTGTATATTGGACCCGCATGACTACTGCAGGAGGGAGGAACGAGGGGGAACTCGTGCAGTAGTTTGTAGAGGTGCGGGGGAAGGTGGCCTGGCTCTCGACAATGGGGGGGGAGAGCAGGGCCGCCACTTACGTATGCATAACTAGGAAGGAAGGCATAGTGGGAGGGAGTCTAGCATACTATTTAAATGTTAAACAAAAGGAGAAAAAATGCAAACATACCATATATTAGATTTGAATAAACCTAGAAAAGAACCCAGCAGCAGATTGTATGAGACTAACCTGCCTCAAAAGTTACCAAACATATAAAATAAACAAAACAATAACACACAGGTAACTAGTGGCAGCAACAATATAACTAGTGGACTGACGTCCAACGTCCTGCTTTGCTATATAAACAATGGGGAGAATACTTATCACAAAGTCCTCATCCCAGTGGAGAGAGAAGCAGGAGGAACGGCTGTAATGTCCACGAAGCTTCAAATATCAACAGGTGTGAAGAGTAATTGGTGTTCAGGTATCGGTCCATTCCTGACGCAGGGACTGCGGGCGTCTCGTTTCTTGGGGGTCTTTGACCGATATGTCCCATTCAAGTAGGAGTTTGATCCCTGCATCCAGGGAAGATATATTGTAGGTAGCGTCGTCATGGTATATTATCAATTTGACTGGGAACCCCCAGCGGTACCGGATATCGTTGGAGCGTAGGGCCGAGGTGATGGGGGCAAATGCTCTCCTGTTGGCCAAGGTTGCGGGGGAATAGTTGGAGTCCACCCAATACATCCGTGTTCTTTCGTTCGCGGGCCGCTCTTAGTAGCTTCTCCTTCACTGTGAAGAAGTGGACTCTGAGGAGGGTATCTCTGGGTAGGTCGGCCGAGACCGTCTTCGGTCTGGGGAGGCGGTGGATGCGGTCAATCAGCAGGTCTTTGGGATCAGAGGCGGGGAGGAGTTTACGGAACAGGGAAACGGCATATCCTTCAAGCTCAGAGTTGGCAACTGAGTCGGGAATGCCTCTGATTTTTACGTTGTTACGTCTGGACCGATCCTCTAAATCCGCCAGCTTAGACTTGAACTGGGTGATCTCCTGTTGCTGTAAGTCATAGGAGGATATGAGGTCATTGTGGGACGCAACTAGTTCCTCCATTTTCCGCTCTAGGTGGTCTGTTCTGTCACCAATTGCCACCAGCTCAGTCTTGACCTCCCGTATGGCGAGCTTGAGGTCCTTGGCTATCTCTGCCTGGAACGCAGAGAAAACCTGGCATAGCGATTTCACTGTTACCGGTTCATTCGAGGTAGCATCAATACCCGCCACTGCAGATGTGGGAGCCGGCTCTTCGATTACTCCTAGGGGAGAGGGCATCTGTTTCGGAGGGCTGTTATGGGGTACCGGGATCTGGGAGGATCTTCTGGAGGACATGGATATCCTCACCGGCCCAACGGCCTTGACTTTCTTAGAGGGCATATTAGCGACACCGGTGCGGTGAAACGGGGGAGAGATGAGGGGTGGTACCGAGGGGGGGTCTCAACTCCAAGTTACAATAGCATAGTGGTAGCTAGACTTTAGACGTTAGAAAGTGGCAGCCATGCCAGCAGGGCATTCACATTTAGGCAGGTAGAGTGGAAGCTTTCACAGTGCCCTCACACTCGCTGGGGGTGATGTTACCAATACAGGCGTATGGTTGGGTGGGCAGGGGACCCGCCAGGTATTCAGAGTCAAGATGTGGCTTTGGAGGTGGTTCCAAAATTTGCGGGCAGGTATGGGACAGTGCGGGTCCACACTGCCAGACCAGCTGAGCAGAGTAGAGGGACGTCGAGTACAGGCCCCTGGGCTCGGGCCTGGTGGTTCAGCGGAAGTGCCTGATGGGGATGCTGGAGGCGGGGGAGGATTTATACAGGGGGCTATGAGGGAAGCAGGGATGTTGGCTGTGATGGGAGCCCTGGATCAGGATGTAAAATGGCGGCCACAGGTGGATTAAGGGCTCATCCAAGGACCCACCTCGTTCAGGGAGCTGTGGGTGAGGGTGTTGAATCTCCCCCAGGGGGGTACTCACTTTAGAGAGGGGGGTCCACAGAGTCCTGGCCGTGTATGGGGTCGGGGCAGTCAGCAAGACACAGCCCGCCTCTCCTAGGCACAGTGTCAGCGCTGCCTGCTGTTCTCCCTTCTGGGAGTGCTGCGGGCGTCCGTTCGAGCCCAAGTGAGCCCAGGTGATGAATCCGGGGGCTGATGAGGGTGAGGGGTGCCTCCTCAAGCGATTTCCGTCCCCCCTCGCGTTCCGGGAGGTAGGGGAACCACGAGTCCGTCGCGCCTCCAAAATTGAGGCCCCGGCTCCGGGCGCCGGACCAGGCCGCAACCCGCAGAAGCGTTTAGAAACGCTTCCCGGCTCCGCAGCAAGGACCCGGCGTGACCGGAGGCGATGGGGCAGCTAGCGGTGTCGGCTGGAGGGGATGGGGTCCCGCGAAAAGCTGCTTTTAGGCAGCAAACGGTGCCGGGCAGTGGGAGCGCTTCTGAGGCACGTCTGCTCCGTTGCGTGCCAGGCCACGCCCCCTGTACTGTACTTTCTAAGGTCACAATCTCCCACTTTATGGAAAGGCTCCGGTCTCTTCCTCCTGGCAGCTACTCTCTGGTCCATTGTGAGGTTTGAGTAATCAGATCCACACATACAGTAAATGTGGTAGAAGCTGGTACACTAGGCATGTGTAGCAGCTCTGCTCTGTCCCTTACACTGCATTATTTGGTGGCAGCTCTATTGATCATATTATACACCAGTGCAATTGTGGTCATAATTTAAAGGCACTTGCCAAGATTAGGGGGCTTTCCAGGCAACCAGAACCCTCCTGCATTTGCCTATGCACCCACGGTAATCATGTGTAGTGTGCCCAACACGGTCGCCTAATGTGGTACCTTTTATTGGTGGAACAGTCAACGCTTGGAAGTTATTATCCAAAAGGTCTGCACCAAACCCTGCAATTATGCGTTTGCCTATGCCAGTGGTTCCCAACCCTGGTCCTCAATTACCTCAAACAGTGCATGTTTTCCATTTCTCCAGACAGAATCACAGGCAAAATAATTAGCTCCACCTGTGGGTCTTTTAAAATGTGACTGAATAATGAGTGCACCTGCCGGGTGACCTGGAAAACGTGCACTGTTGGGGGTACTTGAGGACCAGGGTTGGGAACCACTGGCCTATGCTGTATATACTGAATAGAGAGCTCTGCTAGCAAACGAATGCCATTACAAATAATTGTGTAGTCACACATAATATTTCCATCAAGTCTATATGAACGAGAATTTAAAAAAAAATGTGTTTTTAAGTCGCTTGACCTACTACCACCAGGGCCGTAACTAGGGGGGGGCTGGGGGGTCACGCGCACCGGGCGCTGGAGGTGAGGGGCGCTGTGAGGTCCGGTGACAGGTGTGTGGACGCTGTAGCGGCATGTTACTTTGACTCCGTCCATCTCCTACTAGCGCGGCTGCAGGAAGCGCTGATGACTTCGAAAAGACTTGCCGGAGGCTGATTGGCTGAATTCAGCCAATCAGCGTCCGGCAAGTCTTTTTGAAGTCATCAGCGCTTCCCGCCGCAGCGCTAGTAGGAGACGGACGAAGTCAAAGTAAGATGCGGCTACACCATTCTTGCCTCACATGCTGCGGCTTCAACGGAGGAGAGGAGGCTGAGAAGCCCGGAGAGCCACACCCAGCTGTCCGCTGCCGCCCCACGTGACCCAGCCCGGACAGCAGCAGCATGGCCATGGGATGAGGAGGAGAAGGGCAGCAGCCGTGGCGGTGAGAGGACTGTGCGGGGAGGGGGGCGTCTCCGGCGCCAGGGACAAGGCGTCATTTGGTCCGGTCCCCCCTGTCAGCTGCTAACTAAGCAGCGGGGAATAAACGCTGTGCGCATGCGCACAGCGTCTATTCCCGCAGCCAGGGGGCTGGGGGCATGGCTAGAGGCTCACAGAGCCTCTGGGTCATGCCCCCATAGCGGCAAAATGGGGGCGTGGCCTCGCGGGAGAGCAGCTATTATAGGCCACGCCCCCAAATTAGGCCACCCCCCCCGAAAATGTCGGCGCGCAGCAGCAGCATCACTAGGGGGGGCCAAAAGACTGCCTTGCCCCGGGCGCCGGAAACCCTAGTTTCGGCCCTGCTACCACTAAGGTAAGTAGCAATGCATTATTACTTCACCAAACCCCTGAAGCCTGGGGTGGGGCGGGGGTGTGCCACAGTTATATTTCCCTGTTTTCTGTATTTACTATCATAACTGGCCCAGTCAAAAAGTGGTGCTAGTACATTTAGAAGGCGGGGGTTGTAGAATGTTAAGCAGGTGGACATAAAAAATAAAAAATACACTGTCATGTTTATTGCAGCTTCTGACTAGTCTATCCACTCAGCTACTTTACAGTAGGATGAGGGAAGGCATCAGTGTTGGCTGATATCGCTGGCAATATGGTCACTGGTGACCATATTGCCAGTGATGGGAGCGTCGGGTGCGCGCTCCCGTTTTCAGCCCCGTTATAATTGCTGGTCGCAGGAGCTTGGCAGAGGCTTCTTTTCATCAGCGACCATCTCTGGTCGCCGATGAAAAGGAGACATTGAGCGATATATCGCCCCGTGTGTACGCACCTTTATAGAGCGCAGGCTGCAGAAATAGGGCTACGCCCAGTTTTCCATCTCAATCTAACCCGCACACCCTGCTCCACGGCAATCCAGTAATGGGCACAGGGTGCTTCCAGTTTATGTTCTAGCATAGGGGGTGGGGGACCACAGAGATATCAGTGCATGGTGCCCCAAGACTTCTGTTGCTGGCCCTGTGCGCAGCAGGGACATGCAGTCAGGGGAGGCAGTGCTTTCCCTGTCATTCTGTTTCAAAATAATACAAAGAATATACCTATGACACATATTCTGTGTCATAAGTATTTTCTTTAGATTATTTTACTACATTTAATTATTTAACCTAGTTTGGGAGGCACCGATAAGCGTGCCTCCCACAAAGATTGGCAAGGGGAAGAAGGCTAAGCTGTTGGCTAAAAAAAGGCCATTAAAAATAATGCCAAAAGCGGCACTTCTAGAAGTGCCTAATTGACAGGGGCTGCTGTGATTGGACAGCAGATCCAGCTGCTGTCCAATCACAGCAGCCCCTGTCATTTAAGCGTGGCAGTGTCACTTCTGTTCCCCCTTCCCCTGCGCCCTGGCTCCCGGTTCCCTGCCGCACGATGTGTCCCTCTCCCCTGCCTGGTAAGTACAACTTTATGAAGGGGGACAAAGGTGGCGGCGGGGAATGGCGCTGGTGTCATCGGCGGCCAGGTGCGGGATGAGGGGTTGGCGGGGAGGACGGAGATGGCGGCGGGGAAAGTTTGCTGGCCGGCTGCTGGAAGGGGGGCAGCAGGTATCGGCTGCAGCCATTCACGAGGGCCGGGAGGGGGGGGGTGCGGTGATGGCTGTGACAGTGCCTCTCCATTCACAGCCACCACCGCACGTCACTGGTGCACAGGGTGTCTCAAGGGTTAACGATCGAGATGCATGCACATATCCATGCAATTCTAATAGAAGTGCCTAGGTGGAGACCAGGGGGAGGTCAGTGTCAGGGGTGTGGGTGGCAGGGACTGCATCGCAAAATGCCATTTTACTGACACCAGCAACCATATATTGTTTGACATTTTGAACAACCATAGGATTGAGAGCACCATGGCGAATTAAAGCTGCAGCCAGTGAACATCTCAATGGAAAGCCCATCAGCTGCAGCATTGTTATTTTCCTATAATGATGTGACAAAAGTTGCAGCTGCCACTGCTTACACTCACTGAATCAGGCCCAAAGTTACTGATTTTCATGTTAAACATTTCATCTGTCAATTTAGCAAAATACTGTACTATGCATAGAACACACAATGAAATTACATTTGAACAGTTATGACACAGACCTGTGTTTGACCTAGGGATGGTCATTGCCCATCAATGGTTATGGCAGTGGGTTTTACTGCTACTGTATCTCACTGGTGCCAGGACACGTAACCTAGCTCCACCCTCTGATGTGAGCCATAAAACTCGTATTCGTAATAAAGCAGGGATAATATTCCGCAGGCGAAACCATTGATGGTTCCCTGTACAATGTTTCATACCACTGAGATTAACCATCAATGGTAACATCAAGGGCATAACTACCAGAGGCGCAGTGAGTGCAGCTGCTATGGTCCCATCTTCCCTGTCAAAGTAGCATGTGCGATACAAACTTCTGCTATGTGGCCTACAAATATCTATCTAGTTACCCCACTGGGTGATATCAATAGTTAATCCACCGATGGATATCCCAAGGTGACCCAGATATTCACTACTCCTGTATCCTTTATATACTGCAATTATGTTATTTTGTGCTAGTAGGTTAAAAATAAATAGATAAAAAGTGAAGACAAAAAGGAATATCCAACAAAGTGGAATGAAAGTGGTTTATGTTGGGAGATTGGAAAAAATGTAATAAAAATGGTTTACTAATGAGGTCACATAATTTTGACCTCATTAGTAAACCATTGCTGCCTCACATCACCCCATAGAATTTCTTCTAACTTCTCCCATCATCTGAAATGCCCGACCATGCTCAGATCTTCATCCTGATTCTCTTTTACATGTGCCCTAAAAAAAAATAAAAAAAACCCACTTACCTCTTCATTCAAACCCATTTTGCCTCACACAGTAGTGTGCCTTAACCAGTAGCAGCTCTTACCCTTGCGGAAGAGGGGGGCTGCCGTGCTCCCCACTGTTGGTCCCATGCATGGGGCCAGCGCATGCGCAGTAATTTCATACAAACTGTGCATGCTCTGGCCCAAGCCTCCATGGGCTGCCTTTGCAACAGCCCCTGGAGGCTTAATCAGGTTCCTGAGTCAGGCGCATGCGCAGAACCCGTTTTGGGGGCTGCCCCACATTTCAACACAGAGAGGCATCCCGGGGGGGGGGCCTTCCAATGGGACTGCCTCGAGTGACTGGCAGGTCAGACTTCCAATAGGAAGTCACTGCCAGTCACATTGAAGCCAGAGCAGTCTCAGACTGCTTCTAGCTTCATAGGCAGATTTTACCTGGGGAGGCTGCAGCCCATAGGTAAAAACCGCCACTGGCCTTAACGCTTATGCTGGTTTCAAACTGCCAGATATATTGGCAGTTCAAGTGACCGGCTGATATATTGTGGGTGCATCAGCGGGTGCGTACCAGTAATATATCTGAATAACGTTGTTCACAGGCATATCACATTGGCGCTGTAGCACAGCTGACAGCCATTAGATCAGCACATTGAGCAAAGTGTGTATCAGTACACTTGTTGCAGGGGCTGATGTCACAGCTGGGCGGGCCAATATAAATGTCGTCCAGCAGCATGACAGGGACTGACATATCAAACAATGATTGGTAAGTGTGTAAACTTACCTTGATTGGTCAAGGTGTGCCTAATTGCCAGTGGTATTCAGGCGCAAACATACCTCGCTCAGTTTAATCGCCCAGTGTGTCCTTACATACACTGTAAACAAGTCCCTGAACCTCACAGGTCATGGAGCTGCGATGTACAGTCCACGTAAAAACATTCAAAATCGGGTTGGCTGTAAAAAAATAAAAACATTGCTTCCACAGCATCAGTGGGTTACCACACTTGCATCCCAATCAGTGCAGAGAAAAAGGCTTTTTAATTGAATAGCCTTTCCCTGCACCATGGGGATTTTAGCCACCATAATCCCCTGCAGCTACATATCCCAATAGTGTCTGCCAATAAACCATATAGAATGCAAGCAAGGTTCTATTTACTTTTCTGCACAATGCTGATCCTACAGTAATTAGGTCATAGTGTATGTTTACATATCTGTAACATTTGATTGTATTGTTTGTTCTTACACATACTGTATTATGTACATTATTAAATCCTTGTTACACAAACTAATAATATATGCAATAACAGAAGACTAGATACTGTCATTACACATTTCTCATCTCAGTCTCATATTATTAGCAAGCGTTCACTGAAGCATTCAACAACTAAAGTAAATATAATTACATAGAAGTTCCATTCCATGAACCTGCCCTTTAATATCCCCAGTATGTCTGACCAACCACACTGGGCACACCTACAAGCCAGTCGCACAATAGGCTGCATGCCACCCCCAAGTAGAAACTGGGCATTGCAGATGCGATAGCTAGGACCGGTCGCGCTGGGCACCGGGGCACCCCTGGCAGGACTCGGGCACACACCAGGGCACCCCTGGCAGGACTCGGGCACACACCAGGCTGTCACAGAGAGGTTCCCCTGGGATGGGATCCACAGAGCAGAATGAAGACACACACAAACACACTAATGTCACACATGACAATGAATGCCGGCAGCTGCCGGAACTGATTACCAGAAAGCGGGTAGATCCTGTGCCCTGATCGATTGCCCCCACTAAAGGTCCTAGGACGAGCCTGTTGGAGGCGGCCATGCTGCTTGCTGTGTGACCCGGTATGACTGCTCAGCCTCTGCCCGCACTACCGCACGCTGCCCGGCTCACACATAGCCATGCCACACAACCGTGACGTCACGGGGCGCTGACCCGGCACAGCCAATCAGGTTGCGGGGGTGTGCGAGCGCCCACGTCATTGATCTTCCTGCTGCTGCTCGTCACGGGGGCTTTTTCCAATCAGTACGCGCTGCTGTGTGTCTGGCGACGTCACGACCGTACTGGCGCGAGGGCTGAGGGAGAGGGTGACCTGAGCCCATAGCTTCTCGTCCTGCTGACATGCCTGCTGCTGCCTTGCTGCCTGTGTGTTCCTCCTTGGTATCACTCATGTGAGAGGCATTGTGACCCCCACCAGTACTGGCATCCCGCCCTGCAGCACTCGTGCTTTGGCCGGGGCTTTAATGTCACACATGAAGGTCATACTACACTGGTCAGACCAGTTCCAGATCAGATACAACCGCACATGCTTCATACCTCCCAACGATGACACAGGAGTGACACAATGCTCTGTTTCTGGACTTCCCTTACTGTATGATTGCCATCACCTGTTGTGAACATGTTAATTTATAAGAAAGGTGTTTCACACAGGTATCAGTATTGCAAGTAAGGGGGTACGGCGTGGTACGGAGTACCTGTAAGAAATATGTTGCAGGTACCACTTACCCCCTGACCCACTGTCAATGCTATTTTTATGTTAAGTCTAAATATAATGCATCCGCAGCCTGCCCACCCAGCATTATGATTGGTGCTGTATGCAGCTACCGGCTACTGCTGATTTAGCCTGTCACACTGACAGGCATCAGCAGCGCCGACAGCATGAAGAACAGGCTCCACAATTGTAAGCACAAGCTGCCCGGCTCTCCCCAAGCAAGAGCCAACACCCCCCCCCCCCCAGTCATTCCCTGTCTCCTGATGTCACGCCACTATTGTCATTTAGCCACTCCTCTAGCTTTGTGACCACGCCCCCTCATGACACATGGCCACGCCCATTTTTGGTGGAGGCTATCAGTACCACCAAGAACAAAATTCTACTTGCACCACTGCAGGTGATGGTAATATGCATTAAAAGAGAAGTCCCGGAACAGCATTGTGTCACTCCATGAGAGGGTCATGTTGGGAAGTATGATGCTTGGGTTGGTGGCATGTAGGTGTGAGTATTATTTTTATTGATTCATTTTATAATAGCCAATTTAATGGATTAATAAAAAAGCCATTAACTAATATTTTGGTACTTACTTGTGTAGTTTCACTTCGGCATGGAAATCGCATCGCATACGATCGTGCGATGTGATGGCACTTGTGTAGTTACAAGTTGCCTCTGCCCGCGGATCGCAACGCACGCAAATCGCATGCGTTAGAATGCGATTAAGCACACCCCCACTATACACTTCACCCCGAAGCGTGGCGAGCGCAGCGGTACGCATCCTCCCAACCTGTTCATACCCCAACTATCCACGTCAGCGTGGAGTTGATTTTATAAAGTGAGCCCGAAGCGTGGCGAGCGGACAATGAAAACTAGCCCGAAGCGTGGCGAGGGGACGCGGATTACTTGACGTGTATTCTGCACGCTTCGGGGCAGGGCAGGGCAACTTGAAACTACACAAGTACCATTGCATTGCACGATCGCATGTGATGCAATTTCCTTGCCGCAGTAAAACTACACAAGTACCTACGTTTTTTATTAGGTATACATATTTACTAAGTAGGACGGTTTGCAGGGGCAGTATCTGCGGGTATGGGTCATAAGGTTGACAACACTAAGGTCGACATGCATTGGGTCGAGCACTGTAGGTCGACATGCAACAAGGTCGACACACCTGAAGGTGGACATGGGCTTACGTCGGCAGGTCATTAGGTTGGCACAGGCTAGGTCGACAGTCTAAAGGTCAACATGAGTTTTTCACGGTTGACATGGACACCTGCTTTGGGCACGGTGCCTCACTACGCTCGGCGCACTATTTTATTGTCCCACCACACCCTAGGGAATGATAGGGCATGAAATACTGCCTGTTGGCACATGTCGGCTAACAAAACCTGGAAAAACCCCATGTAAACCTTTTGACTGTCGACCTAGCCCATGTCGACCTAATGCATGTGTCCACCTAAGCCCGTGTCGACAATGATGCATGTCGACCTTCAGTGGTCAACCCAAAGCATGTCGGCCTTCTCCTTGTTGACCTAGTGACCATATCCCATATCTGCATGTCCTATCCATTTGCACATTATCCAAGATGGAATATGATACAGAAACATGGATTTGTTGCAGTAACTGGTACATTTCAGGCTGATGGTACTATCACAAGCACCAAAGTGCCGCCCTCAAACATGTTCCGCCCCTAGTCACTTGCATAAAGGGAAGTTCAGCTCTGGTTGGTGGATGCGCTGCGACACTGATGCTGGGAAGATGCATGTGAGGATCAGTGTGACCAGAAGCTGTGACATGGCTGAGCTCTGTTTAGCATTGCAGCATTCTAGATGCTGGTAGTCAGAATACCAATACCAGCCTCCCTACACTGGTCACAAGATTGGTGCCAGATCCCCATCACCTCTCAGAATGCTGGTGATTTTGTGCTCTGCCAGAATTTACTGATATATACACTTAAGGGCCCAGGGCTGCCATCAGAAATTGTGCGGCCTGGGACTGACAAAATAGGCAGGGGCCGCCCTTCCCTTTCTCAAACAGCACTGCCCGCACTACTCAGCCTCTACATTGCTTCAAGGAAAATGTGAACTTTGTTTATGACAAGTTATACTTTATCAACTCCTATCCTGGGAGTCCCAGCAGTCCCCCCTGATGGCGACCCTGTAAGCACTAATAGTTAAAACAAATGTGGTACTAATTACGTTACCTGTGCTCATGTATAGCTATCCTTAAAAAATGGAATGTTATTATCCAATGAGGATCGTGGTTGGGATCTCCGTTCTAAACCTTCAATTGGTCCCTGTTTTCTTACCTCTTCAGGCAAGCTCATAAAAATCCAGCAAACAGACCCTATTACCCCTTCTGCTATATCTATGGCAAACTCTCCTTATCCATGTCCCCACCTCCATTCTCAAAAACCTCAAAACAGACATCACTAAGTTCATATGGGCGGAAAAAAAAACCTAGGGTTAGAATGCGACTCCTGCAAAAACATCACTCATCGGGTGGTCTAGGAATCCCTGACCTTCTTAGAGCCACCCAATTAACGACATGTGTTTTATGGCATGCCTCTCCTGTCCACAGAGTCTGGACACATATAGAAGCAGCGACTCTTCAAATGTATTCCACTTATAGCCTCCTATGGTCTCCACTAAGACACCGTCCTCGAACTTCCTCAGTCTATATATACGGTTTACTTTATCCATCTGGGACCTGTGCTCCCGGCTTTATCAGCTCCGGTCTTTTCATCCTCTTTTAACCCCCTTATGGAACAACCCTGACTTCCCACCGGGTACAAATCATCAGGCATTCGACTCTTGGACCTGTAAAAACATCCTCTTCCCATTAGATATTGCACCCCTCAACACTTTCCCCACATTTACAGACCTACAATCTCGCTATACACTCCCCAATTCAACATTTAACAACATTTTGCAGATACGCGACTTTTATAATTCTATAGCCAAGCAATCCTCTATGAGAGACAAATCTAATTTAGAATCTCTCTGTCAATCTCACCACTCGACCAGAGGCCTGCTCTCCACCATTAATCAAGTCTTACTCACTCAAAAACCTCCCCAAAAAGAACCTCATGAAATAGCCTGGGAGCAGGAGATAGGCGAGACTCTAACTGTTGAGGACTGGTCAGATATCAGAACAGAAATCTCCAAAAGCTCCATATTAGTAAGGATTAAAGAAAACTCTTACAAGATACAGTATATTACCGATGGTACCTAGTCCCCACGCGCCTTCACTCATTCTACCCCTCCCTCTCAGATAGATGCTGGAGATTGTGCGGATACAGCGGAACCCTGCTGCATATTTGGTGGAGCTGCCCCCATCTCCAATGTTATTGGGAAAAAAATTATAAATTAATATCTGATGTCCTTGACATTTCTATTCCAAGCTCCCCTTTCTACTCTTTACTATCCCGCCCAATGCCGAACAACAACAAAAACTAGCCAAACATATTTTGAACATGGCTAAATGCCAGATTGCAGCAAACTGGAAATCCACATCACCCCCTACATTAACTGCCACTATAAATGCTATCTGGCACACTTACAGACTAGAACGAATCACTGCAATTTTACATGATACCCCTGAATTCTTTATAAAAACCTGGTCTCCATGGACCACCCACTTTGAGGCAGAACCTCTGCTAAACACTATGTGAACATCTAGTCATATTCATCCTATTTCACTTACAGTATAATTACCCCACGCAGATAGAACCAGCTGGCTATCCCCCACCCCCTTTTCTCCTTCCCACCTCTTCCTCCCCCCTACAATTTCTCTTTCATCCAGTCCGGTGACACAGCTTCACCTTGGGATGTAGGAGGGTCCGCAGGAGCCAGGCACCTACTGTATGCTGAAATCTTTCCTCTGGTTGCAGGCTCTTCCCCTTCAGCATCCCATAATGCTTCAGTTCGTTTTAGGTGCCCACAGGAGTGGGTGCTATTCTGGGCTGATCCTGCAGCCACCAATTTTTTCTTTGGAATTTTTACTAGTATAGTTAGGAATTTTTATTATTTTATTAACTTAGTTGCTAGTGCAGGTTTTCAAGTGTGCTGCTTCTGAGAAGCACCGCATACTGGGAGCGCAGCAGAGGCTGAAAGAAGCGCATCCTGTCAGCTCTCTGTGCACAGAGACGCACTTGCTCCAAAAGAAGGAGACGCACTTGCTCTCTCTGCGCAGCGCTTCACCTTATTTAAAGAAGAGGTTTGCCTGGGCCCTCTGATAGCCCTTCCTCCAGACGGCCTTCAGCTACACCTCCTCTATTATCTGTGGATTCTGATGATGATGGTGTTTGTGAGGACGATTTAAATTGGAAACAAAGGGAAGAGGCTCAGGCTTCTGTCCCGGGCATTGAGGATTTAATCCTTGCGGTGAAACAGGCTTTGGACCTGTCTGAGGAAGACAGGGTTAAGGCGCATTGTGTGTTTAAAAGAATGCTTAAGAGTCTGTTACATTCCCTTCTGATGAAGGTATGGTCTCCTTGTTGGGAGAAGCCTGAAAGTTTCCAGATAAGAAGTTGACTATGTCTAAAACTTTTGCAAATATGTATCCCATGCCTGCATGTTAAGTTGTGGGAGAAAGTCCCGTTAGTGGACGCTCCTGTGGCAAGATTGTCAAAACCACAGCCTTGCCGGTCCAGGGTGGTGCAGCCCTCAGGGACCCGGTAGATAAAGAGGTGGAAGGATGCCTTTGAAGGAGTAGGCTATACACTCCGTCCCATTATTGCTTCAGCCTGGGTAGCAAAAGCAATGATTAAGTGGGCTGAGGCTTTGGGAGATCAGCTGCGGCCTGACTCCGAGGCTTTTCTATTAGCTGAGAAACTCAGATGGTGAAGAAGGCGCTAAGATGGCATCTAAGGTGTCCGCTACATCTGTGTCTGCAAGGCGAGACCTTTGGCTTAAGGCCTGGGATGCAGATAGTGAATCAAATAAATCCCTTGAGCCCTTGGCTTTTATAGGGGAACTGCTGTTTTGGTTCTGAACTAGAGTCCATCTTAAAGCAGGCCACAGGGGGGAAGAGTACTTTTCTTCCTACCACTACTAAAGCTTCAGGTTCAAAATTTGGAGTTTTCAAACCTGCTTTTCGCTCATCCTTTCGAGGGGGAGTGCCCAGCAAAGGACACGCGGGAAAAGGTAGATTCCCGGGTGATAAGGAAAAGCTTCCAAATCCAGATTTGGAGCCTTTGGAAAGAAGCAGGTGTCTAAAGGAGAGGAAAAATCCTCTGCATGATGGGGTGGAGGCTTCCCGTTCTGCCCTCAGAGTGGGGGGTCGCCTCCTGCAGTTTCGGGACAAATGGAATATTCCAACCTCAGACCTTTGGGTTCTTTCAATTGTCTCAAGAGGTTATCGGATAAATCTCAGGGGGAATCCTCCACGGAGATTTTTTTTCCAACCCCTTTGCCAAGAGAAGCCAGTTCGCACACGGCCCTTTTGGGGGCAGCGTTGGCTGACAGGGAAAAGGGGGTTGTGGTCCCAGTTCCTGAAGAGGAACGCAAGAAAGGTTTTTACTCAATCCTTTTCTTGGTACCCAAACCAGACTGGTCAGTCAGACCTATACTAAATTTGAAGTCTTTAAACCAACACCTTTGGGTGGATCACTTCCGCATGGAGTCTCTGTGCTCAGTGCTTGGCAGTATAAAGCCAGGAGAATTTTTGGCATCGGTAGATATTCAGGCATATCTTCACATACCCATATGCACAGAGCATCAATCCTTACTTTGCTTTGCGATAGGGGAGACCCATTTGCAGTTCCAGGCTCTACCCTTTCGTCTGGCTACAGCACCGAGGGTATTCACAAAGGTGATGGCTGTCATGGCAGCATCACTCAGGCTGCGGGGAATAGTGATTATTCCCTACCTGGACGATCTGCTATTCAAAGCCGAGTCAGAGAGCATGTTGCAGGAACAATATTTATTGAGAAAAGAGAGAATGTCACTAAGGTGCACGCTGCCTTATACTACAGGCTCCGAGCTGTATTACCTGTCTCACATATGTGAAGCACTTGTCATACATACCAGTACCTGTATTGTCACCACTATATATGGGACATCTTATTAAAATTCCCTCGTACATACTGTACCAAATGGGACACTTACAGGATTAATAAAAATCTGTGTATTACTTACAACGCGCACTAATTGAAATCAGAAAATCATTAAGAATTATAGGGGACGGCTGGTCAGTGGGGATCACTGTGTGAGGATCTAGTATCCTTTTAACTACACTGTCCGTGTCTTATATGTTTTGTTTTAGTCTATATTTCGCAACATTTTATTAGCTATTCTCATTAAAAGTTACTTTTTAAGTGTATAAATTTCTTTTCTCTGAAGTGCACCACCTTAGTGACATTCTCTCTTTTCTCAATAAATATTGTCTCTATCAGTGTCCCGTGGTAGCACCCCCATACATATTCATCATTATTCAGAACGTCTCTAAGTGAATTAATGATTTTTGATGTAATAGGGGTCCATGTAAATCCTTAAAAATATTTTTCCTGTGCGACTGGCGCAAACCTTCCTCTCTTATGTTGCAGGAACACCTGTCAGTGGCAACACAGTTCTTGCAGGACTTGGGTTGGGTACTCAATCTACCCAAGTCCCATTTAATTCCCTCACTGAGACTGCTTTTTCTGAGAGTAATATTGGACACCCACTTGCATAGGGTATTGCTATCAGAGTCCAAAGTGCAGGGACATTTGTCAGCTGTTATTACTGTTACTGCAGGCTTCAAGGCCTACAGTTTGGCAAGGGGTGAAGCTCCTCAGCAAAATGGTGGCGACCTTCGAGACACTACAGTTTGCCAGGTTTCATTTCAGAACTCTTCAGTGGAACATCCTCTCCTGTTGGTCAGGGAATGCGAAAACCATCAAACAAGAAAGGTTACTTCTCTCTCAGGAGACAAAGGAGACCTTACTATGGTGGACGGACATAGAAACCTTGCAGCTGGGACAGTCACTCCACTCTTGGGACTGGGTGGTCATAACGACCGATGCCAGTTTTAGGGATTGGGGGGCGGTTGCCCTTCACCTTCGGTTGCAGGGCCTGTGGTCCAAACAGGAATCCAGATTGCCAATAAATATTTTGGAACTTCGTGCAGTGTGGAAAACTCTCCAACAAGCAGAGGATTGTCTGAAAGGCCTTCCGATCAGAGTACAGTCAGACAACACCACGGCAGTGGCTTACCTAAATCATCAGGGCGGGAGTCGCAGCAGCATGGCGATGCAGGCAGTCTCGAAAATTTTCAGATGGGCAGAGATAAACATTCCTATTCTGTCTGCGGTCGTCATTCCTGGGATCCGGAATGTCAAGGCAGATTTTCTCAGCAGAGAGGACTTGCTGAAGGAGGAATGGTCCTTACATCCGAAGGTATTCCAGGAGATTGTGAGTCGCTGGGGGCTCCCAGAAGTGGATCAAATGGCATCCAGGAACAACTGTCAGGTTCTGAAATTTTGTTCCCGGATCAGGGACCCAACTGCTTGGGCGGTGGATGCTATGACGGTTCCGTAGAAATTTCACCTGGTATACATTTTTCCTCCATTACCAATGATACCGTGGGTATTGAGAAGGGTGAAGTCTCAACAAGTGCAGGCAATTCTGATTGCACCAGACTGGCCCAAGAGGTCATGGTATTCGGACATACTGAAGCTATCAGTGGAATCTTGGCCCTTACTAAGGAGGAAATGATTGTCTGAGTCAGTTATCCAGACTATGCTAAGGGCTCGTAAACCGGTGTCTGCTGCAAATTACCATCAGGTCTGGAAAATGTACATTAGGTGGTGTGAGCGTCTTCACACTTCCAGGTTCAAACTGGCCAGATTGTTGGATTTCCTTCAAAATGGTTTCTCTACAGGCTTGGGATTACAATCCCTAAAAGTACAGATCTCTGCTCTATCCATCTTTTTTTCAAGGAATCAAGGATTCCTTGTTAGGATCTCCTGGCCAGGTCCTTTCATCTCAGGTTCCTGGGGGGTCTGTTACCCCAGCGCAGGGGGACCCCATTTTACTGCAGGCTATGCAGGATACTGCTCAGGGTGTGCATAAAATGACATCCCTTATGGAGCAGTTTACCAAATCCTCTGAGGATATTGCAAATAGTCACACTTTTTCTATGCCCCCTCTTTTAAATTTAGATTCTGATGATGATGTGGTGTGTGAGGAGGATTTGGGTTGGATCCAGAGTGAAGAGGCTGATACTTCAGTTTCTGGCATTGAGGATTTAATTCTGGCTGTTAAGCAGGCTTTAAATTTAACTGAGAAGGAAAAAAAACCTGCACACTGCGTTTTTAAGAAGAGTCGCAAGGACCCTGTTTCATTTCCTTCAGATGAAGGGATGGTTTATTTGCTAGGGGGAGCAGGAAAATCCCCAGACAAGAGATTGTTAATGACTAAAAAATATGCGAATATGTACCCCAGCCACAGCCTTACCAGTGTGAGGGGGTGCGGCCTATAAGGACCAAGTGGATAAAAAGATAGAAGGTTGCCTCAAAGAAATTTTTGAAGGTGTGGGTTTCACGCTGTGTCCCATTATTGCTTCGGCTTGGGTTGCAAAAGCAATGGTCAAATGGGCGAAGACTTTAAGCAGTCAACTCCAGCATGATGCAGATGCCTATTCATTAGTTGAAAAGTTGAGATGTGCTGCTGAGTACATCTGTGAGGCTGCTGAGGAAGGCGCAAAGATGGCGTCTAAGGTTTCTGTAACCTCTGTCACAGCCAGACGGGCACTTTGGCTAGAGGCATGGGAGGAGGATAGTGAATCCAAAAATCCCTGGAAACTCTGCCCTTCAAGGGGGAGTTACTCTTTGGGTCTGAATTAGAGGACATTAAACCCAAACCGAACGGGTCTTTCAGACCTATTCTAAATCTTTAAATCTTCATCTTTGGGTGGATCACTTTCGCATGGAGTATCTGCGCTCGGTGCTTTGAAGCATAGAACCGGGAGAGTTTCTGGCATCAATGGATATTCAGGATGCGAACCTCCATGTGCCTATCCACATGGAACATCAGTCCCTTCTCCGGTTCGCAATAGGAAAGAACCATTGGCAGTTTCAGGCTCTGCCCTTTGGTCTGGCAATGGCCCAGAGGGTGTCCACAAAAGTGATGGCAGTCATGGCTGCAGCCCTCAGACTGAAGGGTATAATAATTATTCCTTATCTGGACGACCTTCTATTCAAGGCGGAGTCAGCGGAGAAGCTTCAGGAACATCTGAGCATCGCGACACAATTCTTACGAGACCAGGGGTGGGTGCTAAATCTACCCAAGTCTCATTTGACACCCACACAGAGTCTGCAATTTCTGGGGATTTTGGATATGCACCTGCACAGGGTGTTTCTACCAGAACCCAAGGCAGTGGAAATTCGGCAGATGGTTTTGAATATTTTACAAGTACCTGCACCTACGGTGTGGCAAGGAATATGGTTGCTTGGGAAAATGGTGGCAACGTTCTAGACTCTTCAGTTTGCCAAATTCCATTCAAGGATTTTCCAATGGAATATCCTGTCGTGTTGGTCGGGAAACGCAAAGACCATGAAACAGGAAAGGTTGCTTCTGTCTCAGGAGTCGAGAGAATCCCTGATCTGGTGGACAGATGTGGAGATTTTACAGCTGGGACTTTCCCTCCGCTCCTGGGATTGGCTGGTCATCATGACCGATGCCAGTCTCAGGGGTTGGGAGGCAGTCGTTCTTCATCTGCGGCTACAGGGCCTTTGGTCAAGGGAAGAATCCAGTCTTCCCATCAATTTTCTAGAACAGGCATTCCCAACCACGGTCCTCAAGGCACATCAACAGTGCAGGTTTTAGTGATATCCAGGCTTCAGCACAGATGGTTTAATCAGAATCCCTCAGATACTAAGGGGGGTATTTAATCCCACCAGTAACAGTCCGAATTGTCGAGCATTTTTTTTTCTCGTTTTGCTTGACATGAAAATTTAGCTCGACAAGTCGAGTTCTCGCCTATTCAAACTGTAATTTCAATCTCACCAGTAACAGTCCGAATTGTCGAGCATTTACATTTGTTTTTCTCATTTTGCTTGACTGAAAATGTAGCTCAACAAGTCGAGTTCTCTTCTACTCGACAAGTCGAGTTCTCCCCTAGAGGGGAAAGTGGCAATTGTGTCAGAGAAAAGTGGCAATTGTGTCAGAGATTGGCTCCATTTTTAATATAAAAGTAGATATTTGTTAAAAGAAAAAAGTTTGGTACCGTGTTAGCCAGTTGATAAGAAAAGTTTTATTGTTCCTCAGTGAGAAAAACAAAATAGCAATCTAGCAAATATGATACCTTTTAATGGCTAACAAAAATAAATGTTGTTAAAATGCAAGCTTTCGAGACTTCTTAGGTCTCTTCCTCAGGCATGGTATAACAAGGTGTGTGAAGAACCACATATATATACACAGCAGAGTAGGAACAAGATGTGATAGATGGACATTCTTAAGATCAAAACAAAACAAAATAACAGAATGAGCTTGTAAATTGAGTCCTTAATTGGTTTGTAGATAAGTAGTGTGAAAGTTTTATTGTCTCTAAGTTGATGACAGACCAGAGTTAGAGCTCCGATGCCCTCACTCTCTCTGGGCCAGTCTCCTCAGATGTTGTAGTGGGCCATAAATCCCTCGGATAGATTCAGTCCTGTGTTAAGGGTGTCAAACGTTGTCATTAATTTGTATTCCCAGACCCTCCTGTCTCTTTGTGATTTGAAATTTCCTTTTAGTATAATCACTTTCATATGATCCTGATTGTGTCCTGGGCTGCAGAAATGTTTGGCCACAGGAAAGTGTGTCTTTTTTTCTTTTATTGTGTGGCGATGGGACCTCATCCTTGCCTTAAGTTTTTGTCCTGTTTCTCCAACATACAGACTACATACAGATACAGATACAGATGGGGGTCTGTATGTTGGAGAAACAGGACAAAAACTTAAGGCAAGGATGAGGTCCCATCGCCACACAATAAAAGAAAAAAAGACACACTTTCCTGTGGCCAAACATTTCTGCAGCCCAGGACACAATCAGGATCATATGAAAGTGATTATACTAAAAGGAAATTTCAAATCACAAAGAGACAGGAGGGTCTGGGAATACAAATTAATGACAACGTTTGACACCCTTAACACAGGACTGAATCTATCCGAGGGATTTATGGCCCACTACAACATCTGAGGAGACTGGCCCAGAGAGAGTGAGGGCATCGGAGCTCTAACTCTGGTCTGTCATCAACTTAGAGACAATAAAACTTTCACACTACTTATCTACAAACCAATTAAGGACTCAATTTACAAGCTCATTCTGTTATTTTGTTTTGTTTTGATCTTAAGAATGTCCATCTATCACATCTTGTTCCTACTCTGCTGTGTATATATATGTGGTTCTTCACACACCTTGTTATACCATGCCTGAGGAAGAGACCTAAGAAGTCTCGAAAGCTTGCATTTTAACAACATTTATTTTTGTTAGCCATTAAAAGGTATCATATTTGCTAGATTGCTATTTTGTTTTTCTCACTGAGGAACAATAAAACTTTAGATATTTGTTAAAAATGCAAATTCTCCTATAAAAACCATTTCCAATTCAGCAAACTGCACAATGCTGGTATCTCCCTGAAGTCTCAGTACAGGAGTGAGAGTGCTGAGGTAAACAGAGTGCATTGTGGGAGAAGTAAACAAAAGTATGGCAACAACAGACATTGAATCCTGGGTAAATCTGCCCCAGCAGGGATACAAGGGACCTAAACATAGGTGTTTGGTCAAACCAGAAGTAGACACAAATAGACATGTATACAGAAGACTTTCAATGGGCAAAATCCAGCACAGTGAACATGAAAGGTGAGCAGAAAAAAGTGAATAATTCTTATATGGCAAATGGAATAATTTAAACAAATGCATAATAATACAAGCTGAAAACTGATGCTGACAATGGAATAAAGCATACCATATAAACATGCAGCAAATGGAAAATTAAACAAAAGAGGAATACAGGTATTTAGCAAACTATCACAAAGACAGAAGTCAAGATAAGCACTACAAACATTAGGGAATCCTGCATATACACAATTTTTGGACATGCAGCAAGAGAAACTCCCTTGTCACTACAGAAATAATTGTTGAGTTAATTTTGAGGGACAGTCGAGGTCAGGTGTATTCTTTGACATTGAATAGGATGCAGAAATTATCTCCACAGATTTTACCCAAAATAACTGGACAAGTCGAGACATGTTCAACATGACAGTCGAGGAAACCGAAAACCAAATCAGACGAGCTCTGCTCGACAAGTCGAGAAAACAAGACAATGAACAGGCGACCTCATAAAAAAACAACCTCTCGTTGAGAAAACAAAAAAGCTTGACAAAAATAACAAGCTCGACAGACATTGAATACACCCCTAATTGTCACCTGTGTTTAAGCCTGGATATCTACAAAACCTGCACTGTTGGTGTGCCTTGAGGACCGTGGTTGGGAATGCCTGTTCTAGAACTCCGGGCAGTCTGGAATGCGTTGCTACAGGAGTTCCTGAAAGGATCACCATTACAGTACAGTCCGACAATGCCACAACAGTGGCTTACCTGAACAATCAGGGCGGGACCCATAGCATGATGGCAATGAAGGAAGTCTCACAGATTTTCACTTGAGCAGAGATCAACGTTCTTGTGTTGTCGGCTGTCTTCATTCCAGGGATCAGGAATGTGAAAGCGGACTTCCTCAGCAGGGAGACACTGCTGGAGGCGGAATGGTCGCTTCATCAGGAAGTGTTTCAGGAGATTATGGATCGCTGGGGTCTACCAGAAATAGACCTGATGGCGACAAGGAGCAACTGTCAGGTACCGAGATTTTGTTCTCGAGAAAGGGATCCAACAGCTTGGGCAGTGGATGCCATGACAGTTCCTTGGAGTTTTCACATGGCTTACATATTCCCTCCATTTCCCATGCTCCCGAGGGTATTGAAGAGAGTGAAGGGCCAGGGAGTGCAGACGATTCTAATTGCATCGGATTGGCCCAGGAGGTCGTGGTACTCCGACGTACTGAGACTGTCGACGGGCTCTTCGACAGGATTTGCTAAAGCAAGGACCCAGCTCGTCTCAATTTGACGGCGTGGCTTATGAAACCTCCTTATTGAAGAAGAAGGGGTTTTCAGATACGGTTATACAGACCATGCTTAGGGCTCGTAAGCCTGTGTCTGCAGTCAATTACCATCGGGTCTGGAAGATATATATTAGTTGGTGTGAACGTCAGAAAGTTCACACATCTAGGTTCAAACTTTCGAGACTTTTGGATTTCTTGCAGGATGGTTTCTCTGCCGAACTCAGTCTACAGTCTTTGAAAGCCCAAATATCCGCATTGTCAATCTTCTTTCAGAAGAGGGTAGCTTTGTTACCAGAAGTTCAGACCTTCTTACAAGGCGTAACTAGACTTAAACCCCCTTATAGGCAGCCGGTAGCGCCTTGGGATTTGTCTTTGGTTATGTCGGTTTTGCAAAACCCTCCTTTTGAACCTTTAAGATAAGCTGAACTTAAATATGTTTCTTGGAAACGGACATTTTTGTTGGCCATTGCCTCGGCTAGGCGTGTGTCAGAGTTGGGTGCCTTGTCTTGCAAGTCACCATTTTTAATTTTTCATGATGATAGGGCTGTGCTTCGAACAGTTCCTAAATTCCTACCTAAGGTAGTGTCTTCTTTTCATGTAAACCAGGACATTGTTCTTCCGGTGTTTGCCCCCCCTGAAGGGGTAAGAAATAGGGTCAAATTAAAGAAATTTGACGTGGTTCGCACCTTGCGAATTTACGTGGATAGGGTAAAGGACATTCACAAATCTGATTTGCTTTTATATGATGTGCATAAGATTGGGTTGCCTGCTTCTAAGCAGACCATTGCCCATTGGTTGAGGTCAACGATTGCCTTTGCCTACTGTAAAGCAGGTAGGCCTGTTCCTTCACGGATAAATGCACATACCACCAGGTCAGTTGCTTCCTCGTGGGCAGTGCACCGTGAAGCTACAGCGGAGCAGTTGTGTAGGGCTGCCACCTGTTCCTCTGTTCACACCTTTACCAAATTTTACAGGTTTCGTAAGTTCGCGTCGGAGGACGCTTCATTTGGACGGGCAGTGATGAGAACTGTCAGTCTGAGCATACCCTCCCAAAGGACCGGCTTGTGAACGTCCCATCGTGAACTGTGTCACCAGACTGGACGAAAAGGGAATTTTTGTAAGAACTTACCGTTCGAACCCCTTTCTCTGAGTCCAGTCCGGTGACACAGCGATCCCTCCCTTGCGCTCAGTAAGTTATACCATTCATGTTTTGTCATGTTATGGTTCTGTGAGTTGCATATAAGATGTTCAGGCATTGTTCTGAGTTTTGTATCCTAGTGTGCTCTTGAAGTTGAACTGAGGCATTGTGGGATAGAGGAGCCTGCTCCCAAAGACTTGAAGCATAGGTGCCTGGCTCCTACGGACCCTTCCTACATCCCATCGTGAGCTGTGTCACCGGATTGGACTTAGAGAAAGGGGTTCGAACGGTTAGTTCTTACATTCTTACAAAAATCCTCTTTTCTGCCTCAGCCAGCCCATCTTGCCTGGCTTGTACATGAACTGCTGCGGCTGGTTATTTAGTCAGCGGACCAACCTGCAATAGAAAGGGTAGGAGGGGGCCATGTTACAGTAACATGGCCCCATCCCACGACATGCTGGGAACGTGATGCATAGATGTCATGGAGCGATGGCCGGTCTCATCCAGTAGCGCGCAGAGGAGCTTGGCATGCTGGACAGAATACATGGCCACTGCTGCGCTGCACACTTCATTTGGTTACAGCCCCTTCTAGTTTCCCCTGATGAGCAACAGAAAATACACAGCATTGCATTGGCCCCGCTGTCAGACACCTGCAATTTGGGTTCTTTTCCTGTTTTTGCTTGCTGCAATAGCAGGAAAAGGTCCCAAATTGCAGCTGAATTGCCCAGTGTATGGGGGCCTGTATACTACATGTTATTTGGGGGGGGGGTTTGGTTATTTATTAGTGAAGAAGGGTGTGAGAGCTGTTTGGGGTGTTATTAGTAAAGAAGCGGTGTGGGTGCTGCTCAGGGTGTTATTGGTGAAGGAGGGGTGTGGGTTCTGCTTGGGGTGTTATTAGCAGAGGAGGTGTGTGGGCGCTGCATTTGGTGTTAGTAGTGGAGGACTGCAGTATAATCGAGTTAGGGATCTCTGGGACAAATTAAACAAAACTAATATACATAGGGGATGGGGGGCAGCAGTGACTAGGGAGTGGGAATACATAAGGGAGTGGGAATGAGGCTGGGTAGACACAGGTAGATGGGACTGAAGAGAAGCAGAAGGGGATAGTGTGAGAATCACATAAAGGGGATGCTGGTGGTATATCAGTGGGAGCTGGAGAGACACAGGGGCACATTTTCATGACTAAAAATCGCCAATTATCGCACCATATTGCACTTTTTTGCCTGATACACGCAGCTCATTAAGTATGCAAATTTGCGGAAAAAATTTGGTTTTAAAAAGTGCGATAATGAGCGATTTTGAAAAGTTACTAAAAAACTGTCATCCTATTAAATGTCACCCAATATTTATTATATTTTACTATTGTCTTGCCATGTAACATTACATTACTATATTAATTTAAAAATGAATATTGTACTGTACACACACACAATAGGAAACGATCAGTGTGTGGCTTCCCATAGGCCTGTGTATACTTGCTTATGCTACTCATTTGGGTGTATTCAATGCTTTCTGCGAACTGTGACAGTGAGCAGTGCTGCCTGACCCCCTGCACACGTCGTTTCTACCTTGTAAGGTTTTTGGTGGGAGGGGGAAACGGCGTGTGCAGCCGCTAAAACAGCGAGATTCGCGGCTAAATGCAGCAGGATCCCTGCATTAGCCGTGAGCCTTGCTGTTTGGGCAATCCTCACTGTCCTCTGACGGATTCAGTACAAGTCGGGATCCCGGCGTTCAGAATCCCGACGCCGGAATTCCGACAGCCGAAATGCCGACAAGGGGGGGACGTGGATCACCCCCCCCCCCCTTACGGGCTCGCTGCGCTCGCCACGCAGCAGGCCCGGTGCCTCGCTACTCTCGGCACACTAATTTATTCTCCCTCCAGGAGTGTCGTGGACACCCACGGAGGGAGAATGTGTCGGAATTTCGGCGGTCGGGATTCTGAACGCCGGGATCCCGACCGCCTGGATTTTAACTGCATCCCGCTCTGACAGTGAGGATTCCCCTGATACATTGAATACGGTGAGCGGCCAGCACAGGGGTTAAACAGCGAGGATTGCTTGCTTTTGTCAATCCCCGCCATTTAGTCCCCTCCCTGGCCAAATTGATTACACCCCATTGACATCGATTCTCAGGATGCAGATCCCAGGGCTCCACATAGGTCTAGAAGCAGCTTCCTTCTACTGGAAGGTATATTAGGTATACTTATTGTAGTGTTATCATGTATAGTTATTCAAAAAATAAATATAGTACTCTGAAAACATACACACACATACAACCCTGCCCCCCCCCGTAATC
Organism: Crinia signifera; assembly: GCF_055691185.1. Classification (NCBI taxonomy): domain Eukaryota; kingdom Metazoa; phylum Chordata; class Amphibia; order Anura; family Myobatrachidae; genus Crinia; species Crinia signifera. The sequence continues at coordinate 258,285,544 of NC_139218.1, forward strand.
TACTATGGAGGGGGGGGGGTGTCTATTTCGACATGGACACCGTATAAGTGTACCACGTGTGCTCGCCATGCTTTGGGAATGGTGCCTCGCTGTTTTATATTCTCACTCTATGCCCACTTTGATAGTACAGTATGATCCAAGTTGGTCTACACTTGAAAAACTTGTGTTGACCTTTTGAGTGTTGAATGTCTATCAATGCCCACCTATGGTATGTTGACCATTTTCAGATGTCGACCTAGTCACTGTTGACCATTAGTGGTCAACCTTGTGATGACCTAGAAATTGTCGACCCAGGAACCGCATACCACCTTGGTGTATCTAGGGCATGTGTGGTAAATCCATTCTGAACTGCCTATGGGGAGATAAATAGGTCCTGTGATGTATGTTTAAACCTTTTAGTGCCAATGTTGCTGTCGCTCACAGCGACTAGGGATGTACACCGGACACTTTTTGGGTTTTGGGTTCTGATTACCTTCAGGTTTTGGGTTCTAATGGGTTTTGCCAAAACACCTCCGACCTAAACGTTTTGCTTTTGGGTTTTGGGTTTTGGGTTCTGATTTTTTATTTTTTTTTAAACATAAAAACTGCTAAAATCGCAGAATTTGTGGGGGGTTTTTTTGTTGCTCCTACGCTATATTAACCTCAATAACATTCACCTCCACTCATTTCCAGTCTATTCTGAACAGCTCACACACCTCACAATATTGTTGTTAGGCCAAAAGGTTGCACGGAAGTAGTTGGATAACTATGATAAGCGACACAAGTGGGCGGCACTGATACGGCACACTTAATTGCACCCCTGGACTGATATGGCACACTTAGCATCACCCCTGGACTGATATGGCACACTTAGCATCACCCCTGGACTGATATGGCACACTTGGCAGCACCCCATGAATTATACGGCAGACTTGGCTCCCCCCAGGAATTATTTGGCAAACTTGGCTCATCCCTGGACTGATATGGCACACTTAGCATCACCCCTGGACTGATACGGCACACTTCATCACCCCTGGACTAATACAGCACACTTGGCAGCACCACATGAATTATATGGCAGACTTGGCTTACCCCAGGAATTATACGGCACAGATGGTGGCACCCCTGACCTGATACAGCACACATGATGGCACACATGGTATTATACGGCACAGATGGCGGAACCCCTGGACTGACACAGCACACATGGAATTATACGGCACACATAGGAGGTTATTCTGATCGGAGCGGCCAAACGTGTGTACGTTCGCTATTAACGTACGCTATCCGTACGCGGCTGTTGGGGTTAAGTCCACCCACAACTCAGCCGCATACGTACGGCCAGAAACAACGTCAAAGGGGAGTGGCGTACAATTGAGCGTACGCCAATGTACACGGACAGGCCAGCCCTTACACTCCGACAACTGGCGTACAATTGAGCGTACACCACTGTTTACGGACGTCTCTCGTCCGTCTTCCCACCGACTTCTTGCGGCTATCTGAGCGTACGCCAGCTTGCACGGACGGGTCCCTATTGTTTTCAATAGAAAAGTCAGCTTATGTCACCGCTCGTGAGAGTGAGCGTACGTCCGTGTACGCTGACATACCCTTCACATATATGGACCTGCAAATCTTGGCTTTCAACTATAATTATGAAAATTAATTAATTGATTGAATTAATTAATGTGCAAAATAGTGGCCATGGGCTTAAAACATTGCTGAAACATCCTTTGTAGGTGTTAGATGTGGTTTATGTTATTGTATCCTAAATACAAAACCTATGTTTGTATTAGAGTGAACACGTTGACACATGTCGACTTGTGTAGATTGAGTGTGCTACTGCGTAAAGTCTATGAAAGCACGTAGTGAATGTGTCTAACTGTTTAACAAATACCTACCTTAGCATATATAAGCAGGTCTTAAAAAGATTCTTACCTTAAATTAAACAAACCTTTAAATGTAGAGAAGTATAGAAAGATAAGCTTCCAATGTGTTTGAGTGCTGTGTGTGGCTTGCAGGTAGTGAAATCATGGTTTGGACTTAATAGACTGCAGCATTGCTTATTACATTCAGGTGTATGTGTTTGAGTAGGAATCAGCGTTAATTAGCAAACTCAGGCGCACGCTGGCATGCGGTATCTGTAGGGGTGGTTTGAGATGGCGGTTGGCGGCCGCCTGTTTTGTGTCCGAAATGAACGGTGCTTTAGTCGATCGTGCGGTAGTAGCACCGCTCATTTTTGGTGCACACCCCCGTGTACGCCCATATTTACGCCCATTTTCCCTCATTATTTCGGCCGCTCCCCTCATCACGCCCCTATGCCGCCCCCAATGCCCGTACACTCGCGTATAGGTTTTTTCGCACGTTGAGACCCGTCCGTAAGCGTTGTGGAGTGTTCGCGCCTGCGCATTAGCGAATGTACGCATGCGCAGATCATAAAAAACCCCGGGGCGTACGCGTACGGCCCAGCCGCACCAACCAGAATAAGGCCCATAGGGCCTTATTTTGGTTCATTCTTTCTGACAAAATCCTTCTTAGATGGACAAAACCATGTGCACTGCAGGGGGGGGGGGGGGCAGATGTAACATGTGCAGAGAGAATTAGATTTGGGTGAGTTATTTTGTTTTTGTGCAGGGAAAATACTGACTGCTTTATTTTTACACTGCAATATAGATCTCACTTTTAAGTAAAACCCCACCCAAATCTAATTCTCTCTGCACAAGTAACACCTGCCCCACTTGCAGTGCACATGGTTTTGCCCATCTAAGAAGGATTTTGTCAGAAAGAATGAACCAAAATAAGGCCCATAGGAGGTTATTCTGATCGGAGCGGCCAAACGTGCGTACGTTCGCCATTACCGCACGCTAGCCGTACGCGGCCGTTAGGGTTAGGTCCACCCACAAATCAGCCGCTTACGTACGGGCAGAAATACCGTAGAAGGGGAGTGGCGTACAAATGAGCGTACGGCAACGTACGCGGACGGCCCAGCCCTTGCACTCCGACAACTGGCGTACAACTGAGCGTACGGCGCCGTTTACGGACGTCTTTCGTCCGTCTTCCCAACGACTTCTTGCGGATATCTGAGCGTACGCCAGCTTGCACGGACGGGTCCCTATTGTTTTCAATGGAAAACTCAGCTTATATCACCGCTCGTGAGAGTGAGCGTACGTCCGTGCACGCTGGCATACCCTTCACATATATGGACCTGCAAATCTTGCCTCTCAACTACTAATCTGACAATTGATTAATTAATCTATTTGTTATTCAATTATTGTTTTCTATTAACTCAATTGTCTACCTTAATAAAGACCTAATAAAACTACATTTGAACCCACATTACATGTATATTTGTTATGTTCTAATGTGGCATTTTAATCACTATCTATGTGTCCCCATATTGCTGTTACTTTTAAATCAAGTTATGTTGGTGTTTCTGTATATGTACTAAATTATGTCCGTAATTACTTTGTCCAAAATGTGTAACATGTATACCTACCCTGATGTTATGTGTGATGTTTTAATCGAACAACATTAAACATTCATGCATTTTCACTATGTGTTATTTTACTCAAAAACACACACATTCACACATCAATCATTACCCCTCACCTCAAATTACAAGTATAACTTACAGTACACATCTGTATGTACCTACCCTTACAAGCCCTCTAACATATTTATTAGTAAAAACACAGGCAATTTCGAACTGTAATGCAACTTTTATTTTCTACAAAAATAATAAGGGGGGGGGATAAAAAAAAAATCAAAGGCGGGCCTCCAGAAGGCCAAAAAGGAGCTGGAGGTACACGAGGGTGATCATGATCTCCCGCATGAGGACTGCCACCTCCTCCTGGTGCTGTTCAGTGTCTGTAATGAAGGGATAAAACAAAAAATTAATATATAACATACACAAATGTTTGTTGTATTTGTACATAATAAAAAGTTCAGAGTTATGTGTGAAGGCCACATACATTTAGAAACTACATTGAAGATGGGTCTGCTGTAAACACAGTACTAAAAAAAAATATGTTAACACACACATACTGTACATAGTAAATAACATTAATTCAATTACTCCTTCATCAATGAATGTATGCTGTATCCCAATTGGTACTTTGGTTTTGGGGGACTGTCCTCTAACCTCACAATTAGCCTGTGCTATTTAAGGGTTATGACATTGTTGTGGCTTAAGCACTCCTTAGTATTTTAAATTTAGGACATTGCTGTACAAATTATAGGCCTACAGCTATGTTTGTAAAGCATGCATCCGCATGGCCTCACACACTATTACCAAAACAATCTCTACATTTAAGTTGCACCAGTGGCAGATTAAGCCTTTGGGGGGCCCGGGGTACTTTAGAGCGGGGGGCCCCCCTTGCACTTGTCATTACAGGCCGCACACTGCATGGGCGAATATTATACTGTCAAAACACAGAGTAAAGGCAGAATAAACTTGGTCAATGGTTACCTGCAGGGGATATATATATATATATATATATATACACACACACCACATGAAAAGCCTGTGTTTGTCCCTCTGCCCCTTACTCTGGAGGAGACCTCACAGTCCTAGTGCTGCCTCTGATTAAAAACCCTTCTATGACTAAGCTGCTGCTGCTGTTCTCCATGGACCTGAGAAGCATGTAATGAGCTCCACCAATCAGAGCTCAGCACAAACTTCTCAGCCTCTGTCCTCTGGTGCAAAGTGTCATGGGACTTAGTCAACTCCCAGAAATGCACTGCACACTTGTGCAATCAGTGTGCCTTGGCTCCCGATGCTCAGCACCATAAATCATTGTCACATTGGCAGATAGGTGAAGCTGCAGCACTACCCCACCCATGCACAAAACATTTAGCTAAAAAAAAAAAAAACATAACTTAAACATTTTATTTTTAAAAAATACATGACAACCACAGGGGGCCCCTAGCTAGAGGGGGGCCCAGGGGCACTGACCCCTTGCGCCTCCATTATAATCCGGCCCTGTGTTGCACATCATGCTGGGAACTGGAGTTACCCAACACCTGGAGCCACATAACTACCACACCACTAATGTCGGATATCTCATTGGATGTACTGTTATGTCAATTATTCAAGGGGTGAGGCATGGCCACACTCAAAAAAACCACCAAGGGGAGCCTTGTTCCTGGAGAAGGACAGGACACACCTCATGGTCGGCCTGCAGTGATATGTTGCAACTAATGTTGATGTTGGATACACATATGTGGTTGTTGTGATTGTTTATGTGTAGAAATGTGTAGGTCAACATTAGACACATTATTTACTTACGGCTACTTGAGCCATCCTGGTCGCCGCTGGTTGGCTGTGCAGTGGTTTGGGGGGTCAGGAGCAAGGGGGATGGTGGTGGAGAGGTGTAGGGGGGTAGGAAATGGGGTGGGGAGGGGGGGGTGGGGGTTGTGGAGGGGGGGGGTTGTGGAGGGGGTGGGGGTTGTGGAGGGGGTGGGGGTTGTGGAGGGGGAAGGGGATGGGGAAATTGTGTGGGTCCAAGCTGCACCCAGTGTCTCCAGTGTTGGGGAGGGGGAGGGGGTGTGGGTTGGGGAGGGGGTTGTGGAGGGGGTGGGGGTTGTGGAGGGGGTGGGGGTTGTGGAGGGGGTGGGGGTTGTGGAGGGGGAAGGGGATGGGGAAATTGTGTGGGTCCAAGCTGCACCCAGTGTCTCCTCTTCTTCCTCCTCCTCTTCTTCCTCCTCCTCTTCTTCCTCCTCCTCCTCTTCTTCCTCCTCTTTCTTCTCCTCCTCCTCCTCCTCTTCCTCCTCCTCTTCCTCCTCCTCTTCTTCCTCCTTCTCCTCTTCCTCCTCCTCTTCCTCCTCCTCCTCCTCTTCCTCCTCCAGGGCTGCCTGGTCCCGGGCTGCCTGGTCCCGGGCTGCCTGCTCCCGGGCTTCCATGCGTGCCCTTGCCCGTGCTGAAATGTTCATGTTGATGGCATAGAAATCGAAGATTGGGTTTCATAAAAAAGGGGGAAAGAAAAATTCACATTAGTCATGCTCATAACCTTCAAAATTATCATTGCTGTGATATTTCAGACATTTATCATGCAAACTATTTGATATCCTACACCCAAAAACTGATCAACTACTTAAACCCCCCCCTATACACCCCCTATACACCCCCTATACACCCATATACACCCATATACACCCATATACACCCCCATACACCCATATACACCCATATACACCCATATACACCCCCATATACACCCATATACACCCATATACACCCATATACACCCCCATACACCCATATACACCCATATACACCCATATACACCCATATACACCCATATACCCCCCATATACACCCATATACACCCCCATACACCCATATACACCCATATACACCCCCATACACCCATATACACCCATATACACCCCCATATACCCCCATATACCCCCCATATACACCCATATACACCCCATATACCCCCCCATATACCCCCCATATACACCCCATACTCAGGAACATATTTATAAAAAGTACACAAAACATTGCTAAAAAACGCTGACATACTAGTAATCAAAACTTACATCGGCAATATGGCGGCGAAGGCTGCTGAGTAAAACCGGCTGCCGCCGGCGCAGGTCTGACCAGCGCCGCTCAACCTGCCCCAGGCTTCTGCGGACGCCGGTCGTAGAGAAGATCAGGCAGCGGGCAGCAGTATACGCCCGCCGCTTGTCGGCATTGCTAACATATGGGCCCCTGGGCCCCAGGTGACGGTCCATAACGTCGACCAGGGCCAACAGCTCAGGGGTGGAAAAGGGCCTAGCACGATTAGACGTCATAGTGGCAATGGCGCAGTTATTAATTGCAGGTACATATATCACTTTTGGTGCTTGCTGATTGGTCGAAAAAATTGTTTGTTTGGTATTAACTTTATTAATCCCTCTTACAGTAACAAACTGGATGCGAATAGAAACTTACGCGGACCGTTCCGATATACACACACCACAACCAACAGCATGCATTCAATGAAGAGAGAAGTACTGTATTTACAGTGTGCGGAAAATAATACACGCAACCCTCTACTTATAACTACGCTGCTTAAAGGGCCACAATGCAACATGTTGCTGTATGACAATTTCATACACATTACATATGTAAGGAAAGCATTATAACGTGATGTTTTGAAATGTGACTCACAAAGCATACACGAACTCCAACAGATACCAGCTGACAACACTCGTCATTGGAATGACAGGTGCCCACATTTCACGATGTAGCACAATGCTCCACAACCTGTGTATGTGCATATACAGGTGTTTGGTCAGGTGCGTTGAGACCTGCGTAATTTAAGCGGGAATTATCGGCGGTAAATATCGGCGTAAATTTGCATCTATATTGCGTGGAAAAATATACGCCCCCTTGTTCATGGCGGGAAATTAACATATAAATATTCAGTCAGATGCAGGCCACAATTGCTGCAAACATGTCTGACTCTGACGATTCAGCAGCAGAGGACGCTCTGCAGAGAGCTACAGCACAATCCCTGCTTGATGCACTGAACAAGAGGGAACAGGAGCGGAGAAGGAGGGCCCAAGAGAGGAGTAGCCTGCAAGATCAAGCGGGCCCCTCAGTAACAGGCCCTGGTGAACCTCCACCAGCTCCACAAGGGCCAAGCAACCAGCCAGAACAAGAGGTTGCATCTCTCCAAACAGGTGTGACCCAGCAGGTGCATGGTGAGAGAACTGGGGCCACCAGAAAACGTGCTGCAACATCTAGGGTGATGACTGAGCAGGATACCACCACCAGAAAGAGAAACCCTGCATTTGTAGAGGCCGAAATGCGAATTCTAGTGCCCAGGGCACGCGAATGGATTGAATTGGCAACCAGGAAGCCGGGTGCCAGTGCAAGGAGAAACCTTTGGGACAAGATCACAGAGGAAGTGAACCAGGTGGCACCAGTGGTCAGAACTTGGGACGCGGTGAAGAAAAGGTGTGTGTTTGTCAGGGCAATTTTTCAGCAGTCTCCAGCAGGAACTGAGGCCCTTATTCTAGTTCACTCTTTCTGGCCAAATATTTCTTAGATGGACAAAACCATGTGCACTGCAGGTGAGGCAGGTGTTACTTGTGCAGAGATAATCAGATTTGGGTGGGGTTTTACACCTGCCTCACCTGCCTCACCTGCAGTGCACATGGTTCTGTCCATCAAAGAAATATTTGGGCAGAAAGAGTGACCTAGAATAAGGGCCTCAGTTCCTGCTGGAGACTGCTGAAAAATTGCCCTGGTCTTTGTCCCCCTGATAATGTCATATGTGTGTACATATGTTACATGTATGTTTTGAGACTAATAGAAAGGTGTGTTTGTAGATAGTGCTACACTTCAATGTCACATGTGAACACAACCATGTCTAATAACCCACATTGATATATGAAACATGCACCATTGGTGTGATGTGAGGTTATGGGCACAGTTCTGCTCATGTGAAGTATGTGATGGGACAAGAGAAAGTGTGTTTTTGAAAGAGTTGTTGTAACATGTTCCATATGATGCTACTGAAACAAGAATGAGCAAACTGTGCACATGTAGCTGGTGAGAAACTACACATCCCAGTATGCCATTCCATAGTTAAATTACTCCATAATAACCACATTGTCAAGCTATGGTGAAATGTGTAGTTTCACACCAGGTGGAGGTGCCTAATTTGGCCATGGATGATGTCATTTCTGCATAGTGATGTATGTATGTGCATTTAGTGGCCTAATGAATGAGATGAGACACTGAAATGCCTCCTAATTGAGACATGAATGTGTGTGTGGGACACATATGGCAAAAAAACATAAGATCACCCACACTAGGAAATGTCACGTAGCTAGGGGTACCACATAGTCCCTTTAATTCCGGACACATATTAATTACACAGGTTCTGTGGCTGGCTGACTTCAAGACTCCACTTCACCTAATTTTAAACTGCCACAGAACCTGTGTAAGTAACATGTGTCCGGAATTAAAGGGACTAGGTGGTAACCCTACACGTAGCACAGTGGTGCACATATCTCATGGTGATATTTGTATTTTTAAACTTGTAGGTGGACTGACTTCAAAAGTGCACTGAAGAGGAAGATGACTGACCGGTACAACCACAGCATGTCCACCGGGAGAGGTCCTATGCCTGACCATTTGGAGTATACCCCCCTGGAGCTGGACTCCTGTGACGTGATTGATGTGGGGGAGATCAGGGGGATCTCCAATATGGACAGTGAGCTCCCGGCGGAGGTCTTTGCTGCTGCTTTTGATGGTAAGTCACAGTAATGCATTGTATTTAGAAAGATATTTTTTATTGCGTATGTGATGGTGACATTGTTTTCAATTCTTATCCTAGAAGAAGCAGAAACACAGTATGTACCGGCAGCATCTTCCTCTGCAGAGCCACAGGTGGAGCAAGTGGTCCAGCCTCCACCAAGACGTGGCCCCCAGCCCCAGCCACAGGAGACATGGAATGAGAGCCTGTTGGTGACGCTGGACAGGATCGAGCAGCAAGGGGTGGATGCTGCGATCCGTCAGCAGCAGGTGGCGGATTTTCTGGCGGAGTGGAAGGCCACAAACCAGCTGCAGGTTGAGGCCTTGAACCGCATTAATGAAACTCTGGCGGCTGGCATGCTAAGCATTGGCCAACACCTCAGCCGCCAGAATGAACTTCTTGTGGAGCAGCTGTCCACCGCCAGGTCCCTAAGGGACAATCCCCCATCTGCTGCCCCACCCCAAGCTGCTCCCCAACCTTCCACCTCGGCTGACCCTCCTGTGTCGACTAGGGGAAGACGCCGAAAGCCAGCTGAGCCAAAGGCCCCTGTCCCCAAGGCCCCATCTAAAAGGGGCAAAAAAGGGCCCAAATGAGACCTGGTTCACTTCCTCTGTGGTTGGAGGCCAAAGGTTTAAATTGCACTGGACATCCGCTTCCTGAGTTGGCCATCGATCCATTTGCGTGCCATGGGCATGAAAGTTCGTATTTTGACCTCTACAAATGCAGGATATTTTTTTTTGGTGGTGTGTATCTTGCTTAGTATTCACCCTGGTTGTTGCAGTACGTATTCTGGTGTCCCCATTTCTTTCACCATTGCATTTGCAGGGTAACACATGTTTGGAGATATGCAACCTCTTGTTCTGGCTGTTTTATTATTTGTGTGTCTATTTTATTTGTTTATTTGATTTCTCACATTAAAGTGTCAAGCTGTGATGCTGAACAGCAAATAAATTTATTTTACAAATTAAATCTAAATTGTGGTATGTGTCATTTCTTGTGTGAAACAAATACTAGATTTATGTGTACTTACTGACCAGGGTATTTTTGAACATTTGTTGAAGTGTGGTCGAAGTTTCCCATGTGTAACCCTCTCCATGGCCATTCCCATGTTCCTATCCAACTTTTCCCTGCTAATTAGTTTGTGTCAGCACATGTGCAGAGCAACTTAATAGGTGAGAAAGCAGTTTGTGTGCAGGTGAGGTAGCTCCTACAGTAGTAGGTAAAAGCAGGTCCAGAACAATGCTTTCCTCATGGAGTGGGTGAGGCAGACAAACAAGGGTGAAAAGGTACATTTGTGTAGGAATGCATATGTGTCTTTCCTAAAAAAAGATGTGTGAATGGGCCAAACATGATAAATTAGCTTGTGAACAAACATGCATAACTTTTTAAATATATATGATTTGACAGTGTCATAAGCAGATGTAGGAATCCTTTGTTAGAGAGATGAGAGTGCAATAATGTGATTGGTGGCATCTTACATCCAGAGTGTAGTCAAATCCAAATCATAGCAGATGAGATAGTGGTACAGGTCATTATTTTGGGTACTATACAAAGATTGTGTGGAAAATAGTGGTCATGGGCTTCAAACATTGTTGAAACATCCTTTGTAGGTGTTAGATGTGGTTTATGTTATTGTATCCTAAATACAAAACCTATGTTAGTATTAGAGTGAACACGTTGACACATGTCGACTTGTGTAGATTGAGTGTGCTACTGCGTAAAGTCTATGAAAGCACGTAGTGAATGTGTCTGTTTAGCAAATACCTACCTTAGCGTATAAAAAGATTCTTACCTTAAATTAAACAAACCTTTAAATGTGGAGAAGTATAAAAACATAAGCTTCCAATGTGTTTGCGTGCTGTGTGTGTGGCTTGCAGGTAGTGAAATCATGGTTTGGACTTAATAGACTGCAGCATTGCTTATTACATTCAGGTGTATGTGTTTGAGTAGTAATCAGCGTTAATTAGCCAACTCAGGCGCACGCTGGCATGCGGTATCTGTAGGGGTGGTTTGAGCTGGCGGTTGGCGGCCGCCTGTTTGGTGTCCGAAATGAACGGTGCCTTAGTCGATCGTGCGGTAGTAGCACCGCTCATTTTTGGTGCACACCCCCGTGTACGCCCATATTTACGCCCATTTTCCCTCATTATTTCGGCCGCTCCCATCAACACGCCCCTATGCCGCCCCATTACCCGTACACTCGCGTACAGGTTTTTTCGCACGTTGAGACACCGCCCGTAAGCGTTGTGGAGTGTTCGCGCCGGCGCATTAGCGTATCTGCACATGCGCAGATCATGAAAAACCCCGGGACGTATGCGTACGGCCCGGCCGCTCCAACCAGAATAAGGCCCATAGTGACACTCCTGCAGTAAAAAGAGTTATTCTTTTAATAAAAGAAATGGCAGCACCCCTGGATTGATACAGCAGACTTAGCAGCACCCCATAAATTATACAGCACACTTGGCTCACCCCTGGACTGATACGGCACACGTAGCATCACCCCTGGACTGTGACGGCACACTTAGCAGCACCCCATGAATTATACAGCAGACTTTGCAGCAACCCATGAATTATATGACACACTTGGTTCACCCCAGGAATTATGCGTCACACATGCGGGCATCCCTGACCTGATACAGCACACATGGAATTATACGGCACAGATGGCGGCACCCCTGGACTGATACGGCACAAATGGCGGCAGACATGGAATTATACGGCAGACAAATTCCTGCAGTAAAAATAAAAATTTGTATTCTTTTAATTATAAAAAAGAGCAGCACACCTGGAATTATACAGCACTCTTGGCTCACCCCTGGACTACAGCGCATTTAACAGCCCTTGCAGTAAAAAATAAAATAAAAACACCTTGGGCGAAATGTAATAGGGTGCGTTTTTTTAGACTAAAAAAAAATCGCACCAAATCGCACCTTTAAAAATCGCGTTTTTTGCCGCGAATTCGCATATGTAATGAGATGCGAATTAGCGGCAAAAAATGCGATTTGCCGCGATTTCCAGTCATGAAAATGTGCGCATTTTCAGTCATGAAAATGTGCGCATTTTCATATATGCGATTTTGGGTAAAAAAATAAAATTAAAAAAAAAACGGCGTGGGGTCCCCCCTCCAGAGCATAACCAGCCCCGGGCTGAAAGAGCCGGTCCTGGTTTCATAAAATCACAGGAACAAACAAGTTGGGGTTCCGTGCATTTTATAAAACCAGCACCAGGCTCAAGGGCCGGTCCTGGTTCCCAAAATACGGGGGACAAAATGACTAGGGGTCCCCCGTATTTCAAGAACCAGCACCGGGCCCAACCAGCCAGCAGGGTAATGCCACAGCCGGGGGGAGACTTTTTATACAAGTCCCCCCGGCCAAAGCATTTAGCCCTCTGACCGGTCAGCATGGGCAGGGGTCCTGGGGGAGTGGGGACCCCCCCAAAGAAGGGGTCCCCCCCCTCCAGAACTTACCAGCCCATGCTGAAGCCCGGGGCTGTCCTCGATGCCCCTGGGCGGTGGGCATCGAGCTGATATTTGGTGTAAAAAAATAGATAAACTATTGTTTTTTACTGTGGCACTACAAGTGCCAGCAAGCCTCCCCAGCAAGCTGGGACTTGGAGAACCACAAGTCCCAGCCTGCTGGGCATTAAAGGGCCCGCTGGCACTTGTAGTTCCACAGTTAAAAAAATAGTGCACAAAACACACTGACACACATTTTAAATAAAACTTTAATACACACATTACACACATACTAATACTTACCTATCTTCTTCCCGTAGGTAGCCCTGGTCCTGATGTCCTCCGGTCCTGTGTCGGCGTTCCTCTTCATGTCGACGTCCTTCTTGAAGTCGACGTCCCTGTCGGCGATGGCGTCCGGTGTCCGGGTCCGACGAAATCCATGGAGGAAGCTGTGGAAGGAAACCATACTCACCTGTCCCAGCGCGACGTAGTCCAGGTAAGGGTCTTGGAAAAAAAACAAACCGACACCCGAATCCAAGCGGACACGACGGAGACGCACGGTGTTTACATCGTGCGGCTCCGCCTCCCGAATGCCGCTATTGGCCGCCTTGCGGCCTAGCGGCCAATCAGGAGCCGCTAGGCCGCAAGGCGGCCAATAGCGGCATTCGGGAGGCGGAGCCGCACGATGTAAACACCGTGCGTCTCCGTCGTGTCCGCTTGGATTCGGGTGTCGGTTTGTTTTTTTTCCAAGACCCTTACCTGGACTACGTCGCGCTGGGACAGGTGAGTATGGTTTCCTTCCACAGCTTCCTCCATGGATTTCGTCGGACCCGGACACCGGACGCCATCGCCGACAGGGACGTCGACTTCAAGAAGGACGTCGACATGAAGAGGAACGCCGACACAGGACCGGAGGACATCAGGACCAGGGCTACCTACGGGAAGAAGATAGGTAAGTATTAGTATGTGTGTAATGTGTGTATTAAAGTTTTATTTAAAATGTGTGTCAGTGTGTTTTGTGCACTATTTTTTTAACTGTGGAACTACAAGTGCCAGCGGGCCCTTTAATGCCCAGCAGGCTGGGACTTGTGGTTCTCCAAGTCCCAGCTTGCTGGGGAGGCTTGCTGGCACTTGTAGTGCCACAGTAAAAAACAATAGTTTATCTATTTTTTTACACCAAATATCAGCTCGATGCCCACCGCCCAGGGGCATCGAGGACAGCCCCGGGCTTCAGCATGGGCTGGTAAGTTCTGGAGGGGGGGGACCCCTTCTTTGGGGGGGTCCCCACTCCCCCAGGACCCCTGCCCATGCTGACCGGTCAGAGGGCTAAATGCTTTGGCCGGGGGGACTTGTATAAAAAGTCTCCCCCCGGCTGTGGCATTACCCTGCTGGCTGGTTGGGCCCGGTGCTGGTTCTTGAAATACGGGGGACCCCTAGTCATTTTGTCCCCCGTATTTTGGGAACCAGGACCGGCCCTTGAGCCTGGTGCTGGTTTTATAAAATGCACGGAACCCCAACTTGTTTGTTCCTGTGATTTTATGAAACCAGGACCGGCTCTTTCAGCCCGGGGCTGGTTATGCTCTGGAGGGGGGACCCCACGCCGTTTTTTTTTTTTACTTTAACTTTTAGCCTTTTTTTGGACAGAACCATGCACAGATCACACAGATTTGTGCATGGTTCTGTAAAAATCGCCAGCAAGAAGCTGGTCTATTTTTTTTGCGTTTTTTGGTAAGGTCCCATATGCGACTTTAGAACTCGCATCCTATTACATATGCGAGTTCTATAGTTTCCTATGGGAAAACATCTGGATGCGATTTTCAGTGTGACTGAAAATCGCATCTTTAAAATGTGCGATTTCGCGGTAAAAAGTGCGCTTTTTACCGCGATTTTTAACCTATTAAATGTGCGATTTTCGGAAAATGTGCGATTTCGGCCGTTTTTGACCAAAAATCGCACATGTCTAAAAAAACGCACCCTATTACATTTCGCCCCTTATTTTAATTTTCATTTAAAAAAAGGGCAGCTCCCCTGGTCTGATACGGGACACATGGGGGCACCCCTGGAATTATACGGCACACATGCGGGCACCCCTGGACTGATACAGGACACATGGTGGCACCCATAGAATTATACGGCACACATGCGGGCACCCCTGGACTGATACAGCACACATGTGGTCACCCCTGGACAAATACAGCACACATGTTGGCACCCCTGGACAAATACAGCACACGTGTGGGCACCCCTGGATGGATACAGTACACATGCGGACACCCCTGGACAAATACAGCACACATGTGGGCACCCCTGGATGGATACAGCACACATGTGGGCACCCAAGGACAAATACAGCACACATGTGGGCACCCCTGGACAAATACAGCACATATGTGGGCACCCCTGGATGAATACAGTACACATGTGGGCACCCCTGGACTGATGCAGCACACATGCGGGCACCCTGGGCACTGGCAGCACTAATTTAAAAAATATATATTTTTTGCTTTGAATTTGTTTTAAAAATAAATAATACAGCCCCCTCTGTAGCATTAGCAGCCCCCTCTATGCATTAATCATCCCCCCCCCCCCCCAGCAGGTTTCCCCCTCACACCCCTCAGCAGACAGCACAGACACATCCGTGCTGTCTGATATTCACCAGCCTGTTTGAAAATGGTGCAGACCGCTGGGAACTATATATCCCCAGGTCTCGCGAGAATCCGACACGGGATAACTTTACTTGGGGGTGGTGTTAACTTTACTTAGGGGGGGCTGACAAAATTTTTTGTGAAGGTGGGGGGCGCAAATCTAGTAGTTACTCCACTGGAACTGTGTTATGATTATGCATAAAAGCTCAACATTCAGCCAATTTCAAATGTAAATTATAGTGAAATAAATGTGTTGACATCTTGTAATAGAACTTTTTATAGATCCCTGAAGTTACTTAAATTGATGTACTCAAAATTCTTGGGGTCTTAATACATTTATATAACCAGAAATAATTGAGTTGCTGCGCTATTAATAATTTGTTAAAGGCACCATGGATAATTGCACTCACACATATGGTTTTAAAGATACCCAATGGTATATCACATTTATTATTGTAAAAGTATACCATATATACTCGAGTATAAGCCTACTTTTTCAGAACATTTTTTATGCTGAAAAAGCCCCCCTCGGCTTATACTCGAGTGAGGGTCCCACTTGAGTCAATACGTTTTCCCAGTTTTTTGTGGTAAAATTAGGTGCCTCGACTTACATTCGGGTCGATTTATACTCGAGTATATACGGTAAATAAATAAATACCAGTTTGATTTATATAGAGCACACGTATTCCGCAGCACTTTTACAAAGAATATGTGGCCATTCACACCAGTCCCTGCTTTATGGATCTAATCATTTTTTGCTGTCACTTGGGTTGCATGCCATGCCATTCTATGGGCTTGCCCCAATATCTATTGACACATATACTGTAAGAAGTATTTGGTCTGCTATTATAACTGATTATTAGCATGTTTGTATTAGGAATATTATTAGGTACTAGTTAAAAGCCAATCAAAATAACAGCCTTTGCAATGTACTTTCATTCTGAATTGTGACAATCTTTAGCCAAGAAACTCTTCTCCCCACCCCAAGTCCCTATCTGCTCCTACCTCCAATCTGTCTTCAAAGTCTCTTCTCACTGTTAGTTAGTGAGCAGGGTCCTCCTAAGTCAATGTCAGTTTGTAACTACCCAGTTTGTTTTATCACTGTTTCCAATCGTAAAATGCAACAGAATATGCTGCACTATAAAATAAACTGTAAGTCAGGGTTGCCGACTTTCAAAAAATCCTCTCCGGGAGAAGCCCGGAGAGGAATCTTGCATTACCCGTTTTGGGGACGGGGCTTAACAGTGACGTCATTAAGCCCCGCCCCCATTACGACAAATAGCAAAAGAACTGATATCCATGGAGGGGGCGGGGCTAAAACGTCACGATTGTGCCGTTTTAGCTCAGCCCCCTCCCCTGAGACCCCCGGATTGCGGCATATAAATGCCGCGATCGGGGGGCTCAGTGGGCGTCGGGAGGAAGGACCCGATTTTCGGGAGACTCCCGCAAATTCCGGGAGGGTCGGCAACCCTGTTGTAAGTAAATAAATACATATCAAGTTTAAAACAGACCAGTGTCCCTGCACAAATTGCTTTCACTTTCTGCTATGACATCTTTCAGCACACAAAGAAGTAATTTGGTCCATCGAGTGGCCTCTGCTGGTCACTGGCGCTACTTCACCTCATAGAGGTGAGGAGTAATTAGCCTTCTGTATATATAGATTTTTGGTTTAGCGCAGTAGGTACTGTAGTAGATATCTATGTTACAAAAGTTTGTATATTAATGTTATATCCTTGTTTTCATTTATTTCCTTAGTTATAGCAGTACGTAGATGCCAGTATTTGACTTCTACAATTCAAAGATTCTAAACTTCACAGAAGTTGTAACATCTAGCACTCATCACAGACAGTGTGAAGAAACTCCTGCTACCAAATACACACTTATATGTCTAAGTTCAGATTTTGAAGTCCATACACATAAAAAAGTTGCACTGGAATGTTGGCTGGTATTGGTATACAACTTTAGAACATGAGTCCAGGCCCCTTCTAAGAATCTGGGCCTATAGCATTAGCACCCCTTGCACCCACTATAGTCACGCCTAATAATGGCCGCACTCTGATTGGTCAGAGTATGGCTGTTCCCACAGTCTGACCAATATTTTTACCATAGCATGTGTCATGTAAATGTTGTTGCCATGGTAAATCCAGCAGCGCACGCAGGGGGGGTGTCCGAGTACCCAGAACACCCCCCCCAGGAGTCTAAGGGCCCTAATCTGAAAGCTGAGGGTCTTCTCTTTCCATGAGTACAAGAATTTTTAAAATCGGACCTTAGGAACCGAAGATATCTGACTTCAAAGCAGTGGTCCCCATCCAAGCCTGTTAATTGCTCTTCCCAGTCAGATATTTCAGGTTCTGTCTGACAAGGAGTTTTTCTGAGGGTATATTCCAAAAGCTGGGACTCCCCCCCCCTTTGAAGGACACTAGAAGCTTTTCTCTACTGTTCCCAGAACCAGAGATATCAGCCTTCCAGCAGCTGGTTACTGCTACAGCTCCACACACCTGGTATGTAGTTTTATATACTCATTGGCAGATTGCTCTGCCTCCTGAACTCTGATCCCCTAGTGCCCAATAGCATATTTCCATTAAAATCTAAGAAATCTATTTCCAGAAACTGGAGATATCTGCAGTCAAGAAAGCTGTCCTCCCACCAGAAAATTATGAATAATAAGCCCATTCCACTATACACCCCTCCTCTGCGTATTAAACATCCTCTACCACCCAGGAAGTTACAGTATGTATCAGGGCCCCTTCATTCAGCCCAATGCCCCCTTCTCCCACCTCATCTCCCACCATCTGTGCAGTAAAGGGGTAATTAGTGGAAATTACTGATATCCAGGCCCTACATGCTGAGCGGTTGATATAATACCCCCTACCACCTGCGGGACATCAAAGCATATACTGGGTCACCTAAGTGTCCATCTCCGTGCTTTGCTCCGCCCCTCTGGAAACCCCCTTCTGAAAATCCTGCGTTTGCCCCTGAAATCATATGATTTATTAAGATTGAAATCCTTAATAGTACCCTAGAAAGTAAGGGAGATACTTTAATATTATAGGCCTTATATGCAATTTAACACATGTTGTATGTAATTAATGCTCAAACGAATCCTGCACATAATAATAGTGTATTTTCACCTGTTACACATGTTGCAAGATGTGTTCCTCTCTGCACTCCAGATATAGTATATACATAATATTTACCTCAGGCACACAAAAGAGCAGGCCTTATGTAGCATGAACACCGGTGATGTAAGCCCTATTTCTAAGCCAGTGGTCAGGGAACTGGGGTAAATTACCGCAAATAGGGTAAAAATGAAATTCCTGGGGGTAATGAACGGCCGCGCTGCCGAGACACAGCCGGGCATGCATATGAACGTTTTTTACAATGTTGCATAATATGGCTGACTGCTCCCACAAAGTATTCTGCTCATCCCTGGATTGCCGGATGCTGCTCTCTGGCACAAGTTGGTTCTCCTATGTAAGCAGGGCTGGGCCGAGCTACAGGGACGCAGAGCTGACCCTAGCCCAAATGACGCCCTAGGGAAGATTTTGGCTGGTGCCCCTTAGCACCGCCACTAGTTCTGCCTCTGACCCTGCTCCCCTTTCCCAGCACCATCAACCCTCATCATAGAAGTCATAATTTTGGTGCTCCTACCCGCAATATAGTTTAGAGATAAGGGGGGGAACTTTTTATTCAGAACACCCCACATAGTGTTGATCCACCTAGTTAGATCAACAAAAGTTCCATACTTGTCTGTACCTCCCTTATGATTGTATTGATATTATATTTCTGAAAAATGGATGCATACAGATGTCGACACTTGATGCCTTAGTTAGTGTATATGTTTCTAGTACATCGGTCATGTGTGACATTAGCAGGGAACATTATGTGATATTATTTGTTTCATGGTCACCACCATGCATTTATCAATGGACATGTTGCCGCGAGTCGACATGTCCGGTCCACACATTGCTACTACTGCTGTCATGCATGATATGCTGGGTGAGCCACTACTTAGCTTATTTCCTAAGTCCCCGTGCCCAGCACATCTTATATGTCAGTTGTTGCTTGTTTTTAATGCTTTTATTATTTTATATCATTCACATAATTAGACACATGCATTTTGTATTTTTATCCCCATTTTACTCATGGCATATTTTTTGTTACTTATCACTTATTACTTTGTAATATGTTGCAGCTATCCACTTAGAATGCACTTATCTAACATGTTATTTTAGCAATGTGTTTATTTATGTATATCAGCTGTTTTTTGGTCAGGGCATCCCTCCAGACTCCTCCCACTCATCCCTGGTGACATCATCAAGAGACGCCCGTGGATGCTGTGGTGGGACACCGGGAGGATCCCACTCAGGTATTTATATCACTTGTTCACTATTTGTTAGATTCACTTTGCACCTTGATAAAGGGGACACATGGCCTTGAAACGTTGGCTTTAAGCATTTGCCTGTTGTTTCTTGTTTACAAGTGCCACCGCCTCCCATACCTCTATAATATGTCAGTATTACTGCCACTCGGAGGTCACCGTTTTATTTAATGAATTCAGCACGCAGTTATTCATTTGGAGAGCCGCCCCAACAGATCTCTATATATACATTACAAACGATTCCATCGACGTTTCATGGCCCACCGGCCATTTCATCAGGATGTGGTCAGTACAGACATAAAGTGCAGGTGCACCGAGGAGGATCGACGAGGAGATAGGAATAAAAAAATGCTGAGATTAGAATCCAAATGGATTTATTTGTTAGACACGGTCAGACCAAGAGGGTTTAACAAACAGCTGAATCTGAATGTTTGTTTATGATCATTTAAGATATATTTAATCTAGTGTACGATTGTTTAAGATGGTGATTTGCTATGCAGCAATTATAGCTATTTATGGGGCAAATGTATTAAGCTTTAACAAGAGCTAAATGCATGGTGATAAAGAGAGATAAATGTCCAGCCAATCAGCTACTTACTGACTTTTTCAAACACAGCCTGTAACATGGCAGTTAGCAGGTGATTGGCTGGACGTTTATCTCTCTTTATCACCATTGCATTTATCTCTTGTTAAGGCTTAATACAGGGGTGTCAAACTCAAATTCATCGGGGGCAGCATCAGCAGTTTGGTCACCCTCAAAGGGCCGCTGTATAATAATAATGCAATGACACCACAGGCTGCTCCCGCTGTATAATAATAACGCAATGACACCACAGGCTGCTCCCGCTGTATAATAATAATGCAATGACACCACAGGCTGCTCCCGCTGTATAATAATAATGCAATGACAGCACAGGCTGCTCCCGCTGTATAATATAACAATAGTAATGCCATGACACAAATTATTATACAGGGGGAGCATCCTGTGGTGGCATTGCATCATTATTATACAGAGGGAGCAGCCTGTGGTGTCATGGCATTACTTTTATATTATACAGGGGGAGCAGCCTGTGGTGTCATGGCATTATTATTATACAGGGGGAGCAGCCTGTGGTGTCATGGCATAATGCCATGACACCACAGGCTGCTCCCCCTGTACAATAATAATGACACCACAGGCTGCTCCCCCTGTATAATATAAAAGTAATGCCATGACACCACCACCAGATATATTGTTTTTTTATGTAACTTACTGTATTTTATCCCACAGGCTCCTTTACTACTGCTGCGGCTCCAGTAATTTCAATTCCACTCTCTGCGCCGCGGCCTGTCCTGCTGCGGCCCCCCAACTCGGCCTGCCTTCCTTCCTCTCTGCAGACGCGTGGGTGGGAGGCGTCATCGCCATGACGTCCCCACCCAGCGTCTGCCACTGCCTCGATAAGAGGGAACAGGCTGCCGGGCCCTCCTCCACGTAGCCGTGGAGGCCGGCGGCCATGTTCCTGTGGCGACAGACATCTTAAAAGACCACAGGAACATGGCCACCGGCAGTGCAAAAAAAACCTCTAAAAAAAGAGAATAAAAGGTGAAGGCTGGCGGCAGCTGCGCGGGCCACATGACGAGGTCTGTCGGGCCGGATTTGGCCCGCGGGCCTTGTGTTTGACACCTGTGGCTTAATACATCTGCCCCATTATGTATTAGTATTTGTATGTTCCTCTTTTATGTGGGGACAGCGCACTCTAGTGGTAGTATATTGCACTGACATGTAATGTACGTCCTTTCTCCTACACAGATGCCGGCTCTCCCAAGCAACCCTGAACAGCATTACTGTGGAAACAGTAACATCCGGGACTGGTACAGGAAGTGCTCTGGCGGCTCGGCGTGTGGCGTGGAGACGGACACAGGGATATATGTTCAGTAATATGTATATTGTATTGTTTGTACACTGCCTGATGAAGAACCAATAAAGGTTCGAAACGTCGCACTAAAAAGCGTGTTTGCTGATTATTATTTCTGGATTGTGAAGGCAACCCGGCGGTGGGCTCTGGAGAGGAGAGTGCCTGCTGATCGATTGTACGTATGAATATATATATATATATATATATATATATATATCAGCAACACAGGGACGGCACTCCAACAAAAAACAACTCAGCACACTGAAGTGGTGGACCGACGTTTCAAATGTATTTACACATTTTTCATCAGGGTGTCACGGGGAACCTCCGTCACCGTACCGCGATGCCAGACGCATATGTTAGTACATATGCGCTGGCATCGGGGCAGGCGGCCCTTAGACTTTAAGCACATCCTTCACCAAATAACAAACATACGTCACACTCAAATATATTTCTACTTTTAATGGGGCATAGCCTCTTACGACGGTGTGAAGAGCGAAATTTATCACCTAGTATATATATATATACAGTGGTCGAAGTGGAAATTTTGAAGTGGGGGTATGGAAATTTTGAAGTGGGGGTATGGAAAAGTAAAGAGTGAATATAGTGCGCACCTTCAGACACCCCCCTGTCCATCAACGTCCCCTGCCAGACTGCCCCGTTGTACAGGGGTATTACAAAAGCACAATATGTGCTGCTGAGTGATCAGAGAGCATCCTGAGGGGGAAAAAAACTTTTTTTTTTATCTTCAGATTAAAGTGGGGGTATGCCATACCCCCGTATACCGCCCCACTTCGACCACTGTATATATATATATATATATATATATATATATATATATATATATATATATCCCCAACTCCACAATTGGAAAAAAATCACTCGGGAGACGATTATGCAAACAATGGATGTGTTAAAGAGACATGGGGAAATGTTTTCGGGGAATCAACCCCGTCCTCAGCCCCGAAACCTACAGCCTACAGGGGCTGAGGACCGGGTTGATTCACCGAAAAGAGGTTGCCCTTTACTGCACATAAGGTGTTTTGGGGGTGGCACCCGGCCGTTTCATAGGAATGTCAGGGAATAACGCAGCCGTGTACAGGCATTTTCAGGGAGGCCCTCCGACATAAGCTCCAGCCCGGATCTGCCACCTAGTAAGTCCAAGGCTACACTGACACTACACACAGTAGGGAAATCATTTGATGGTTTGTGCGTTGTGAATGGTTTTGGATATTTTTGCACAATATTTTTGCACGGCTGCGATAATATTACAGCCCATTCGCAGACTTTAACATGGGCTGGTTTTCACTCTGGCAGAGCAGAGGCTATGTGATCTCAGGCCTGCGATCGGGTCTGAATCAGGCACTAAGCAGTCGCTTCCTGGTAGAGTTGCTGTTGTTCCTGAAGGCCTGATTCAGCAAGGCTCGCTAAGCAGCGGCCGCTCTCTGCTTAGCGAGCCCTGAAATGTCTCCAGCCGCCCGGGCTGAACATCTGACACCACTCGCCGAATCCCCTTGGTAACATGCAAGTGGATTAATGTGAACATATCCCCTT
This sequence comes from Crinia signifera, assembly GCF_055691185.1. NCBI lineage: Eukaryota > Metazoa > Chordata > Amphibia > Anura > Myobatrachidae > Crinia > Crinia signifera. The sequence goes on from NC_139218.1 coordinate 258,308,700, forward strand.
GTATGCGACCATAAGGGAACATTAATGATTTTCTCGGAAATAAAAGTCAGTCAGAACTGACTTTTATTTCCTTCGGTGGCTGCCAAAGACGGGGCGGGTTATGATGTCATGTGATGACAACTACCTGCCCCCAAATATGTGCAGGCACAGACCCCTCACCATCAGAATGGGGCTGGATTTGACCGGTCCGATCGGTTTTGAATCACCCTCTATGGCAATAGGTCTGATTGAAAAACCTGAATTCAGTAATTAACAGGTGTGCATATAATGTATCCATAGGCATGGTAACGGCCGTTGCACAATTCGTAACAGTCTCCTCCAACTGCCCAAGTTATGGTGCCCATACACTAGCGGTGGATTGGACCAATCACCCAATTGCAACAAATTGCAGAACTTTGGGGTTGGAGAAATGCCCCTGCTGGTGTAGGTCTCTTAACCCTTTGAGTGCCAAGTGAATTAGTCAAAATTGGTGTGAAAATTGATATAGAAAATGTAACTTTTTTTTTACACAATATTTTTTATTTGAATTTATATAACAAATGTGAGCGATGCTTGCATTTTTTTTGCACATCTCTCACAGGCACTCCAAGGGCACTCCATGTGTTCCAGATCTGTTATGTAGTGACTGAGAATACTGGGGCTGGTTTTACGTTTTTTGGCTCCCCCTGTCCCCGGCTGAAGCAGATGGTATTTTAGACTGGAATTTTATTTTTAAATGGAAAGGTGCGAAAGATCTAGAATAGGGACTGTGCCCGCAAGGATGCTGCCATTACTGATGCAGCCCAGATTCTACAATATCCCAATAATGACATAAAGTGACCAGGATCTGCTAAGTGTCCTGCTACATAATCCTAAACTTCTCTTTTACCTCCTTTATTGTCTTGTCCTCACCAGAGATGCTGTACTGATTATTCTGAGAGAAGCGGCATCCCGTCCCCAGGCTCACAGCTGAGCATCAGCCCCTGGGGGCAGTGATGTGTGACTGCTAATTGACCCTTTTACTGCAGGGATGAGATCTGTGAATCGTACCGTGTCCCTGCCTTGGTCTCCCTACCCCCAGTCATGGAAGGGTTAAGAATATGAGATTGATTTCTGTTCGATACGTATTGGAGGTGGCAGGAAATGAATTAGCAAGTTAGCGTGTTAGTGACCCGAATCTCTGGCAGCTGTCACCCAGGGTTAAGCAATGGTCAGGGCCGGCGCTTCCATTAGGCAGCTGCCTAGGGCGCCGGAACCTGAGGGGCGGTCAGCTGTCACTGCATAGCGGAAAAAGCACAGCAGCCCGCCGCCCTCCATCTGCCCATCCGCTACCCTGCATCCATTCACCACCCCCCCCCCCCCACCTGCCTGCCTCGAGTCCATCCGCCCTCCCGCCTTCCTGCATCTGCCCGCCTCCGCCTTCCGGCCTCCATCCGCCCGTTCCTGCTACCTTCCCTCCGGCCGCCTCTGCTGCCAGCATGTCCCGGATCCACAGAGTCAGTAGGCGGCCGGGGCCGGAAGCAGTGTGACTGCCCAAAGTGCCCAGGATCAACCGAGAACTCAACATGAACAGGGACGTCTGGCAGCCGGCCAGCACCCGGACCGAATCCCCCAGCCACACTTTTATGAGAGGTGAGGGGATGCCGGGCAAGAGCAGTCTTCTATATATAAATATATATATATATTATACACACTGTATGTGTGTGTGTGTGTGTGTGTGTGTATGTATATATATATATATATATGGGACGTGCAGGTGTTGGTGTGTATGAATGGGGGGGGGGGGGGTGTAGGCAGACAGTTTGCCTAGGGTGCAGACGAACCTTGCACCGGCCCTGGCAATGGTGTATAGTGACCTCCAGCTGGTCGTACCCCCTGCCTCCTGCTGGGATTTGTGGGGTCCTAATCTCTGGCAGCAATCTGAATATTCATAAATACCAAGCACTTGTAATTAATGGAAAGGCTCATTTAGGTGGAAGTGCAGCACAGAATGTGTTTTGAGGATATAGTTGTAAGAATTTGGATTCTCAAGTACCAGCAGAGAGCGGTCTCCATGGTCCTAAATGAGAGAAATTTTTTTAAATGCGCACAAAAAAAATGTAAAAAACACCCAGCGTAAATGACTGAAACCATAAAGGGTAATCTAGAATTCATAGAAAATGGTGGCAAAAAGTTATTTTTAGTCAAAAATGTAAACCAGATCAAGAGAGGTTCATACCGGCGCCTGCCTTAAGAGGAGAAAAATCTGATTGGTCATCTGCGCAGACTGCAGGCAGCAATTTAGAAAAAATGGGCTTTTGTGTGTTGCGCAATCAATTAGCTGCTGGCACAGGGCTTGTCAGGCCCTAATTGGTAACCGAGAAAAAAGAAATGTGTGCCAGCGCTTGCTGTTTCAGTAATTACACGGTTCTCCTTAAAAGTATATTTAATTAAAGTATAAAACACATACATACATACATTTAATATGAAAATAAAAATAAATATGAAAATAAAAATGAGTGCTGGTGAATCATTTATCGCTCGAGAATATTCTCATAAATTATAAAGTCCCGTACTGGGGGAAATTGTGAGCTGACTGTATATTACCATCCAATCCATCTGGTAAGATTTTGTGTCCAGAGTCTGTGACATCAACGGTTCTGTGGTGCCTTATGTTTTCAAAGGCTCAAGGTTCCCTTGTAACGACTTCTCCTCCTCTGTGTGGATTTTTAGGGATAAAGCGAAACCCAAATGATTTTTCATCCAATGAGACAAAGGGGCGTCTGTAGGGTGTTGAACCAGGTCACTTTTGGGGATGGAGTCAGCAAGGTTTTGGTAAGCTCAACGCGTTTCCCAGGAATATCCTCCTCCGGCTTCCTCAGGAGCAAGTATGCAGGCAGCAATTACTTGAGGTAACCAGTGAGGTACGAGGCACTGTCTGAAAGTGAAGTTACTGGTTCCCTGAGAAGGGATAGGCTGACTTGTCATGAAAATCGGTTCATCCCTCCATGCTGCTGCCGCCAATGACTGCGATAGCCATGTGCGCTGTGTAGTAGTACCCATTCCTGCCTTCCATGTGGTTATAAGGTGTCTGGGGCCCCTGTGAGAGTAGTTTCCTCAGCAGATTATTCTGAATTACTAGGGATTAAGCACTATGACACGTCTGTGTGTACTTCATGGCATATTGAATAATAGGCGATAACATTCCAATCAACATTGTTTCATTGGCTTCTACTTATGTCATTTGGCAGCCATTTTCCTTGAGCCAATTATTTAAACATCGTTTCATGTAGAACAGGACAGAGATGCAATTGTTAGTCTTCCATGCCCTGGTCAGAAGATAAATATGCAGCTATAACATACAAGTAAAATATAAATGTACTTTTACTGACTTTATGGGGTGCTTGCAATCCAGAACTACATGTAGCCCTTTGTTGTAAAAACCCGGAACTGGGACAGCAGAAGGAATTCCTTTTGACGTGACGTTTCTCCCCATAATATATGCTCTGCAGAGGATGGTGCGTAAGACAAAAAAGGGGCAGACTAGATGGACCAAATGGTTCTTATCTGCCGTCAAATTCTATGTTTCTATAACAATTTAACAGCAATAAGAAAAACCTTGCAGTACCACCATATGGTCAGCAGATGGCAGAATCCTCTCATTGAAATGTCAAATATTAAATGTGAAAAAGGACAAATCACTTTGTGGTAAAACATTTTTCTGCATAATGCTTAACACACTATATTGTGTATACTTGTGTATTATCACTGCGCCCATCGCATCGTATACCATACCACTAAATATGGTATACAATGGTATGCGATGCAACGCGATATTGTACAATAAAATCTTGCATTGAATCGTATGCCATCCAATGGCATGCGATGCGATGGCATCCGGTTTTTAATTGTACAAGCACCCTGATGGGTCCTTACAATGTTAAATGCCCCCCCCCCTCCCCCCATTGTCAACGCCACCCCCAGTATCAAGGCCAACTCGAAGCGTGGCGAGCGCAGCGAGCCCATGAGGGGCGGCGGTACGCGTTCCTAAAACACCAGCACTATCCACGCCACCCCGAAGCGTGGCGAGGGGAGGTGGAACGCGTCCTCCGACCTTTTCATACCGCATTGTATAAGCACTCCTGTGCACTTAATATGGACATCGCATCGCACAGCACTATACACGCTGTGCGATCCGATGTGATGCGATTTCACTAAATGCGTACTGGGTGCCCTGCCAGGAAACAAGTACCTTAAAAAAATAATAAAGTCTAAGAAGAATTAATGACTTAATATATAGGAATTAAATATAAAAGTGATATATGTCATACCAAATTGATGTATGTCCAAAGAATCCTTAATAAACATATTAGGGGAAATTTACTAAGATGTGTCTTCTACTTAGGGTGACTAACTCATCCCTTTAATCCTGGACACATATTAATTACACAGGTTCTGTGGCTGGCTCTCACCTGGTTTTAAACTGCCACACCTCAAGACTCCATTTCACCTGGTTTTAAACTGCCACAGAACCTGTGTAATTAATATGTGTCCCGGATTAAAGGGATGAGTTGGTAACTCTACTTCTACTTCACATGTGATGTTGCTATGGGCAACCAATCAGAATCTACTTCTTATTTATTTAGCACCCTCTAGAAGATTGTAGACAGGATCTGATTGGTTGCCCATAGCAACGTCACATGTGAACTAGAATACACATCTTATTAAATTTCCCCCATTGACATCTTGCAGAGTGGTCAGGATATGGAAAAATCAAGGAAGAGTCTCGTCATGCCCTGTAGAAAAAAATATGCTTAAAAAAATTACAAAACATAACATTACAAAGAAACTCTATGTAAACTTTATAGGAATATATACATTAGCTATACATGCTCAATGTCTGTGTTTTTTTATTTTGTTATGTACTCGTATTGTTAATATGATAGTAAATGTAATTTTTGTACACTAAAGGAAAAAAAGACTGTAGGTAACAGGCAGTGGGCATTAAGCCTACAAGCAGCCTGTGATGTCACAATAGCTTTGATGTCACCAGGCTGCTGGCATTGATTCCATCAGAGTGTCTTCACGAATCTCATAGTGAAGGTGTGTTTTTATTGAGCTTAGTGAATTTGTGATTATTGTTATTTCCTAACATGAATCCAAAAAAGCGAAAGCACCCAAATAACATCAGGGGTGCTACAGAGGAGCTAGAGCCTCCAACCAAGAGGCGTAAGGTGGCTGAGTTTGCTTCAGGGACTGTTCTTAGAAAGAGGCTGAAGAGACGACTTCTAAAAACTGAGTCTTCAGATGAGCCGCCAAAGAAGAGGAGTGCGATTGAAATTAGGTTGCCCTCTGACCAAAGTGTGGAGAGTACAGAAATATCAGATTGCAGGGGCAAGAAAAGGATCCGGCCATCTGAAGAGACAAGTGGTAACAGATGTAAGAAGCAGAGAAGTGCAGGTGGAAGTGGGACTCCCCCTACCAGCACCCTGGAATCAGCAGCTGCCTCACATCCCCTGGAAGCTCTAACCTTCCACAATAAGATCGGGGAGGGAGCTTTTGGGAAGGTCCTACTGGCGTCCCATACCATCAGCAGAGAGCTGCTGGCAGTGAAGACTGTGACAAAGAGGTCATTACTGGACAGTTGCAGGGACTCCATGTTCATAGAGAGGCAGATCCTGCAATTAACTGGACAGAGCCTATTCTTCCCACACGGATACACCGCGTTCCAGACTCCGGACCATGTGTTCTTCGTTATGGAGTACCTGAGTGGGGGCGACCTGTTCCAGCTAATACAAAGCAGAGCCCCATTTAATGTAGCTACCACAAGATTTATAGCTGCAGAAATATACTGCGGGCTGACATTCCTGCACACCAGGTGTATCATCCACAGAGACATCAAGCCAGAAAACATCCTTCTGGACGCTGTCGGGCATGTGAAAATTGCAGATTTTGGCTTGTCTGTAATGACTGACCATAAGATCTCCGAGTATGCTGGGACCCTAGGATACCTTGCACCAGAAATTCTCCAGAACATCCCTTATGACACCACAGTGGACCTCTTTTCATTTGGGGTAATAGTCTATGAAATGGCTACAGGATGCTGCCCTTTCTATGCCGGTGAGGAGTCCTCCTTGGTTATACAATCGGTCATCTACGATGCTCCACCATATCCCCGGAGGCTCCACCCACAGCTCAGGGATATCCTGAAGAGACTGCTGTGCAAATCCCCCAGAAAGAGGAAACATCGCTGCTGGGGAATAAGAGGCCATCCATTCTTCAGGGCCATAAACTGGGAGGAATTAGAGGCCGGCAGGACAACCCCCCCTTATACATTGCCCCCTGCACCGGCCCCAGGTACAAGTAATGATGATATGCCACTGGAAGAGCTGCTGCCACCCCCAGAAGCATCTATCTCTGCAGATGAAGAGCGCCTTTTCATCGGGTTTTCATTCACCAGCAACAGGTGGAACTGAATACAGGACACTGCTGAGGCCTCCACACGTCAGCAGAACATTTGCGACCTCCTCATGTCGGCAATGGCAGATGGTTTACCATTCTCATTATGGCTGTACAAGATACTGCACCTTCCAAATAAAAGTCAGCAGTACAAGATGATGCCCCATACAAATACAATTGTCAGTACCAGAAAAAAATGTAAATAAAGATGGCCCTGGTAGTGGTTATATGCCCTTACAGCGTTTTGTATTTTGTCTGACATTTCAGTTGGTGTAGGTTATTTTCTTTTAGATCAGCTGGAGTGGACACTCACCAAATAGAGTGGGCCTTAAAAGTCACAAATGATGGGGGGGGGACACACATTAAAGAAATTAAAGAAAAGGGAGGGGTCAGAAAGACCCTCGACACAACCACAAGGGGTGATCGGAACAGTGACAAGGGAAGATTGTACAAAAAAATATGTAAATTTAGGTATGGAAGAGGAATTTTTACGTAAAAATACAAGGATGTGTAAAATAAGTGTAACTTTAGATGAATATAAACTCGATTGATATTAATATACGCTGAATGTACAATTGTAAAGCGTGACAGAATATGCTGCGCTATACTGTATAAGAAACTGTAAATAAATAAAATGTATACAAAAGGTAGGGGGAAACATTGTAGTGGAACACTTGGAGTTAGGAGTTGTACAAATAGATAAAGAGACCAAAAGGTATTAGGCCAACACTGATCCTTAATTATAAACAAATATGACAATTTTTTGTTGTTTGGTTTTTGGTATGTATTACTCTTTTTCAGTTTTCTCCCTTTCTTTTCTCTTTATTTCTTCTACTTCTCACATCAAATCCTTAATGAATATGTATATGAGTGTATAAAAAATGTTGATGAGTATATACAGGGTATGGTGAGAAAAAGTAGAAAAATATGTGGAATTATGAGGGAGGTAGGTTAAAAGAGCTTTAAGAGGACACAGAAATATGATGCTAATATTGATACTTAGCTATTCCGCCTACTGGCCAAATTTTTACTCCATGTATGCTGGCCCCTCCGGTCTTCTCTCTTTCCTAAATTTCGTTCATATTCTATGTCTGTTATAAGGGTAGGAGTAGAAGGATAATAAAGGCCCTTATTCTGGTTGGTGCGGTAATATCCGCGTGCGTTCGTCCCGCCAATGTTTTGTGTCTGCGCATGTGCAGAGGCGTCTCTGCGCATGTGCGAGCGGGGCATACGGCCAAATCCCGCATGAAATGTGAACACTCCGAACAGGGGGTGGAGAGGGGCGTGAAGGGCTATTTGGCCTCATTACCATATGCATACGCCCCGCGTTTCATGGGCGTTCCCATGCAAACGCTGGGCGTACGTATGGTAATGTGGCCGTGACGCACGTGTAGGAGGCGGACATATGACATCGCCGGATGTCAGCTGCCCGCCCAGATCCCTGCTTTTTCACGGAAAAATGTCCATGTGGTCTGAGGTTGCGGGAGCTGGTGGACCACTCGGTCCTGCATTCGATGGTCTGCGACCATCGAATGTTGGGGGAGGTTCCCTGAGATGGAGGAGGCGTATTCCGTGAAAAATACACGTGCGGTCCGTTCGGCCAGCTTCTTACCGCGTACGGACGGAGTTGGCGATCCGTATGGAAGGCGGGGTTTCGCACGCACGGTCCTGGCCGCATATTCGGATCCGGCCGCACCGATCAGAATAAGGCCCAAAGAGTGGAGTCAAGGGGAGAGAAGGAAAAATGGGTAAGGAAGAAAATACAATATAAAAATAAATGTCAGATAGTGTGAAACTAATATCATGGAACGTGGGGAGGGGGATATAAGCGCAAAAAAATAGTGGAACATTTAATGAGGAATAAAGCTGGCATAGTGTTCTTACCGGAGACCAATTGGGAACAAGGTAAAAGCCACAAATTAAAGGGTCATTGTATAGGGGAATCCATCTCCTCAGATTATCAACCAAAATCCAGAGGGGTGGCAATAATTTTCGCTAGGCAGCTGGTGTATAACATTTTGGATAAGGAAGAAGCCACGGAAGGCCGATGTTTGATGCTTACAATGCTGCTTTCAGACCGCAAAACTGATACAATGGATAGTTATAAACAACCAACCAATCAGCTCCTGCCTGACATTTTTCAAACACAGTCTGACATGGCAGGTATGAGCTGGTTGGCTGGCTGTTTATCATTCTCCATTTTATCACTTTTGAAGCTTAGTGCATCTGGCACACAGTACTTGTACACATTCATC